>NC_136360.1:15755000-16355000 GCF_037039965.1 Doryrhamphus excisus
CATTTAAGACAGTTCAACTTGTAGGGGAGCAGATGGGAGACAGGAAGTGACATCAAGGGCAATCTGGCTGGGGGGGGGGTGCTGTAAGGTTGAAAGGTTCACCAAGAGAACCAACGCAGTCATCATCTTCAAACTCAAAGTCACAAAACCAGCTGTTGTCATTTATTTCATTCCTGATTATACCCCCACCCCCCAGCACCACCACACAAACGTATTATTTATGTATTTCTGTATCTGTATGAAGCATGGTATGGGTTGCATCATTCAAGGTTCAGGCATGAATGAAGACAACAAGTATCGTCTGTAAAGACCATCTACTTGGTTGTACTGTGTTGTCTGCCCGTCCTTGTATAAAGTACATACAAGTACAAGTACAACCACTTTATTTACCATATTTCTCCAGACCACTTGTGTTGGATTTATTATATCTCGTTATTCTTTTTGTCATATTTTCTTCATAGTGCTTGAGTGTTTGTCTTTTTCTTCTGCAATTGAACTACTCAATAAAGATCAATAAAGTCCTTTGAGAAGTACTGGGCTAAACACTCTGAAGGGGACTGTATTATGTATATATTATGTATGTATTATGTATGTTATTAACGGAAAAAAGATACATCAGAGACACTAACACAGTCCACATAGCGCTTATTATTCTGACAATAATTTAATTGCAAAAGAGCATTTTAAAAATATTCTCCAATAATGTGTCCCCCTTTTAAAAACCAATTAAGGTCATTAGTTGAGTTTGCTTCCAACATTTAGCAACATTTCAATACACTTCAATACTTTTCAAAGAGAATCCAACAATTGCATCACCATCCATAATACAGTCGTCCCTCGCAATATCGCGGTTTGATTTTTGCACCTGATTTTCACGTTTTAAATAAATTCATGAATGATTGCAGTTTTGTGGTCGACTATTGTTGATCATAGTACAAACATATTGAAATGCAAATGATGTGCAGCAAAGGCATCCATCCCACTATTACCCTACCTTGTACTGCATAGAGACAGCATGGATGCAGACTCAAGAAAGGTTCTCCTCCCAGTCGGTGTGAAAGTGGTAATTCCTTCTCCACTCCATTTGAAACCCTAACTAGTTAGCTAACTAGCTAGCTTGTCATCCAGCGACAGTCCCAATAGCATAATAGTCCGGTGCAAACAATGAATAATTGGAGTGTAATGGCGACTGTTGGGGGGTTATTTCAAGGCTATAATAAGGTTATAAACTATACTTAGAAAGTCATAAGCCAATTTCTGTTCTCTCGGAAAAAAATGTATGTATGTGGTTGGGTTTGAACCCAATTAACCGCTATAAACGATGGAAGATCGAACGATGGAAGAGAAGATGTGAAGTGAGAGTGCAAGGGCATAAAATACTTGTGTTTCAAACAGAAGAGAACAAGTCAAAGTAGAAAGATCTGTGACACGTTTGGTTCTCTGCGTTAAATGATTCAACACACAAAAAAAGGTGAGGGTAAAAGTACGCTGTTGAACCAAAAACTCAAATAGGGAAGCCATTTTCAGGCATAAAGTCTATTTGACAGTCAGTAGGTGGAACCGAAACTTTGAATTCTCTTTTCTGATTTGTAGTTTCGAATATAAGTACTGACTATGTGGCCGATCCACTCCAAGGGTCCGAGGTCAAAGTGGAAGCCATTTAATAGTTGGAAGATGTGCAACACCAGACTCATTTATTCTTAGCGAGCTGACACGCCTTCAGAAGCCACTTCATTCTTGTCAAATCGTATGATGTTGGGAGTCGCATCAAGACATTGAACCATGTTGCCACCACAGCACAATTCGGTTCTAACCAACACCATATGCCAAGACTAAACACTCATTAGCATATCCAAACATAATACAAGCTGTCAAAATGCATCAATTTTTTTGTCCATTTCAGGCTTTTTACTTTGGCCTTGGCTCCACCTGTCTAGTTTTCCCTCGGACTTGAACATCTCTCAATTGAGGCCTGATTTGAGACTTGAGATGAAAGATTTGAGACTTGCAAAACGGGGGCGATCTGCCACCTCTGCTTTTAACTGCATGTTAGTGAAATTTGGGGTTTCTATGCGTTTCCCATTGCTTTTGTGCCAATTTCTGTCAACAAGGGGATTGCAGTTCGCATGGCACTACCCTATGAAAGGATTGGCCTAAGACCTGGTCTAACATGGACTGAACTGTACTGTTGACTGGGTTTCTATTCACTGGTACAGTCAACTGATTGTAGGAATCATTCTACAGGCAAGGACTGCAAGCCCCCGAGTGTGGGGACAGAAAGCGGTGTAAAACAGAAAGCACACTGTTGTCTCGCACGAGTTCCCCTGTGGTACGAGACAACCAACATCAAAACACTCCAACTTCTCATCTTCATGTTCAACCCAAAGATCACAGACTGCATGGAAGCCGACCACCAGCTTCTAATCCGCCGGGCAGGCTGCATAAAGCAAGATGGAGCCTGCAGGTTTTGGTGCTGCTTCGCCAGGGCCGTTGATCCGGCACGGTTCTAATAATGCAGAACGATGAGCCGAGACAGGATGATTGCAGGCCCAGACAGGAAATGAAGAGAAATAATGATAGGGCGGCCTGCCATATGTCTGCATTCACTTCATCCCTGCAAAGTCAGACGGTTGGAAGCGTTAATGGACCCGACAGACAAGACCGACGCTTTCTCTTTTGACAGCTCCGGATTCTTTTTGAAGATCATCTTGAACAGGAAGTAAACAGAAGGTTGGGAAACGGGGCAGTTGATATAATGGAGTTTGACGGGAGCTCCTATTAAATGTATGTTTAACAGTCCACGTAAATAAGTTGGGTAGACGTAAGCACGTAAATAGTTTGACAGATGTTTTTCAGTCTATTTTTGCTTGCTTTTGCTTCTCTTTCAATCAACATTTCGTTCATTTTCGTTCGGCTTTTTGACAAAAATGTACAACAAAAATACAAAATGCAATGTATACAGCATTTATTTAGTTTAATCATCGATTCGTTAGCTAAATCCTCTTCAGGGTTCCATCTGATTGTTTCAAGTCCACCTTCCCATCCGGGTGGGGCGGTAGGGGAGGGGGCGGGCTCGGGGCACAAATAAATACATAGGGAGGGGTGTCAACAAATTAAACAATAATTTGATTATTTCTGAATCCAGGTACTAGTAAGTAGAAAGTTGTCCACAAGGTGTTTCTCTGCATACGTTCTATGCATATGTATTGTCCAAAGTTCTTCTCGTGAGTCCATAAAAAAGTAGTCCACAGAATATAGCATAATTCAGATATAATTGCTCCTTGTGTGGGTTCAGTTCATGCGTTATTCTCCACAGTGGCAAATAGCGGAAGCTGTATTGTACAGTATGCTTGTGTCCAAGCACACTAACCTACACACACGCCCACACGCGCACGCACATACAAAAACACACCAAAAAGGCCTAGTGGTCAGTCCATGGTGTTTCCACAGTCCTCGTGTCCTCACTCGGGGTACCTCACCTCAGTTTGACCAGCCATTTTGAAACCACAAATCTCCCAAAATGTAAGGAAGTCAAAAAGAAAGCAAAATGTGGCCGAACAAAAATGAAAATGTGTGATAAAAAAAAAAAAAACAGTGGACGAGCGAGTGATCCTGATCTTAATAACTCTCCTTCAGGTGCCGCCGCAGTCCAAAGAAGAGTCCCGGCGGTCCTTTGACCTCAGTCGTCACCCTGATGTTCCGCCTCAGCCCATCGTCGTACCTCACCCGCCTTCAGCAAGTGTCCTTTTAATTAACACCTTCAATATGAAGATGGAGAACAGCACGTGAGCAGTCAAACACCTTCTGAACTGCATTTTTTTGGGGGGGGGCAAGGGGGAGCTGTCATCAGGATCCAACTCCAAAGGCTCCCTAAAACACCGTCATGCAAACGTCAGCCAACACCAGAGCTGTTGAGGCTATATTGGGATGAAAAGGGGGGGTCCGACCCCTCTTGCCGACACACACAAAGTACACGATGAGTAACATAAAACAGGAAGTGGTAGTGGTGGAAAAACTCAAGAAAAAGTACATAAGTCTGAGGCACTGCAGGCCAGTTTCATAGCATCTAATGAGCCGAGATGGGTCAGGCAGCTTGGGTTTTTCCAACGGTTCCGTCTGGCGTGGGTCCTCCCCCATGTGTCCCCCTCTATCTGGCCATCCTGCGACTGTGCCGGTCTGGGTGCCCGTTCGGTCACACCTGGACAGGAAGTGTTTGGTTCATCTGTAGTCTCATGTCCTGAATGCTACCTAGGATCTTCTTCTGGTGGCCGGCCAGGGTGACCCCTATCCGCAGCAAGTCCCTGGATGGTGGGAAGAAACAAGAACATGGCCGCAGGTGGTCAGGTCATAAAGAAATAAAACAGGTAAACAAGACGAATCAAAAGGTGGATCATAAAGTTCACTTTCGCAAGGAACAATGATGAGCCGGCGGTTATCAACCATAAAACGCCACCCATGCGGCATGCTTCTGTTTCCCAGCAGGTGGGCGGAAGGGACGAGTTAAACGGCCGCAATGTGACAGTTAATGATTAAAAGGCAAGTGTAGCTACTGCATTATTTGATGTGTGTAGTCGTGGAAGTACAAGAGGAAAACCGTGTAGACGGGATATCAGCATGAAGTAATTGAATGCAGTATCTGGTATGTGTTTTTTCTGCCAACGTACAGTACATATTGGCATGCCATCGATCACGTGCTCCACACAGCGACAAGCTTGCTGGCTCGGTATGCCGTGTCAAATGATTCCCGGTCGCTGCCTTTGGATTGTAAATATGCGACGGGAAGTAAGACATCTTAATTTGATCGTTCTAATCGGTTTCCTTCGTTGTATTTGTCCAGAGTTTCAGACTTTACCTTGTTCTTATACGGATGTTTGTGCCACATACTAGAATTATGCAGCTTTCCAAATTAGCAGCCTTACTTCATTGGATTGGATTTGTGGCTTCATTAAAACTCATAGCAGGAATTTTTGGTTTGGCTATTGGTCATATTCTTTTTAAGGATTTAAGCCACAAATATGGCATCATTTACGTTGCATAGTTCCGTTTTGTCTTATTTGCCCAAAAAGTACAATGTACAGTTTATGTACATGTTTAGTACATGGCATGTACTAAATAGTTTGAGGGTTGATATCGTTATCGTAAAGGAAGCACTGGATAAAATCATTCATTCATTCATTCATTTTCTACCGCTTATCCTCACAAGCTGTCTTCGGGCGAGAGGCAGGGTACACCCTGGACTTATCGCCAGCCAATCACAGGGCACATATAGACAAACAACCATTCACACTCACATTCATACCTATGGACAATTTGGAGTCGGCAATTAACCTAGCATGTTTTTGGAATGTGGGAGGAAACCGGAGTACCCGGAGAAAACCCATGCATGCACGGGGAGAACATGCAAACTCCACAGAGATGGCTGAGGGTGGAATTGAACCCTGGTCTCCTAGCTGTGAGGTCTGCACGCTAACCACTCGACCGCCGTGCCGCCCTGGATAAAATCAGTGTTTGGGATATCGTAAAGAGAACCAATATTAAGCCTGTTTGGAAACCAACCAAACAAAGGGACAATGCAGCGGTCCATGTCCGAGTCCCTCGCCCTCCCACCAGGTAATGAAATGTAAGCTAACCAGCGTTCCAAATGTGCTGCGCTTTCCAGAATATGCCACAATTTTTCTTAAATGAAAAGTAGCAATGTTTCCAAGCAGGTAAATCCACTAATTCAAAAGGCCTGTGAGAGTGCATCATCTTCATTACTTAGGTGGAATAATCCAATCTGTCAGGGGAAACGATTAGTTTGCTGTCGGGGCTGCGCCACAGTCTGTGTCTTCTCCGTTCAATCACACCCAAATGGCGGATAATCTAATACCGCACTCGGGTACCTGACAGGGCTTGACTTGTGGCTTTTGTCTGTTTGAGTGTAAACCTGAACACAAACAGGCAGATACTGACGCCGCTCATTCATTCCCCGCAAGTCTGAATGAGGGTGCATCGCTGCAAATACACACAAATACCGTCACCGTGCGTGTTTTTCATATTTTGTCATCCCCTTCAGCACAGCGACAGAGGATAAAATGATAATAAATGGGCGCCATTAGAGGAATTACTGACCATTAAGGGCAAACACAGAGCCATGGTACGCCACACCTGTCAGCCTGACCAAATTGAAACAAATTACCTCCACCTATATTGGCCATTATGGAGCTAATGAGGATGATTTATTTATTGTTACAATCCTAATTCATTTACTTGATCATCGCTAGCCTCCCATTTTCTTGAGTTCCATTACATAATCTCCTGTTGGTAAACACAACAGCAGGCGGGTGACTTTGAAGGTCAACAATTCCAGAATTGAGTCAATGATGCCGTACTTTTGTAAACGTTTGAAATATCTGCCATATTTCCACCATTTGGTTGTTTTTATTTATTCGGGTTAGGGTTAATTGGCCCTGACGAGCTAACTGACTCACTCTGCTGTCATCTGAGCAACCAGGTCAAAGGAAGCGAATCCGGCGTTGATGAAATTCTCCTGGTAGCGGCTCATCTTGATGGCGTCCAGCCAGTCCCCCACAGTGGTGAAAGTTGTGTAGTCGGGCACGCAGCGGTCAAGCAAGGGTTGGGATACCCTATGTGTTGGAAAGGGGGGGGGCAGAGAGAAAAAGAGAGAGAGGGTTAAGGTGGTTACTCTATTGCCTCTGTCGGCCAACCTATCGCCCCCTAAAACGCCTCCCCGCTGAACGCCACCTCACCACCTTACCACCTCTCCTCCTCTCTCCTTTCCTCTCCGCCACATGTGGGCGTTGCCTGTGTGTGGGGGGGTGGAGCTAGGGCGGTGTCATGGTGTTGACTGTGGAGAGACTGGCTGGAGGTTTGGTCGGTGGATTCTAGCGCGGCAGCTGGTGAGGCCAACCGTACGGATCAATCTCGACTGTAGCTACGATCTGGATGAGAACACGTGGACATTTTACTAATGAACTGTTTTTTGAGTGTGTTCGATCTGGGATCGAAAGGTTGTAGCAACAATAATCAATCAATTCATTTATTGATTGAGTCTTGAGTCTTGATTGCGATAAGAAAATATTTTTTTTATCTGTGTTTGTCTGACAGTACATGACTAAACGATTCCATGTGTTATTAAATCACCATGAAAGCCCAAAGGAATGCAGATTAGTGGTCCCCACGCATGCATGATTCCTCATTCACAGTCCTTCAAATCTGCGGATTTTTGTTTTTTTTTCCAAAGAAAGCACATCTCATTCACCATAATATGTAATAATGTTTAAATATGCAATAATACAGGTCAAATGTATAACATACGTCTTCCTCAGTCAGTCTTTATCCTTCCTTTCTTCTGCTAGAAAGCTAAAGTTTTGATGGGCGTCAATCCGGCCTCAAAACAACAAAAGTCAATAAATCATCGTCGTTACTAAGATTACTAAGTGTGGATTATGTAGAGGAGGCGTTAGCCTCTAGTGCTAGTCTGACCAGGCTGGAGGCCACCATGACTGAGATGAGATTCTCGTTCCTTAGTGAGGTGTACCTAAACATGTACTGCCAAATTTGTACATGTTTATGTCGTTATGCTTCGCTGATGTTCAGCGGTCCTTGAAGGCACCGTAGTTGGGAGCTGTGACTCCGATTCCATTTGTTCATCGATTGTCTCAGTGGCCCCATAGACGTTTTATCGATACTTTGCATGCATTTAATCAGTCAGGCTTATTTCGATAAGATTGACAAGTTAATGTAGGGTTAGGGTTAGGCGGCCATCAGGGTTAGGTGCATGAATTATGTGCAGTTTTTGGTCATTCACTGGTGGTCTTTGGACCGAACCCCAACAAAAAGCTGGGATCTACTGTCCTTCCAGTCTTTGACGAATCAAAATCAATGTTGACCCAAAATTTGGTTCGTTCCTGTCAAGTCCAACAAGGTCTGTGATTCTATTTGACAGTAATCCTGGGAGTGCATATTCACCAAAGTGTTCATGGATTTACTGTATAATACAGAATATTACATGATCCTTCTCCACAATATGTCCAAGGAGACCAACTCAAGACCCTCTGCTGATTACAACTGCAGATAGAGGGGCCACCTTGGAAGTTTAATAAAAGTGTAACAACCCAGAGAAAAGAGTAGATGAAGAAGAGAGGTGGGAGGGGCGGGGGTGGCGTGGGATGTGAGGGAAATTTTGGGCGAGAGAAAGACCAAAGGAGCAACCGGAGAGAAAGAGCACTACTGTCTTCCCTCCTCTCTGCTCTGTTGATCCCTGTCATCCTTTTTGATGGCATTAGATTCATTAACAATTAAAAGAAGAATGAAGAAAGAGGGCAAAAAAGGGAAAAGGCAAAGAGCTGAAGCTAATAACGATGATACAGAGGCTCCATTGAGTGGTGCAGATGGAGTGATTTTTAATAAGAGCTACGCTTGGGCGCTCAGGCCTGGGGCCGTGGTTAAAGCCAGACCGTGGCGGCCCCTCTTTAATGGGGCATTGTTGGCTCCTCCATCTCTAAAGCCCGCTTCCAAAAGATCCGCAAAGTTTCTAGGGATGTGTGAGCCACCAATTGGAGCACAGCAGGAACATGTTGGAGTCTCTCCAGACGTGCCGACACAAGCTAGTGTAAGAAGTGATGCAGTTTCTCCAGACTTCAGGTCATTGCCGTTTGGAGAAGACTGCCAACCAGTCCCAGTTTGGGAATCGTACTCCAAAAAACCCAACAAAACCCAACCCACATTAAAGCCAGACGACCCCCACCACATGTTGCTTCATTGAAATAACTTTTATTCCAAAGTATGTTAGCTAGCCTGCAGCCACCCTTCAATGCCAAACAGGACGACCATCTCTCCCCATTGCAGATTTGTCGGCAGGAGGCCACCTCTCTGCTGGCCCGTTTAAAATCTTGTTAGTGACTAATTAAAAGGCGCTCCCATCTCCTTTTTGCATCGCCTTAATCGAGCTAATTAACCGCAAGCCTAATCTTCTAAGAACGGCACTCCGGTGGCCAACCGAGACCCCGGTTTCCCCCCAGGGCACAACCCAGGATTGTCTGCAGAGCTCCCTCAGGACAAAAAGACCCCGATGCAGGGACAGATAGGTAGGTCAACCCTTACCCAATCCCAATCGCTCAAACTCCGCCACCTTCTATCCTTCAAACACTTTCCAAGAAACAGCTTGCAAATAACGATGGTGCTGCTAAATGTCAGTGGGGCATCATTTGGCTCCTCTGTTGGAAAAGCCTTTAAAAGTAATTCCGATTCACGTACTAGCCCGAGTTCCATTCGTGGGAACAGGGCAGACATTCATAATTTGAGATGCGCTATGTGGTAGATCTGGCTCGGGCTTTTAGAGCACTAAATATCTGGGCACGACTTACTATTCAACGAAACAAGTCCAAGCCACTAAATGGATACACGGACATGTTTGCCATGTTCATATATTCCCATCCATCCCGGCTTCCTCCAACTTACCCGCTCGACTGCGTGCTGTTGGTGACCACCTTGAGGCTGGCAGCATTGCGGATGAGTTTATCCAACGTGGCGACTATCTGAGTGAATTTGGGCCGCAGGTTGCGTTCCTTCACCCAGCAGTCTAACATGAGTTGGTGCAGCGCCGTGGGGCAGTCCATGGGTGGGGGCAGTCGATAGTCCTGCTCCACGGCATTTATCACCTGTGAAAAGAAAGAGGTGGCCGTCACCTTCGTACATAGTACACACAGAGATGCCCAAACCGAGATTTGTACAAATGCCAACTGAGGCCAACATGCTAACCGCTACGTCAACCATAAATGGATGAATGACTTCATTTTGGTCCGTAAACGCCGGACTAGCTTCTTTCAACGAATATGCGGCGAATATGCCTACGTCTACGAATTTCTTTTATCTCATGAAAACCAAAAGCTATGGAAGAGAAATAGACCTCCTGAAGAGAACCCCCCGCATACTTTAGGGACTTTAGGTCTTGTGATGTTTATCATTTACTGTAGGATAAAGATGGTGTCCTTGACCATGTGAACTGATCTGCTCCTATGAAAGTGACAGTGATAACCAAGCACAGTCGCACTCTAATTATTGAGATGGAAAGGTAGCATGTGGTCCGGCTGGAAGAAGTGATCTTGTACCCTTTCCCTCGGGACCTTGCCCTGCCTCACCCCAATAACGGTTTCATTGAATTCCCGTACAGTGTTTAGTTTTCTACTTTTGCCATTCATATATTCCGATATTCCGTGTACAATACATCTTTACACTTTATGAACTTACATCCTGATTGCTCATGTCCCAGTACGGCCTCTCTCCGTACGACATGACTTCCCACATGACAATGCCGTAGCTCCACACGTCGCTTGCGGAGGTGAACTTCCTGTAGGCAATGGCCTCGGGCGCGGTCCATCGAATAGGTATCTTCCCTCCCTGGGGATATGCGAATGAGTAGGTGAGCATGAAATACTGGAGGGATGGAGCACAAACACAGTCACACACACATACAAGAGGGAAAGAGAGTGTGAGAAAAACGCAGTTTGAGGAAACATCGATGAACAAAGCATGACGACACATGACGTACGACACACAAGGTTAGTAGCATGGTTACAAAACAATGGCATGTAGGAACGTATGATGTTAGGATAACAATCATATAGTAGTCAATCAATGTATCAATCAATATATCTCAATTGTCATGTTCATGAACGTTATAAACAAATTTGCCCTGAATGTAATTGTTTGTGTTTGGTGCAAAAAATAGGAATTTTGGGTAATCAGGTAATTGGGCCATTGGGTAATCTGATATGTACTAATAGTAAAACGTCCTTGCAATCTTCCAATCGTGGTTCAGCATTCATGGCCCTGCAAATTGTCAAAATCACGTTATTGTCTCCAAAAGTAGGCTATGTTTTTTCGCATAAAACACAACTTATTCACCATAAATTGGTAATAATGTATGTAATGTAACATAGTATGTGATGATACTACTACTACAAACATATAACACTGTTAGAAAGTCCAACAAGTTTATGTTAAAGTCTTTATGCTTCACTGATAATGTTTTTTCTCATGTGTTGAGATTTCACACTTTGTTCGGTGGTTCTTGAACGCACCGTAGTTGTGGGCTGTGAGACACAAAAACATTGCTGCTCAAAATTTCCAGCCAAGAGACTACTTAGTCGGTATATCATTGATACATTATCGTAAGTCGTTATTGGCTCGTTATTGACCAGGCTAAAGCGAGCAACGTGTCAAAAATCGACTTTTTTTTTTGGAGCCTATCAATTTCTTGCGGTTGTTCGCCATTCACTGGTGGTTCCTGTATGTTACCCCCAGGTGGAAACGAGGGGGTGCTGCTACTGTCCAAAGTAAGATCAAAAGCCCTTCTAACATGTCAATAACAATTTCATGTTTTTTCGTATGCTTTGGAACTTGAAGGTGTAGTGGATTCCTTTTGGAGTCAAGGCTATAACTTTTTTATTATTCTCATGTTTTATTTCTGTAAAATGTTCCTTTAAACATTAAAGTACATACTGTACACACACATATTCTTCCTAACTTACCAGTGAGCTGGTGTAGGTGGGATCCGTAGGGTCATCTTCCAGGAAACGGGATAGGCCAAAGTCGGACACTTTGCACACCAGGTTGCTGTTGACCAGGATGTTCCGGGCAGCCAAGTCTCTGTGTACATAGTTCATATCTGAAAGGTACTTCATGCCTGCTGCGATGCCACGCAGCATGCCCACGAGCTGGATGACGGTGAACTGCCCATCGTTGAGCTGCCAAAAGAAAATGAAGAATGGCATGGATGAGTTGGATTGGAGAAGAAGGGCCGGCGTTCCAAGCTTGATGAGTTGCATCTTTGGTAGAGTATACGTTATATATTATATAGTATATTATTATTTCTGCCAAACTTTCTGGTAGAAATTGTACATTGTTACTTCGACACTTAACTTGGTGGCCATGTACATTCTGTCAAAATAAATATCAGCATTCTGGAGAAGACTTGGTTGTCACCTAGTTTCTGCTGCAAATGTCTAAGAATAAAAGTTCATCCTCACCCTTAAGAAGGAGTCCAGCGCTCCATTCTCCATGAACTCGGTCACAATCATCACCGGTCGACTCTTGGTGACCACACCCTCCAAGCGGATAATATTGGGGTGGTCAAACTGCCCCATGATGGATGCCTCGGAGAGAAAGTCCCTCCTCTGCCGGTCGGTGTATCCCACTTTGAGGGTCTTGATGGCAACGATGATCTCACGGCGGCCGGGCAGCTTGAGGCGACCGCGGCACACTTCGCCAAACTCTCCTGCGAGAGCCCAGGCGGCAGATGGCAAAGACGGAGAGGAACGATGGGAAAATGGGGAGAGACAAGGGGAGGGGAGAGAGGCATGATGGAACAGTGGAGGAGAGTGGGGGGGAGAGAGGGAAGAGGGAACAGTTAACTGGTTAGAACCAAGGAGCAAGGGAAGGCTAGCAAGTGTGGGACAGGGGGGACTGCACGACAAAGCCAGGACTCTAGGCCATAGTCAAAGGATGGCGGTGATGGAGGAGTGATTATGTAATAAACTACGGCAGTGAAGCATAATATGATACATAATTGCATGTGGATGGGGGAAGGATCAGGAGGGGGAACATTGACACGGGGATGTGGAGCTAAGTTTGGGAGGGGTCGGAGAAGTAGGCGCAGGAGGAGGAGATAGGTGGGGATAGAAGTTTGGGGGTGCGGGGAGTAGTGGATGCTTTACGTTTTGAGTCTACACCAAAGCACGAGTACAGGTACAAGAATGATGCAAAGGTGACGGTGGAGAAGGTTGGCGGAGTCGGGCCAGGATTGTCGGGAAGGGTTGGAGAGGGAGAGGAAGAGGGACATGAAAAACATGGACTTGTCACTTTGGATGCTGGGAAGCGACGGGTTTCAAGTAGTAGCCTCAGCCGCAGTCGAGCTGTAGTAGTAGTAGTAGCAGTAGTAGCGGTAGTAGTAGCAATAGTAATTGGTAGTAGCAGAAGCAGCAGTAGAGGCTCCCTCCTCTGCCATCACAACGTCCTCCATTTTGGCCCAGAATAACGCTACAACTAAAGCTCACTTGGCACAGTCCTGCAGCTTTTTGAGCAGAGATATAATAACTATAAAATACAGCATATAAAACACATGTCATGTTTACCAAAATTACACAACCACAACATCAAATGTCAGGGGTGGGGGTTCTAAAGAAGAGAACTAACCAGACGAAGGAAGAGGTATTATGTGCAAGGATCTCGTGTCAACTCAAGTTACTTTTTTGAAGATTGAACAATGTTGTTGGCAATGTTATCCCAATGCACTCCAATGTCCTGCCCCATTCCCAAAGGGATCTTCCCGCGGGGAAGTCTTGGGGAAACACAAGTCCCCTGAAACTGTAGTAATTGTATCAGAGGGACACCACCCCCCCAGGAGACGGCAGTACTCCATTGACAAGCTCTGAGTATCCGACTAGTAATCAACTTTTTAACTGATGTGTAAGATCGTAATTGACATAAGCCAGTTGGTGATTTCAAACGTATTCGTATGACACCGTAAACCTGCCTGTTGAGTTGTTATTTAGTTATTTTGTCATTCCCAAGACATCTTTCCTTGTCCTTGCACAGCAACTCTCCCGTTTTGTGGGATGGTTTCACAAAGATGACATTTCGGAAAGATCGCATCACTTAGCGTTCCAAAAAAAACGACCAAAAAGACAAAATCTCATATTTGCAGTAAGAAAGACCAGAACTGTGGCTGTCTAGCTAGCTAGCTAAGTGCCGCCAACAGGAGGTAGACTCACAGCCAGGCAAAGTGTGGAAAAGTCACAGGTTTCATTGATGAGTGATCAGACACACTGGCATCGATTGGCCCAAATGACGAGTTGTTGAGGTAATACGAACAAAGTGCGTCTCCTTGTCAGCTAAATACGGGGCGCTTCGTTTTGTTAATAAAAACGGGACAATACCGTTTTTCAAGGGATATGCGAATGAAGGTTGGTAACCCTAGTGAGACGACAATTGCAACCTGCTTAAAAAGACATTTTAGTCTCGTATTCGAGTCGATTTCTTGTAAGCCAGGGGTCTCAAACACGCGGCCCGCGGGCCAAATGTGGCCCACAGTACACTAGTTTGAGACCCCGCCTTGATATGAAAGTTTAATGTGCGGCCCGCGCAAGTTTGATATGGATGCTGTATGGTATCATGTACCCAGAAAAAATTATTACGTTTGATTAATGTTCATGTTAAAGGTTAAATAACTGTTAATAGTTATCCTCCCTATCCGTGTGGAAGTGGTAAGTTTTTGGCTATTTAAGTTTAAAGGAAATAACTTGAAGGCTACCGTTTAGGTGGCTAGCTCTCTAGTTTGCGAGTTAGCATGTGTCTCAAGACCCTGCAGTTGCGCAATATGTTGTAAATAAAAAGAGTATAAATGTGACTATAGTCGTGTTTTGCCATGTCTACAGGGCTCTGTTCATTTTAATCTGAAAAAATAATTTGTCTACCCACCAACTATATGTGGTTTCTTGAGTTTTTATTATTATTATTATTATATTTATTTATTACTGATTGATTGATTTTCTTTATTCTTGATTTGTTTATTTATTTTTCATCTTATTTTGTGTAGAAAAATAAAAATTAAGATATTTGAGAACAGTGGAATGTTTTATCAGAGCTTTATTGTAGAAAATCGGAACCAAAGCACTGAAAAAGTTTGTATATTTTTCTGTTTTTAATAAATGCGTTTTTTTTTTTTTGAAAACCTGATGCGGCCCAGCCTTGCCCAGCCTAGCTCCAGTGGCCCCCAGGTAAATTGAGTTTGAGACCCCTGTTGTAAGCCTTGATGGAGAACTTGCAATAATGAGAGAATTGGGGACATGCGAGTTGCTTAAGAACAATAAAAATCTTTGTGTGTAGTCTGTAACGTTATCCCGGTATCTGGATTGCGACGACATATTTCATGTTAGTGGAACGTTATTTTGGGGGGCTTTCACAATCGACTGAACTGCTGTATTTGAAAGCGTTCCACCAAATAATGAGCAGCACCAAAAATTCCAAATACCGAACCTGCTACGGGTTGGACTAAGGAGCTCAGCTCTTTGTGAAACCAGTCCCAGGATTGGGTTCAGCACAAAAGGGGTTCTACTCTAAACATTACGTGAGGACAGGGTGCTAGGACTGTGAGTCATTTAATTTAGCTGGAGAAACCTGAAAATGACTAGAGAAGAATTTCTAAAAAGTGACAAGTGAGGTGGTGTACAGGGAAGGGGGGAGGGCATACCGATGAATTGAGTGAAAGTACCGCTTGGTGTGAAGTCCTCTAACGGTATGGCCTGGAGGTGACTAGCAGTCTTCCCCCTGTAGCTCAGGAGCTTTGGTGGGTTACCTGCGCCGATGACCTCCTCGATCTTCACGCAGGAGACGTCAATCTCTTTGGCAAATTCCCTCACGGCTTCATTGGGATCCTCATAGGTGAAGGGGTCAATGTAGACCTTCATTCCCGGAGTGACTATTGGGGATTCAGTGGCGAGAACGGGAAAGTGAATCTATGTTGCCAAGTTGCAGTTGACTAACTACCCAACAGGATAGTTTCCATCCATCAACAGGAAGCCAGCGTAGACGGGGAGTATGCTGGCAAAGATACTTACTGTACTGCTGCAGTTTCTCCGTATATTCTGACTCGGAACCGTTCCTCTGCTTTCTGTTTGGAAAAACAAAAACAATTCAATCACCTGGGCAACAGGACGGTGAAAATTCTGTGACAGTGACATGAAGCAGACATCATCCGCGGAACCGTACGCTGCACCGCGACAAGGGAAGCGCGGTGGATCCGTATTGCATCAGCGCCGGCTAGCAAACACTCCAAGATTGTAAACATGTTCACTGTCGCGACACTTTGTCTCATTCTTTCCGTACATTTCCATTTTTCCCGTCTGTATTTGGGGCGGTTGGGGGGTGGATACAAACGCAATGGCATCACGAGGGGGCCGGGATTTAGAAATTGCATGTTAATGCGCTTCCTTTGTTGTCTAACCAGTAACCAGGGCAATAATACCCAATGGTGATTTGCATCTTATTTCAAATTCTAATTTAGTTCCGGAATATTCCGAAGCCCTGCGTGTCTGTTATTATTTTCTCTGTGTTGCTGTATGGCAGCCTAAGCGGCGCTTAAGCCGAGACCCTACGAGAGACACAATGAAACGGTGTGAAAATAGAGGAGGGAGGGAGGGAGGAGGGGGGAAGCCGGAGAGATTATTATTCATTGTAGCGTGACCGATGCCCACGCTTGTCAGCCACTGCCTGAGAGGCTTGTGAAGGGAAGCGAGTGGGTGCCAGTCGGCGGTGGGTGCCAACCTTTCACACACGAATATAAACACAAATGTGGCGCTTTGCTTGTCAAATAAGTTGTGTGAGGACAAACAATATGGTTCTGGTTCCAAGTGATGTTCAACCAGTTTCCATCCTTTCAATAACTGGCCCCCCCCCAGACAAGGGCACACCTGGGGTCTATGTGGTCAGAAAAGTCCACAGTGAGTGGCGAGCTTGGAGCACGGGCCTATCAGACCAAACAGCTGCTCCATCATACCGAGTCCTGTGTAAAAAGTACCGTTTTTTTACCCAACGCTGTTTACTATTCACACTTTCACAAGGCTGTCTGGCATTCGGGGGCCTCACAGGTGGCGCACAGCAATCCACAGAGGCGGTTCTGGGGTGGTTTGGAGGACATGTAAACAATGTTGACATTTGGAGCTATCTCTGTTTATTCAAGTTGAACTGAAAATACCCTCCTCTAATGTCTCTGAAAAGTTCTGCTGTTACGCTACAAAGGCCTGGAAGGTAGATAGATTTCCCAATCTGCGCATCTATTTTCGACACCAATTATTGCCAGATATCGCCAAGACTAATGACATGGTTACCTGAGGCAGACGATAGCGATGACCACAACGGCAATGATGAAGACAAAGACGGCGGTAGCTGATCCCACGATGAGGGGGAGCTGCTCTTGCCACAACTTGGGTGGGTCAGCTGAAGGATTAAAGAGAAAAAAAAGAGATGCTTAGCAAACTTGTACTGCGGTTCTTTGTCATATCAAACTTATGGTAATGGTTTAATTTCATTTGAACATGCATCAGATTACAATTGAGTGCCTCCCATAATCAGTTCCCAGTTCCACATGTCCAAAAGGAGTAGGAAGAAGCAAAGCTTATTAAATCCTACCCCTCCATCTGGTACTTTTACAATCAGTAACTGTTACATTTGTTCACTTCCTGCTTTCCTAATATAGTTTAATTTTTTTATTTTATTTTTGGCACGTACGTATTTTATTTTTGGTACGTAAAATTTAAAAAATGTAAAATTTAAAAATGTTTTTGTCACGTACCGTAGTACAAGGTGATATGACCATACAGTGACATAATGGGTACCATAGCAAGTATCAATATAGTGATATATATAGCACATCATGACTGGTTCAAGACTTTGTCTTTAAATTTTAAGTTTAAAATTTAAAATTAAATTTTTTTTACAATTTTTGTATTTTTTTTGTCATGTACCGAAGTACGAGGTGATATGACCATACAAACGGCCAACGAGTGTCCTTCGTATGTTTTGCTCAGATGTCATTTTTTTCGTACATTAGAGCAACCAACGCATGTTCAGATACTGTGTATATCCGCCATACTCCTTTATTGGTCACCACAACTACATTCTACACTAACAAAAAAAAAACAGTGATTTGTGGAACACCAAAAATCGGATGGCCAAATAATCCTTACTTGAGTGACTTCAGAGTGAAATCAGAGGCTGTGATAAAGTGGAGTAGCAGCCATCTTTATTCAGCTGACCACCGTCTACTCGGCTCAGTCAGTTTAAGAATGTCTTTTTAATCATGAGTACCACGAGAGGCAAATCTAAGGATGATAGCTTGACTGATGGCTCGGGAGTAGATTTTCATCCATGAAAAATAGCCGTAGCATCACCACGCTCTACGAGCCTGCGAGCCGTTATTATGTTGAAAAGCATATTCAAATAACGATCTCGGGAGGTTTCCCCGCTAAGCCCCTGAATAACGAAAGCGGTCTGAGAGAGACATACTTTGCAGGTTGGTGCTGAAGTCGGCCGGGCTGCTGTAACGACCGTAACCAGCCACCGTCCGTGCCCGGACTTGGACCACGTACGGCGTCCCGGCCTTGAGACCTTCGACGCGGGCGTTGCTCCGTTGGGCCGTCATCGTATGAGCGATGGCTTCACCCTGATCCTGGGATCATAGGGAGGGACATAGTCAATGATAAAAACACGACAACACGTGCTGTACAAGACCCCGGGGTTGGCTCATTAATCATCATCCCGATCCGGTAGCGGCTGTTTCTATCATGGCTGACCAATTTCACTTTGTTAACTGAAGAAAAGGGATGAAAAAGTACGGAACCGAAATGGTGAGACGTGTTGGAGCTGCCTTGTTAATCCGATGGGACGAGGGCAAGACAAGAAACGGCAAATATACAGTGAATGCCTTTGTTTACTCCCCGAGGTACACATAGTCACAGTTCTGTGCACTCCTGAAAAATACTTTCTAATGGACGGCTGGAGAGAAGACTGAGGGTAATATGGGAGCATAATGGCAAGATGGCGGAGAAAGCGTGAAAAAGGGAAATAATTGGGGCCGGATTACCCAAACAAAGATGGGGGACGGGGACTTGTCTCGCTACAAGCATGTGTTTATCGGCAGCGCCATTGTTTCCTCGTTTCCAAACGCACAGATGAACCAGACCACGAGTGTTGGTGAAATTGGATCGAATTAAAGGACTTACATTTCTGCTTACCTTCTCATGGTACTTAATCTCATAATCCAGAATGATTCCGTTGGGTTTTTCTGGAGGCAGCCAGGACAGGCTCATGGTGCTCGCCGTGGCCGCCATCAGGTGAACCGTGGGTACTGCCGACGGCGCTACACAAGGAAGAAAAAAAGCAAATTCACGGTTTCAGATAACGGGTCTTTGCGGTCAAATCTCCTACCATGCATGTAAACGGACCGTTATGTAAGCATAATCCCGTCTTCCACTGTACATCGTCAGAGACGAACTTACAGAACAAATCAAACGGTTCTGTTCCACCCACCTTAGTTTCCATCCTGGCTCTCTTTGCCTTTTCAAGCTAAGTTCTGTTGGCTTCTTTCCTCTCTTCTCAGTTCAAGTCTGGTCTGGCTCTGACTCACGTCTCCTACGTCCAGGTCTTTGTTTCGTAACGGTCTCACCGTGTACCTTCGTCTTTTTCCACATCTACACCTTATTCGGCCACAGTCTTAACTTTTTATTACAATTCTGTCCTAAATAGTGCTGGTTTTGTCTCCACCAATACCCCTCCCGTCCCCTGAACCCCCAGGCTCCTCATTCTTCTTCAAACTTTTTTCATCCCCGGTTTTTTTCCTTCTTTGATCCCCGACCCCTTCCATTTTTTTCTTCCCCAAATCCAGCTTGTGTCTGAGGCCAGACATCCTTCTGTTCTTCCTCCCCTTGCAAGCCCACCCTACCCAGGACCTCCACCACACCTCAGTCCCTCCCAGAAGACAATGGTTACAGAGTAGATCCCCTGGTTACTCCAGCCAGGGGATTAGGCTCACTCCTCCTGGGGGCAGATGTAGAAGTTACCATGGAGGTGGCCTCCGAGGGCTTATCGCCACCCGGGTATTTATTTTGGTTCTTAAAGTTGAATGCACATGAGGGGAAAGTCTTGGAACTACATCGGGGGATAATCTAATCACAGATGATGCTCCTCCTGTTGTGATGTGACCCAGGCCGCCCATGAATGGACACTGGGGTCCGTGGTGTAGCATGCCTGTGCATGTGGCGCCGCACCCCTCATATATAAAACAATGAGCGCCTATCATGAGGCAGCGTGGAGCCTCCGGGTCCCAGACCCACAAAGAGAATACATTTCTTCAGGGCCACAAGGGTAAAGGACAAGGCCACGGAGCGAGGATGATGAGGGGGGTGGGGCCACGGATAATCCTCCATGTTGTCCAAGATAGGGCAAATTTAACAAAGCGACCAAACGCATCAAAAGCTGAACCAAAGAGGTCAGTGAGGAGCAGAACAAAAGCCTCGTTTACATGGAGACCCAGAAACGTCAGCGTAAAACCAAAGTCCAATCCAAGCCAAAATAGTATGGCATACAGTACACATGTATAGTACACACAACATGGCACGGCATTGACCTAGTTACTGGTATCGCTGTAGGCTGGCGGAGCAGTGGGTTGGGAGGATATCGTTGCTATTGCTATTTGCAGCCGTGGTAGAACAAAGCAAGCAGTGGGTGTGTGAAACAAGTCGTTTGCTAAGCTCATTCAGAACAACGTCTTTGCTCTTGATCCCTGTTCAAAGAATAAAATCTGTAACGCACGCCTACCTGCACACAAGGAATTGATCACTACTTTTGGGTGTTCACCTACCGGCCTGATTGGTGGTGATGTTGACCGCCGAGAACTGAGGCGTATACGGGCTCTTGTTGGAGACGCCGTTGACGGCCTGGATCTCGAAGCTGTACTGGGTGTGGGCTTGCAGGTTACGGACCGCCACCCGCCGCAGGGTAAGACCCAGGTGGCGCGGCGAGATATCCACGTTGTCATCGCAGCGGGAGCACATTCCCCGTTCGGGCAGGCACTTCTTGCAGATGACATTGTAGAAGGTGTCGTCGCGGCCGCCCAGATCCCGGGGCTCGCTCCATTCCAGGACGAGCGAGGTTTCATTCACGCTGGAGATGACGTTGCGCGGAGCAGAGGGAACAGCTGCAAAAGGCGTGATGGGATGAGGAAAATAGGTTGGGAAGCGGTACGGATGAAATCTCTGTGCATAATGGGCGGCTCTTTGACAGTGCAGTCACGTACGCACTATGGAGTTCGGTTTGCATCATTTATTCAATCATCTCAGCATAACGTTGCTCTTATTGTTATTTTCATGTTAACTGGGGCGGTTTTCTCTTCCTCTTAATGAGTCTGAGAAAAAAGGGGAAACGAGTGAGAAAATGTATTGGCAGACACTTGGCAATTCTTATCCAATTACCGGAACCTTATCTCTCGTTGTGCTGCGGGACACAATGCACCTCCCCTCCCTCGCCCCCAATAAGCATCTCACCCCGGCAACAGACAGGAAACGCAGATTCTTCCCAGGTCTCCAGTGAATGCATCTGCTCCTACAGCGGCGTGTTTGCTTTTAATAAAAGCATTACGGCTACGCCAGCCAGAGATAGACTTCTCTTTGAAGGCAGCTGGGTCGGCATGATAACGTTTTGGACGGCGTTGGGAAAACAAGCAGAAGTGTTTGCCTTCTCTGTGTTGTGGTGGGAAACAAAACTTCTGTCCCGAGTAGTGATAACTCTTACCGAGGACCGGCAGGTTCAGGACTTGTGACAGTGACTTTAAAACCAAAGACCCACTTCTCACAGGATACGTTGGCAGGCGGATATGTCGTCAAATAAAAGCAGTTCCACTTACTGGTGCAAGGTGAGTCGGGCGTGTCCGTGTCCGATCGGTAGTAACCGTTTCGACAGGAGCAAACGCTTGCGGCTCCAGAGCTGGCACGGCTGTTTGCAGGGCAAGGCAGACAGAATCCCTCCCCTTGCTTGTACTTGAAGGTTCCAGGGTTGCAAGCTAACGTGGAAAGAGAAGGAAGAGCAAAGTGTGAAGAAACAAGAGATGGCTATCAACACCGTAGTTGCTTCACTTGGAAAGGCTCAGCAGCACAATTTAACCTCGCTACGCTTTAGCCTTCCTGGGAATCGTGTCCAAGCTGGCATGACTCACGTCTTTTCAAAAATGCTTAAGCTTGTTTGTTCCAACAACTTTTCACGCCGCCCTGGCCGCCATCGCCGCCCCCGCCGCCCTCGTCACCCTCGCCGCCCTCGTTGCCCTTGCCGTCCCCGCCGCCCCCCTCGCCCCCGCCACCCTCGTCACCCTCGCCGCCCTCGCCACTATCGCCACCTACTTTATCGTGGAAGTCCCGCATGTAATGTGATGACAAGAAGAGTGTTTCCAATGAATTCAGCAGGGGGTGTCCAAATTACGGTCCGGGGGCCACCTGGGGCACATGGCTGTTATTTTATACATTCTAAAAATATACTTTAACAAGAATAAAAAATCTGCAAAAATGGATAATTCAGAAGTAATTGTGCAAGAATAAAGTCAGAATATTAAGAGAAAAAGTTAAAACAATAGCTTTATAATATTGTAAGAATTTAAGTGGATTTTGAAAAAAAACCCAAAATTATTTAGAAAATGAAATTGTAATTTTTTGAACATTTGGTAATGGTTTAATTTCATTTGAACATGCATCAGATTATAATTGAATGCATCCCATAATCAGTTCCCAGTTCCACATGTCCAAAAGGAGTAGGAAGAAGCAAAGCTTATTAAATCCTACCCCTCCATCTGGTACTTTTACAATCAGTAACTGTTACATTTGTTCACTTCCTGCTTTCCATAATACAGTTTAAGGTTTTTTTTTTATTTTTCTCATAGTTTGACTCCACATACTGATGTGCTATGGCTTTTTAATGTAGTCCTAGCATACAACTGTTTCAAATTTAGTTTGGTTGTAGAAAAAGTCATAATTCAATGTATTTTGGAGAAAAGGGGCACAATTACAAGAAGAACATTTTGAAAGTTTGAAAAATGAAAAAAAGAAACGATTACAAGCATAAAGTCAAAATCATGAAAAGTGTCCTATTCTAGTGACGAACCGTTTTCCTCATAATGTGAAGAAATATAATGCCATTTCAGTGGCCAGGTCAATGCCAATGATGCATTGCGGTCCAAAACGGGCACCCGCAGGCACCGTAGCAAAGCAGGTCAGCATTGCTCACGTCATGTGCAAAATATGCGCCTCTCACAAGGAAGAATTATTACCACGGCTTCTGAGTTTGAGTTAGTTTTGGCTTCCTGTTAAAAGGTCGGAGGTCAGTGCAGCGGACCACTTAATGCGTTCCTGTCCTGCAAAGCCCAATATTAGCACACGGCCTCCAGTTGGCCGAGTGGTGTACATTAGCACTGCGTGTGTTTGTTCTTCCACCATTAATCAGAGTTATCCGCGGCCCTGGCTAAAAGGAAGTAGAGCTGGATAAACACATCAAATGTCCTTGACGTATAGCAGCCGGCTTCCTGCACGGCCACCCGCGGGCCCGGCCCATGCGGGTTCAGCTCAGTCCACCCCAAGAAAACCAGACGCAGTTCCTCTACTACAGGAGGGAGATACAAGTATCGGCTTTTCAACATGTTAGCGAATGAAAGATGTTGAGGAAGCCTCGCCATTAAATTGGCTTGAAAATGCTGATCAATCATTTGTGGCGCATAAAGGGGTCATCCTGGTGCTTTCATCCATTTCCCCCTAAGGAACCAACTAAAGAATGAGGAAGAAAGAGAGACAAGGAGGGGAAAAAAGAAAGGAAGAGGTAGAAGATGTGGAGGCAGTGAAAATGTTAATCCCGCAAGCGCTTCTCCCCCCCCCCCCCCCCCCCCACACCCGTTCCCCTTCACTCCCCTGTGTCTTATCCTCTCATGCAGAACATAGGGCTTAAGAAGCTGATTAAAATGAATTGTGAAAATGGAAAGTGTGGCGAGGGGGGGTGTGAGGAGGGGTTAGTGCTGCAAATGAGGGGAGAGGCAGGAGAGGCTCATCGATTAGTAGCGATGCAGACGTCCTTACTGTAAGTCGGATGGTGTATTAATGAGAGAAACGGCCTTCAGATTAGAATGAAATGAGGTGGGGGTGGGAGTGGGGGTGGAGGGGGGTAGAGAAATGAAGGAGCCCTCCTTTGAAACAGGGGAGAGAGGGAGCAGAAAGAGCACGGTGAAAAAGTATTATTGAGTAGCATAAAAGGTGAGGACAGAAAATGAGGCCGGACCAGGGAAGCTTGATTAAAGAACGGGGGCCGGTCGTGGGGGCCTTCACCTTCTGCTGCCGGGAACAAATTGCTTTCTAACCGTTCACCATCTAATAGAACCAGCAGGCCATTGTTTTAGTTTGATGCAAGAACTTGTTTCACACTTTTATGGAAGGCTGACCAAAAACTTGAAATAAGCACTGAAGATGGGCTACATTTGACAAGAATAACCATAAAACATGAAGACATAAAGTAAATAATAAATAATTAACAATAAATAAAACAATAAATAATCCATAATAATAATCACAATATGAAAGAAAAAAGTCCCAATATGAGAAACAACCAATAGAGTTGCAATATCGGGAAAATCGCTAAATGTTATAATGTTATGATCATAAATGATATATTATATATAATAAATAATAATTTATAATATTTATAAATAATAAATAAATGAATAAATATTTAATAATTATGAATAATTATTATATCTCTGCATATCTACTGTATATGGCTTGTATTTTTAATGTAAAAGTGGCCCCACATTGACATTGAAATGAGCATGTCTCTGACAGCGGATGTCCAATTATTATTATTATTATTATTGCATTATTATTTCATTATTATTGCATTATTATGTCATTATTATTTCATAATTATTATTGCATTACTATTTCATTATTATTTAATTGTTATTTCATTATTATTGCATTATTATGTCATTATTATTGCATTATTATTTCATTATTTCATTATTGTTGCATTATTGTTTCATTATTATTGCATTATTCTTTCATTATTATTGCATTATTATTTTATTATTGTTGCATTATTATTTCATTATTATTTCATTATTATTGCATTATTATTGCATTATTGTTTCATTATTATTTCATTATTGTTTCATTATTATTTCATTATTGTTGCATTATTATTTCATTATTATTGCATTATTGTTGCATTATTATTTCATTATTATTGCATTATTATTGTATTATTATTGCATTTTGAACACAACAAAAAAACCCTGATTGTCAGAGTTGATAAGAGGATGAAGATGAAGGAGCCTTCCGAGTCCTAAAGGCAAGCCGCACACCAGACGATTCTCCATCACCTCTGCTCATCAATAACCTTGCCCCCCCACCCCCCCTCCCCATCCTCCTGTCTCCATTTGACCTACACAACCTGAGCCTAATTTTCCGCCCTCATACCCCCCGACTCATACTTTCCATTTATCCTCCCCTCTCCTGCTGTCACCTGCACTCCATTTCAGCCGAGACCTTGCTTGGTTAAATTCACCTTGCTCTCAACCTCAGTGAACTCGTCGTGTTGTCCATCAGGACGGAGTGGAGGGGGGGACTGGGGTGTCCCAGCTTTCATAAACAGACAGCCTCTACTGCATTTCCATTTATTTAGCAAGCAGCTGTCAGGCGAAAACGAGGTCAGAAGGGCGACCGGCAGACGGACGGCGTCATGTACAGTATGGCGGATTGTTTTACCTTATCGACGTTATGTCGCAAAATGACTTTGAATTGCAGGCTAAGTACTTTTAGCCAACATTAAAATCAAAACATCAAACCATCAGACGTTCTGTACGATTTCGTTTTTTCTTCCGTCAGGCTAAACATTGCGCGTAACAAACTGGTTTCGTGCTCTTCTTTTGGTTTACGTTATTTCTTGGAGAAATACTTGCTTCAGTTGACGAACTATCCGGTTGTCGTCAGACCTGTTGGAGCAGATTACGCAACCACGGTATAGCGGTATGTACAATCATCTCCGGCAACATTCATGAAAAAGTTTCCGTTCTGTGAGTTCAGTTGAGTAAGAAACTGAACAAACAGATTTGTTGGATGGGATTTGATGCTAAACGATGTTGAATATGAGCTTAAAAAGCCTAAGAACTTGACTAATATGAATTCCAGACGTATCGCTAAGTAGTCTGTGAGTCATAAACCAGCCAAGACTTTGATTCCAAAAATCTCAGCTTTGTTCTTTCTCTGTACAGACGGCAGAAATACTTCTATTTAGGAGGAAAAGACCACCTCGATCAATCCGTGCCGGGTTGAGACGATGACCTCACAGCGCGACGTCTCTGTGAAACTCACCTTGACATTGAGTGTCCTTCATGGCGGGCTCAAAACCAGCTGAGCACGTGCAGGCGCCCACAGGAACCATCCATTCCCCATCTCCGTTGCAGTACAACTTTAGCGGCACGGACACCTCCAAGGCGTTGGGTACGCAAGTTCCAGGCGCGATGACCAAGGATGTGGCTTCGGCTCCGGTTGCTGTCTCTGGGAAAACTGCAAAGTTGGCTATGGTGGTGGAGCACTTCTTATAAAAAACCCTCACTGAGATGAGCGACATGCATGCCCCAAGGTCCTGGAACGCCAGATAGAACCCGGCTTTGGACAACGGCCCGAAACTCCTGACTTTAGTGTTAACAAGTCCGGAATCGAGCTTGGAAAAACTTGTATCAGGCGCGATGGTGTCCACTTTCACGTACGGGTTTTCCATCCAGAAAGGACTGGTTGCTGTAGCTGAGTCCGAGTCCGACTCGTAGTAAAAGAGGTTGAAGGTCTCTTTGCAGGAGCCCGGGATGTTGGGGATGCTGTTGCAATCCCGTACGGTGAACTTCATCTCCACGTACACACGCAGCACGTCCTTCCGCGGGATGAAGTCGCTGCGTAGCCAGTTGTTCTGATTGAGCTCCCGTACGTTGCAGACTTGGTACGTCCGGATGGGATTCATGGCGTCGTCGTAGCCACTCACTTCTTCCCACTACACGGAAACACAGACAAGAAGAGTTACAAGTGTCCTCTACCAACGACCTTCAAACAATTGGGATTAACAATTGAGATTGTTGGACGAGTGGTTAGTATGTTGGCCACAAAGTCGGGAGATGGGGTTTGAATCTCTATTTGGTCATCTCTGTGTGGAGTTCTCCAGGGCTCTCTGAAAACTAATTGGCTAAAGGCTAATTGGACACTCGGAATCATCTGAAGGTACGAATATGAGTGTGAATGTTTGTCTTTGTGCGATTGGCTGGAGACCCGTCAGGAGGCAACGGGTCGGGATGCGTTACGCAAAACCAAGCTGGAAAAGTCCATCCATCCATGCATTTTCCTCTGCAGTCTCAGTAGGGAAGCCCAGACTTCCCGGTTTCCGGGCACCTCCACCTCCTCCGGACTCCCTCAACACTTTGGCTGCGCCTAGAAATTCTGTCCATGAAAATTGTGAACAGAATCGGTGACAAAGGGCAGCCTTGGCGGAGGCCAAAGTTCACCGGAAAAAGGCTCGACTTATGACTGGCAAAGTGAACCAGACTCCTACCCCGTTTGTACAAGGACCGGATAGCACGTAGCCAACCCCCCAAAAAACGCCACGAAGGACACGGTTGAATGCCTTTTTCAGGGCAAAAGTCAAGTTTCACTAAAAACCAGCAAAAACTGCAACCTGGGTACTTTCTTAGTTTTGTACATTTGAAATGTATACTTGGCTCTGTAGTGTTGTGTTCATGTTTCACCAAATGGTCGGAAATTTAGAGTCAGATAGGACCTTTTGTCTCCATGGAACAGGTATAATTCTATTTTTATGTTGGAAATATATGATACTTACATTTCGGAAAAAAACGTTTAGAATTAGCAAAGCTAACAGTAGTTGATGATGAACAAACCTACTTCAACCCAACTCAGTTCCTCAGTAACTTCGTCATTTTGTGTACTTTTACTGTAAAGTCAGACAAAAAAAGAACCAAAAAAATTTAAGCTACCAAAAAATCAAAGAAACGATTTGGAACTCTTTTTAAGGAGTCGAGCCACAGGAGTCCATCTTCCACAAGGAAGCGAACGTCCCAACAGACTGCAAGCATCCGTATTCCAATGGTCAATTCTCAAGTCCGTGCGGGAAAAATCCGAGGACGAGACCTGCAGATTCATCCAATTACAGCAGACCGCCCCCCCTTGAACCTGCCGCCAGCGCTTCACGTAGCGTAGCGGAGCTAGCGTACAGGTGGCCTCACAACCAATTACACTTTCATTACACTGCAATTACTTCGCCGTCCTCTGATGGGAAGGGGGGGGCAGCGTGACGCTTAACCTTCATGCTTCCTGTTTCTTTCAGTTCTGCTACATCTTTCAATGCTAAAGCGGGTGAAGTGCTCGGGATGAAACCGGATGTCACATTTTCTAACCTTTGATGACCAGTTTCATGAAATGAGCGTGTGGAAGTGCATCGGCTGATGTCAACTGCTTAGTTTATTTGCATTGCATTCCAATAGCAAAGTTAATCCTAACAGGGGAAGAACGTTGCTCTCATTAAATCTTATCTAAAGCTTCAGATTGACTTTTTCACCTACTGATTGCAGAGTGCAATTTTTTCCACTCAATCTGTAAAAATAAATAAGAAAAGGTCTGATTGGGAAATGTCCGTTTAGGGTTCCGAAATGAACATCTAAAACCAAAACAAGAATCTGTCCCGTGTAGCATCCTCATGAGGGCTGGGATGTGGACGCCAGGGAGACCAGGCTATTCATCCAAGACCCGAGAGGCGCTAGATGGACATAGCCAAGGGATTAAAACGCTGATCTGACAAGGAGCGAGGAGAATGAGGAAGCAATAATCGCCGGCCGGGTCAATGGGACGGCTAAAAGCATGAAGTGGCGCTGGAGATTTAGTTAAGTGTAAGACATCGCTCACCGCAGAAGGGAAGTGTTTGCAAATGTCTGCACTTGAACGTCAGTTTTGTTCTTCAAAACAACGCACTCTTTTGTCGGCGATTAAAGAAAAGTAAAAAACTACAATCGCTTACAAAATGACGATTCTTGGCAATAATTCTTGGCAATAATTCTCAACTTTTACTTTTACATTATGCAACACACAATGGATCCTCACATTTTCTTTTTCAAAGATGTAAAAAAGTGAAAAAATTAAGATGTTTCTAACATGAAATAATTCTTGGGACGTTAATTCATAATAATTCTTAAGATGTTGTGTCGATATGCTAAGACGTTATGTCGATATGCTAAGACGTTATGTCGATATGCTAAGAAGTTGTGTTGCTATGCTAAGACGTTGTGGCGCTATGCTAAGACATGGCGCTATGCTAAGATGTATTAATATGCTAAGACGTTGTGTTGATATGCTAAGACGTTGTGTCACTATGCTAAGACATGTCGCTATGCTAAGACCTGTCGATATGCTAAAACATGTCGATATGCTAAGACGTTGTGTCACTATGCTAAGCTGTGTCGATATGCTGAAAAAAAAGTGAAAAAATGAAGATGTTTCTAACATGAAATCATTCTTGTGTGGTCCTAAATATCATACAAGTGATTATTACTAACCAAAATGGCAAAATTGCCATAAAAAGGCATTGACTCTAGTATGGGTCATTTTTGACCCACTTATGGAAGAGTGTAGGGTCCAGTCACTCGTGCATCTAAGGGTTAAGCACGAGACTGACGACCAGGCTAAAGGCTACACCGTGATTCTGTGATACTTTGGATGCAATGAAAGTCAAGGAGTTTGGTCGGTCGCATACACGAAGCCCTTTAGTCCACAATGGAAGCTCCAACATCAGCAGATTTGTGATGTCACAAACGAGTTCAGGGAATGTCTGTGTGTGTTGTGCAATACCGCAAAACAAGACAGAGATGTCGTGACTCAGACGAGCCTCCTGGGATCATGTAGTCTGTTTGTTAGTGGGTCTATTTCCAGGTTTTGAGGGAGTTTTTTTTTAAATTCTGTATTTGACTCTTCTGTCTCGCTTCCTGCTCCCGGTATTTCACCACTGTGGTGGATCCTGAAACAACCAACCGTAAATAGCAGCACCGCCAAAGAATACACAGCATAATGATGAAATATTCCATAACCTGCATCTCCTGTGGCAAGAGACATCATGGATAAATGCTACCTAAGCTCCCTTGGAAGTGTCCTTCACTTGAAAAGGAGCATCTGTTGCTCAAGGAGTTGTTTTTGGTGTTTATATGCTGCTTTGCATTGGTCCTTTTCCGCCACATTGAAGCTTAATGAGGGATCGGAAGATGGACGGCTGTGAGGGGGGCAAAGCCAATGGTGGGGGTTCGTCCATCTGATTGTTTCGGCTGGAGAATCTGGCACCACTAAACAGCAGAAGAAAAGCCAAGGGACACCGTGAAGGGCGGATGACTTGGAACAGCTGGGGTGGAATTTCCCTGTCTGTACGTTGGGGTGTAAACAAAATGGAAAAAAAATGGGGGCCCCGCCCTTCAGAACATAAGGGCCACAGTAAAAGGGGCCACACAAAGGCTTGGGGGGAGTGCTGGCAGGCTTTGAAGTATAGTTGAGGAGAGGTCAAGACTCCTCTCGAACCCATTGTGAAAACCACATGGGAAAGAACCATGAAACTGTCACTGGTACTTTGTGTGGGGCAGACCCCCGTGCCGGGCGATGCTGAGGGCCACCGGAAAGGAAGGGCTATGCTCGTTCTTGAGGTTATTTTCATTTTTTACATTTGAATTGCGGCAGGTAATTTTCAGCTTTCCATGCTAACAAGCGCGTCCGTTTGAATACTAAACATTTCCTGTTGGGAGCTTTGTTGATGAGGGTTGGCATGACGACATGTGTAGAAGTAAATCCCCACCAGGTGGTCCTCTGGTTACCCGGATCCGAAGATGTGTTGTCAGTCCAATTTTAGTGTAAGTCATAATTCATACCGAGGTCCCACATGCTGTAAACCGAACACACGGGGGAGTCCATCCGATCATTAAACACCAAATACCAGAATGAAATGAAGTGAAACCGAGAGAACCAAAACCAACGCTGCGCTGCTCAGTAGCGGTGTCACCAGGCGATGCACAAAATCGGGTCGAGAAGAATGAGATTTTGAAATGTTGATCATTTCTTGAAATGCTGCCTTTTCAACTGTTAAAGAGCAGCTTTTCTTTTGTAATTTATTAAACGCACGCTAATTGCATGTGGGTGCTGGAACCAATGGTTCCAATAAATTTCATTTATTCATATCTGAGATACACTAGATACAATATTTTCTGAAGGAGAAACCTGGTCACGTGTTGCTCTTGCGAGATCTTGTGTTTCTGGAAGGAAATATGGCGCGCTTTTGGCGACTGATTCACACAATGGACTTTTGCTCCAAGTCACCAAATGATTGACTTCAAGCTAAATAAAAATGTGTCACACAAGCTGCACAGTAAAACTCACCCCGGTCTCAGGGTGTGAAGTCCAGGCTAATTCTGTTGTGGCCCACTTGGTGTCCATCAGTGTCTCTGAAAATGAAAGCAGAACATCCAGGTCAGACGAAGAGGAAGCCAATGATGAATGACATCAATAAAGATAGTTTACAATCACAGTCATAAAGCTCAAAAGACGAGATAAGAAGTCAGGATCTGAAATGATCCAAAGTGCAGGATTGGAGCAGCACCATGGTGGCCAAGACCAGGAACTACTGTGCGTGTCTGTACGTGGGAGCGGAAGATCTCCAGACGGGAGAAGGAGATCTTAGCGGGAGATCTGTCAAGTGATGTGGACCATTTTATTGCATCTCTTTGTTCAGCCAATTAGCCTTAATTAGACATGTGCGGTTACACAGAAGGAAGCGGGAAAAGAAAACAACCGTGTGCCATCTAGTAAAGATCCGCTTTGTGTCAAACGGATCCTTTGACTCTTGACTTGCAAACAAAGAAACGCTCTTAAAAACACAACGTGACGTGCCTTCTGAAAACCTCCTTTTCCTTGCTTGAACTCAATTTCCGACACGATGGCTTCTTCTTCTTCTTTTTGGCGATGCTGTCAGCATTGTGCTAGCAAGGGGGGGGGGGGGGGGGGGTAACAAATCTGGAGTCTTTTATTACCTGGAGCTGAAGGTACGGCATGGTGCCGCCGTTATTATCTCTACCGCTGTGCTGTGCTGCAAGGCAGTCTAGCATGATGGAGTGGCCCTCTTGATCATGGGTAAAAACTTGTGTTTATCATTCGTTTAATGGGTGACCATCCTGACCACCTACAAGTGATGTTTTGGAAAGCAACACATGTTGATATGCTAAGACGTTGTGTCGCTATGCTAAGATGTTGTGTTGCTATGCTGAAACGTTATGTCGATATGCTAAGACATTGGCTCGATATGCTAAGACGTTGTGTCGATATGCTAAGATGATGTGTCAATATGCTAAGAAGTTGTTTTGCTATGCTAAGACGTTGTGTCGCTATGCTAAGATGTTGTGTTGCTATGATTGAAACGTTATGTCGATATGCTAAGACATTGGCTCGATATGCTAAGACGTTGTGTCGATATGCTAAGATGATGTGTCAATATGCTAAGAAGTTGTTTTGCTATGCTAAGATGTTGTGTCGATATGCTAAGATGTTGTGTTGATATGCTAAGAAGTTGTGTTGCTATGCTAAGATGTTGTGTTGATATGCTAAGATGTTGTGTCAATATGCTAAGAAGTTGTGTTGCTATGCTAAGATGTTGTGTCAATATGTTAAGACGTGTCGATATGCTAAAAAACTGTGTTGATATGCTAAGACGTTATGTCGGTTTGCTAAGATGTTATGTCGATATGCTAAAAAACTATGTTGATATGCTAAGACGTTATGTCGGTTTGCTAAGACATTATGTCGATATGCTGAGACATTATGTCGATATGCTAAAACGTTATGTCGATATGCTAAGACGTTGTGTCGATATGCTAAGATGTTGTGTCGATATGCTAAGACGTTGTGTCACTATGCTAAGATGTTGTGTCGATATGCTAAGACGTTGTGTCGATATGCTAAGATGTTGTGTCACTATGCTAAGATGTTGTGTCGATATGCTAAGACGTTGTGTCACTATGCTAAGACATGTCGCTATGCTAAGACCTGTCGATATGCTAAGACGTTGTGTCGCTATGCTAAGACATGTTCATATGCTAAGACGTTGTGTCGATATGCTAAGACATTGTGTCGATATGCTAAGACGTTGTGTCGATATGCTAAGACATTGTGTCGATATGCTAAGATGTGTTGCTATGCTAAGACATGTCGCTATGCTAAGATGTGTTTATATGCTAAGACGTTGTGTCGATATGCTAAGACGTTGTGTCGCTATGTTAAGATGTGTCGATATGCTAAGACGTTGTGTCGCTATGTTAAGACGTTGTGTCGCTATGCTAAGACATGTTCATATGCTAAGACGTTGTGTCGATATGCTAAGATGTTATGTCGATGTGCTAAAATGTTGTGTCGATATGCTAAGACATTATGCCGATAGGCTAATACGTTATGTCGATATGCTAAAATGTTGTGTCGATATGCTAAGACATTATGCTGATAGGCTAATACGTTATGTCGATATGCTAAGACATTATGTCTATATGTTCAATGGAAAGCTTGATTCAGATACCAGCGGGATTATTTTAATAGTTCAAGACTTACGGTAATGAAAAAATAGCGTTGCAAATCCTGTTGCCAGCTTCAGCTATGATGGTAAAACAACAATTTCATTTGAAAAAGTTTGACGGGCCGCCGTCTACTAATACTTGATTGAGAGCTTTGTGTCAAGACTTTTCAGGAAATATTCCCAGGAAACGGAACAAGTGCGGTTAACTTGAAGATCTGACCCCGCCGCCGCATTCAGGCGCACCAGAGGTGACAAACATCCTTCCACTCAAACACCTTCTTGTGAATTACGGCTGTGGATTTGGCAGGCCCCCGCAGCGGAGAATTCCTTAGGAATTACAGACCCTTGTGCGTTGGACACGAATGTGTGACAGTTGACAACTGGCGTTGAAAACGTTTTTTCTGAGAAAAATAACATTTGTGTGTAGCTGTGGCTCGCGCCCCCCCAGGGGCAGAATGCTCTGTAACTGTCAGGCCAGCGAGGGCTGTCTCTGAGGGAGGGGCTCCGGGAGGCTGCAGCTGTACAAAGTCAAAGCCGGCTTGCTTTGTCGACCATTCTCTGCCTCAGTGCTGATGCGGAAAATGCTTGGAAAAAAAAACAAATCACTTTTGTCCACGCGTACTCTTTGTGTCCCGAACAAGCACCGACTTGTGTTTTCATCTCCGAACGTGCGTCAGCGGATATACGCTGCAGAACTTCCCATGACTCATAACATGACAAAGCGTGATTTGAGTCCGATTACTGATACTTAGCTTCGCAGGTAGGAGGTGAGCCGATGCTGGGAAGGCTGGGAATGCTGGGAAGGATGCCTCTACAATGACAGCTGTTCTTTTATTATTATTATGGCTGAGACGTGTTGTTGTGTTTGTGCCGAGCTTATCATTAGACTTGACCTTGCTGAGGATGACACACACACACACACACACACATGCACGCACACACACACACACACACGGTACAACAGCCGGTGAGAAGAGGGTGCAACGACGAGGGAAAACGAATGAGATGTGAGGAAACGAAAGCGAGATATGCAAAACGCACACCTGTGCAGTTTGACTTTGTGGTTTGGATCATTCGGGAGTGTGTCGGGAGCACTACCCCCCCGCCCCCTTTTCCTGATGCATCTGCATTGTTGAAGCTCATCAGGTTTGAGCTTGTATGCATCCACTGGGGTGTGTGTTTGTGTGTGTGTGTGTGTGTGGTGCAAAGCCGTGCATTGTGTCCAAAGTGGAGCACCGATTCCAAGTCAATGGGGCAAAGTGACCCCTCCCTGTTGGTGGCTTTTTGTGTAAAGCATCTTGTGACAATGGCCATATTTGGTGAGTTGGAGTAAAAGGTAAAATAGTGCAGAACCAGAAGGACGGGTTGAATGGAAAAACAAGCCTAATGTCAACATGACCCCCCTTCACCCCCCATACAGAACATGCTTGGCTCTGCCTTTTTGCTGTCTATGACTTCACTGAACTGTTTCCAGTTATTCCAGCATAATTGGAGATCGAAGGAGATAGAAAAGCAACAAAAGTAAAACAGGCGAATGCTGACGGGAAAAAAAAAAAGAGTCGTGTACTTTTGACGGCGTGACCTATTTTCAATTCTGATCTTGAGGCGTGTTGTGCGATAGACGTCACTTTTTCAAGCTGTTCAATGAGCGCGTCTCTGTTTGAGTAACACGGCTATCGCTTATTTAGGATCCAGGTCAAAGACGCCTGGGATTAGCATAACAAGCGTGGCACTGACATTTGTCTTCTCCGCACGCCCTGATTGTGTGAGACAAAAATGGGAATGCCTGGAGAGATCACAAAAAGGCTAGAGTGTTCACGCAACACACACATATATACACACACTGGTACGGCAGGTACATGCAAAGCACCCCTTCACCCCCCCCCTTCTAATCCAGTAATGACAGAGCAGGGCTAATAACAGGGGAGGGCACCCAAGCATCCGTCCCTATGGCCGCATCCACACACACACACACACACAGCTTCTTAAAATATGTCTTTGTTCAAACAAGAAGGAAGAAGAAGGCAAGAATTGAAAGACTATAATGAGGGAAGGGAATGTGGGGGCGTCTGGGGGCAGGTAGGGTAGTTTGGATGTTCCCGCAGCAACACGCGCATTTTTAGTCTGGATCATATCGATTGCCACATAGCTTTACATTTCTTCGCAAAAAAAAAAACAAAACTGCAGAGTCAACACTTTGGATGAAGAAGAATCAAAGCTAAAACAAAGCTGGTCTATTGGGAATGATGACACTAACGACATTCTGACGGCTTTAATGGCCGGAACCAGGCTTCAATGGAACGGTCCAACAGCTTGTTTTTCACCAAAATGACAAATGTAGCATTCCTACAGATTCTAATCTCATAAAGTAAATGAAAGACTTGAACATCCCAATGTTTGTTAGCGAGGCAGACCAAATAATAATGGTAAATAATAATGGCACCAGTTCCCAGGTAATGGTACGAACCAGACTGAATTACACAATAAAATTACAGAATAAACACAGTTGTCGGTGCCTCTTTCGGGTGCTAAAATAATGCAGACTCAGCCAACCACAACAAGTAAGGTCAAGTAAGTAATGCAACGTCGCCATGGAAACACACAGCCAACCTTACAAAAATGTACAAAAATGTACAAAAATGTAAAAAAATTAAAAAAAATTGTAAAAAATTAAAAAAAATTACATTTTTTAGAAAATTAAAAAAATAAAAAAAAACTTGCAAATTTCCCCACTGAGGGACGAATAAAGGCATATCTTATATTAAGACGCCAACATGGACTGTCTGGATACTGTATGAGACAGCACTTCTTCACATTCATTTACAAATTAATTTTTTGTAAATTAAAAATTTACAAAAAATTACAAAAATTTACAAAAATTTACAAAAATTTACAAAAATTTACAAAAATTTACAAAAATTTACAAAAATTTACAAAAAATTACAAAAACCTTGCAAATTTCCCCACTGAGGGACGAATAAAGGCATATCTTATCTTAAGACGCCAACATGGACGGTCTGGATACTGTACGAGACAGCACTTCTTCACGTTCATTTACAAATAACGGAATATCAGGTTGCCAGAATTGTACGTCAATTATCAATTTCTGCCCAAATTGTGTTGACATTGTGTAACGAATGGACATAAAGACAGGAAGTGTAAACATCTATATCTATGATATAGTTTTAGCCACATTGTAGCGGCCTAACAGAAGCATAATATAGCGCGGTTCGACGCTCCCAATGAAGCATTTAAACCTGACTCCACTCACCAGTGACAGGGACTGCTCATCTTTGCTGTGATACGTAGCTAACAACGTTATGTTATCCTCAGGTTGAAACATATTTAACTTCAGTGGATCTGTGCCACCACAGGAAACTTGTGCATTGCAAGTTTTGCACTCAGCTACGATGTCTTTTTCGGACTTTAAGAAACAACGCAAACGACTGACATCCCGCCGACTCCACAGAAAACAGGATGTGCCAGTAGAAGAGATTTTGGATACAGGTCGATATAATATGATACTCGTTTTAGCAAAATATAATTTTAGCCGGATATCCAACTCTAATATTGGCATGAAAACGTATGGACTTGCCATACTGTATTAGTGTATAGTCAATGATGAAGATGAGGAAAAAGTCACATGGGGGGGGTCTTTTAAAACCAGTAACGACTCCTTCCCTGAACACCCCCCCCCCCCCCCCAGGGCCTCCTCCTCCTCCATAGCTTAATTATCTCCCCCGACCTTTTTCTGCAACTGGCTTTTGTTGGGTTGCTCCGCAGTCAAACACAAGGAGCACATGGAAACCTGGCATGGGGGTGTGTGTGTGGGGGGGTCAGGGGGGGCACTCCATTCAAACACTGCAGGGCCTGCTTGCCAAACACTCAAGCGTCTGTTTAGACACAGAAACGGTGAAATGTGTCAACATAGCGTGTGAGGACCCCGCGCTCAACTTATTAGCGCTATTAGCCTGATTGCTTTGTGCGCAATCTTTGTCGCTCGCCCTTTGTCATCCGCCGAGGAAGAGGAGGAGGGACAAAAAGGGAGCAGGAGGAGAGCTGCTATTGAAATTCAAATCGTTCAGCCAGCCTTTTTGCTTTTGGACGGGGCCGGAGAGCCACGATTGGAGAAGTCCACCCCCCCAGGAACCTCGAGTTTTTGGCAAGACCTTTTAGCGAGTACACACACACACAGGCGGTAATTGGTTGCTGTGACATCAACAGGCCAAGGAGGTGATTCCTCTGTGGAATTCCTGAACGGACTTGCCTTCAATGACGGACCCCCCCCCCCCACACACTCCTCCATCCGCACACACACACTTCACCCCGCTAGCACTCTGCGTCAGTCATGCCACAATGGCCGTCACACAAGAGATTTTCCTTGCATTTGTGCTAACAGGGTTGCTAGCAAACGCCGATCCGCTTGCCTTCCCTTCCTCTCCTTCAATCTTCCTCGTGCATCCTCATCCTCGCTCTCAGCGGAGAAGTCTGATGAACTGTCTGTGCCCTTTGCGTTTGTCACAAGACGCTTGCCCTCAATTATTTCCTCCCTCGTCAGGCTCAGCGCCGCCGCGGATGCAATAGCCTCCTTTCTTCTTTAAGTAAGGGCGGCCATTGGTGATAAATAAAACAAGCATACATTTCATTTTCTCTTGGAGGTTTTGTGCCTGCACAGCAGCTGCAGGAAGACTTTGATCGCAGCGAGGGAGATGCTACGAGTTGTGCAAATTGCATTTGGTGTGTGTGTATGTGTTATGTGTGTGTGTGTGTGTTGTTGCCTTTTTCAAGGGCTCATGAAGTCTAGCCCGGTTCCTGTACTGCCGATGGAATAGACCTCTTTGTCTTTGCCCCCCTTTGCCCCTTCCCCCATTGCTCTCTCATCTCTTCTTCTAAACCAACCGCTCCCCCCCCCCACACCCCTCCTTCCCATCTCCTTCTCGCGCTAACTCTCCTAATTACAAAGCAGAGGATCTGGCGGACAGGTAGCCCTGGGGGGCGACTGTCTGTAAAAGCAGGTGTGCTCGCCGTGTGGAGGCCAACACATGCGTGCACGCATGGCCGTGCGCTTTTATGTCACCCCCCCACCTCGTGACACCTCTTTTAGTTTCCTTCTTTGCCTCTCTTCCTGTTTCCATGCCCTTATTTTGTCACTACTTCCTGTGTTGTTCCATTTCTAGTTTGGTTTCTCCTTGAATGCTCTTATTTTTGTATTCACTTCCTGTCTTGCCTGGTTTCTGTTTCCTATCTTGCACACCTGTTTCTAATTTCACTCCGTTTGTTGGGTCTTTGCCTTGCTTGCCTCCTTTTTATTATTATTATTATTATTAAAACTAATACTTTGTACCTGCACTACATTCCCGTGTCTGCATCCGGGGGTCACAACCATGCAAAAACCTAACACATCACACGTTGTCCTGTCAAACTGGAGCCGCAATTTGGTTTGCAGGAAATATTTTTCAATCAAAAGATGTCCTGACTAAGACAAAATAAATGAATAAATCATCAAAATAATAATAAAATTAAAATTTAAAAATACAAAATAAAAAATTGAAAATGAAACATTATGAAGACTAATTAGTTAAACACTAAAGTTAGGCAAAAACACCAAATTAAGTGTTTTGGAAGGCAAAAGTATCATTTTTGGTTCACGTTGCAGAAAAAAATAAAATTTTTTGCACGTTTTTCCGAATGCAAACACATTTTATGCTTCTTTTGCTCGCTTTTATTGCATATTATTCAATATTTTTCAATAAAATCTTTGCATTTATTTGCGGCTGTTGTTACGACCAATCAGATGATGATAATCCCAACCCAGCACCACAAATGGTTTGTATGGAATCCCACTAAGGAACCGGTTGGCCAACCTGCAGGCCTTTCCAACGTCCTGGGACGGTGTGTCCAGTTGAACATATTAGCATACAAATTAGCATACACATTAGCTTACACCACCAACACATAGAGACGAATCCTGCATGGATTCACTGATTGGCTTCAAGAATTTGTTGCCAGGATCAACGTGATTTCTTCAAATACTGTCCCAGCTGTATTGTACTGATGCTGGCTTCGAACCTTCAACCCTTTGCTGTGCTGCCTAGTCCTTAGCATTAAGCCGCGACAAGAGAAGGTAAAGGCCTTATTTTTCCGTCCCTAACATTCCACATTTATCTCCCTGTCTCCGAACGTGAGCTCTGTCATCTTCATGCGTGGGCCTCACTCACCAGACTGCTGACTCGTGACTTAATAACACATTTCTGAGTCTGTGCGCTCGCTGACATGGACGTTTTACGTTTTTTTTTGTTTTTTTTTTTTACGAGTACTTCATAGGCTGACGCAAAGCTTTCGGTGCTTCATCTCCTTAAAAAACGGTATCGCTCAGTAGGAGTCATCCCCGCCGCGAGCTTGTCTGAAATTGTCGTCCTGTCGGTGAAATTAGAGCTTCTGGCAGGACACTAATCATAGTGTCACATGTCTGATGCTGACATCATCCTACATTGCGTTAAGCTCCTGACGGCGCAAACCGTTTATCCAAAAGTTTGGATGGAGGCAATAAATCTGACAAGAATAATAATACACCGTGTATCGTTTTCTAACAATCAAAAGCCGTGCACGAGAAGATCATTGCGTCATACCTTGGAAAGGTGCCTTGCTGGTTTGTAAACGCTAAGGGCCCCCAGTCTGCCAGCGTTTAACCGCATCCAGGATACGGGCACAGGGCCAGACTTGTCAGCGGGCACGGGATGTTTACATCACATAGCATGGAAACGCCTCAAACATCTCACAGTTGTTAGCCTGAAGCAGCTTTTCCATCTTTCACATTCAGCAATTGATTTCGGTTCCGTGGTATGCTAGCTATGCTAGCTATGCTAGCTGACTGCTCCAGCCAGGAACGCGTTGACTGGAGCAGCGTTTGCCTCGGCGTCTGAAGTCTTGATGCCATCATCTGATTTCCTGCCGAATGCCTCAGCCCCCGTTCAGGACCACGTTGGCCTTCAGTCTGAGGATCCTCATATGGAAATAGCGACCTGATGGTGGAATTCTGCGGGCTAGTCGGCGCGAGACGGTAATCTAGTCTTTGTGTGTGGGAGTGTGTTCAAATCCACAGCTGCTGATTTCATTCTGCATTACCTGCTACACGACTGACATTCAAACCCTGATGCGGAGAAAAGGCAACCTCAGTGGGCTCTGATTGATTCATGAGACTGTCATGGAGATTAGAGGCACACGAGCAGAGCAGATCTCAAACGTCTATAAAAAGACTTGAAACAAACCAAAATAACAAGCAGGCAACACTCATCCATACTCTCAACGTTATCATTACCAGCATTTAACCATCGCTATTTATAAGCCCGACTCTAAAAGATATCTATCTATCTGTCTTTGGGAGTCCAACCTCACCTGGGGTCTTTGCCTGGTTCTTTTGTAGTTTTGGGAGGACGTGGCCTCGTGGATTTACTGTAGTATGCACGCAGTAAACGGTATGTATTCACATACCGTTATACTTGGTGTATCCATGCCAATATCCGACATCTCCATCGTTTGGAAAATGCCAGGATTGGTGTACCATTAAGAAGAAAGGGTTAGGGTTGAGGACACAGATGAAGTTCCTGAATCCCAACATTCCAACAGAACCACAGATGACAAAGAGAAGAAATGCTGCAAGAGTCAAGGGAACGTATGTCACTGGAGGCGCTGGGAGGCGCAGGCTGAGCAGTTTGCGGCCTTGTGAATTTACTGTAGTATGCATGCAGTAAACGGTGAAGTTGTACCGCGTACTTGGTGTATCCATGCCAATATCCGACATCTCCATCGTTTGGAAAATGCCAGGATTGGTGTACCATTAAGAAGAAAGGGTTAGGGTTGAGGACACAGATGAAGTTCCTGAATCCCAACATTCCAACAGAACCACAGATGACAAAGAGAAGAAATGCTGCAAGAGTCAAGGGAACGTATGTCACTGGAGGCGCTGGGAGGCGCAGGCTGAGCAGTTTGCGGCCTTGTGAATTTACTGTAGTATGCATGCAGTAAACGGTGAAGTTGTACCGCGTACTTGGTGTATCCATGCCAATATCCGACATCTCCATCGTTTGGAGAATGCCAGGATTGGTGTACCATCAAGAAAAAAGTGTTAGGGTTGAAGACACAGATGAAGTTCCTGAATCCCAACGTTCCAACAGAACCACAAATGACAAAGAGAAGGAATGCTGCAAGAGTCAAGGGAACGTATGTCACTGGAGGCGCTGGGAGGCGCAGGCGCAGGCTGAGTAGGGATGTAAAGTCAACAAAGGAGAGAAAAGGATACATGGACGAGAAGCAGATAGAGGTGTTGGTCTCCGGTGTATTCCCTAAAGCCGAGGCTCTTTTTTTTTGGCATACCGCATGGAAAGGCCTTCCGAGGTTTATGTGTGTTTGTCTTGTCCCCGCTAACGTCTGCGCTTCACGTGCCAGCCTGATGGCGACTGCTTTGGATCATCGCATCTTTGTAGCCCAGGGACTCCGCCGCTTTTAGGACTTTCACTCCGCTTTTCTTTACGCTCGTGTGCCAAATGCAGCATCCACTCAAAGAAATTCAATAGCACCGTCACCGAAGACGGGGCGGCACGGTACGATAGAAGCGACATGTCCTTCGGGAGCTTTGTGTGAATTTTCAGCGTTTGAGTGCATCCAGTCGTTGAATGAATGGGAATACGTATTTGCTCCTTTGGGTGGAACTCTGGGATGATTTGGTCCGACTGGAAGTTTAAACACAGGCCAAAACACACACACACATGCAAACAGTTCCACACGTTCTTCCTAATGGGCTCCTCCGCTTGTTGGGGTCGGTGCCGCACAGCTCTAATAGCCAGTTTGGGAAAACGTTGTGTCAGCAGCGGCGGACCCGACAAAGAGATCCTAATCACAAGGGAACCACAGCCTATATTGTACACTTACATAATGCTAATGCACACAATGACTTGTTTATTTCAACATTATTAACACCTCCACCAATGAGACACGTTATTCTCTCCCTCCCAATCTGTGTTTATTCACCGGGCTGTAGTCGAGAAAGAGCTGGAACTGGGCTGTTGAATGAAAGCCGCAGCTTTCTGAATGGCTGAAACACCACAAGGAAAAAAGGCTGAGCGCCGGGTTTTGCCTCCGCGTCGCTATCGTCGCCGCGTCTCTTTGTCCCGCCTCTCCTAATTCAGTCACCTGCCAAGATATCACATCACTTTGCCGTACACTTCCAGAACATGGAGTAATGACCATGTTCGGCCTAATTAAAGATGTCCACTTCCTGTTACACCCGGAACAGCTGCCTGTGAGTCTGCAACGAGGGGCAAAAAAGCCCAGCGCGGTCTGCATGTTCCACATACCAGTGGCTTCCGATTACTTTAACACACGTTGAAAAACACGGCGATGGTAGAAAGCAAAAGATTTCAGCTTCGCTTGTTGCTGTTCTGCTTCTCATCGATAAACATATCGCAAGAGTCAACAAAACAGCTCAAATTGGACCAATCAGGAGCTGTCTCTGGGCGGGTTTATAATTTATGAAGATGTTGTAATTATTCATTTGCCAGGTATGCCCTTGTGTGCCTGTCAGGAAGAAAACTGGGAAAATGGAATAGGCAGGAGGGGAATTTTAGCAGATGAGTAATTATACTCTACACACACACACACACACACATCCAACCAGAATCCCTATCTTGTTTTAAAGCGGGGTGTCCACAACATCGTGCAAAATAAAAGGATGCCAGGGTAACGTTGATATTAAACGTTGATGTAAACATGCTAAGAAGTTATAAAATATCTTTCATAATCTTCAAAAATGTTCATTTTATGATTTAACAACTTTATTCTCATAATATAAAAACCTTCTCCGCAATCAAATGTTGTTTGCTTCTCACTTTAGGACTTAAAAACGATTTTATTTGAAATATTTAACTTTTTTTTCAGAATATTACATGTTTATCTCAGGAAATTGGAATGTTTTTTTCATGAGAAAAAGTAACATTTGACTTTCCAATAAATTATAACTATTTCTTGTAATTTCTCTGTTCTTCATACCACAACATTATTGCCATAATAATAATTTTTCCACAAGCTAATTTTCCAATCATTTATTTTGTTTTGTTTCTTCTGGATGCTAATCTTTTTTTTTTTAATTTTTTTTTTCTCAATTTATTACAATGTTTTTTGTTGTCAATATTTCAACTTCCCTTTTTAATAACCTTCAAACATTTTAATCTCTTAATATGATATTTATTACCATAATATAATAACATTTACCACAGCCTAATTTTCCAAAAATGACAATTTAATTTTAATTTGATTTTCATAATATTAGGACTTTTAAAAATAGCATCCATGCTGCTCCTGAATTTTTATTGTTATATATGAAATTACAATTTATTTTATGTAATATTGGGACTTTATTCATGTAATATAATTCATGTCATATTTTTCAATTGTTGTTGTTTTTAATGTTAGCTTTCTAATTAAATTATATTTTTAGCATGTGGAAAACCGTGGGACACATTGGACCCCTCTGTTTTTAAGAAAAAGCAATTCTTCCGGTGACGTGGACGCCAAGGGCTTTTCACAGCGGCTCGTAAAAAAAGGCAGATGTCTGCTTACGGCTTATAGCCTACCTGCGCGGCCAATCATTCGGCAGTCCGGTCAAAAAGTGCGAGAACAAAAGCGAGGCTCGGGCAGTTAAAGGGAGGAATGTAACCTGGCGGGTCGAAGCTCCGAGGGCGTGTACGACTGACACGCAGCGACATACAAAACCTTTTTTCTATGAGAGGCACGCAAATTCACATCCGCCAAGTTAGCATTAAAGTGCAGATATCGGTTTCCTGATCGCCCACGCAACAGGAAGAATCAAGGGAGGGACGCTGAAGGCGTCGGACATCTCCACGTCAAAGCGGACGGATGCCATCCGGAAGGCGGGCACCTGAGCAGCAGCTGTAATGGAAACACCGGGTGGCTAATCTGCTGTTGTGCTTTGCTTTGACCCTCGTAAACCCGTCTCCTCTGCTTTCCCAGTATGGCTCTGCTCCCAAGGAGGGTTTTCCAGAAACAGTGGAACCTCCGGTTTTGCCTTTTTTCCAGGCCAGAAAAAATCCAAAACAATCGTCTGTCAACAATCATCATGGCACCCACTGTCTTCCTTCGAGGGTTTCCCCGGATTTGGTTTCTGTGTTAAAGGGATGAGCGTATACCCAACCATTTTTGGCATAAAAAACATTCTATGTTCTAAAGCTCTATCACCCACTTCAGTAACCTCTTCTTGTCGTATTCCTTTTCACAACGACTCAAGTACGGGACGCCTGGGAAAGATGATCATTATTTACGGCTGGTTTGTTTTTAAACGTTGGGGCAAAGTCGGGCTGCTGTCAGAGTACCTGCCTCTCCGCACCTTCCACTCCGCTTCCACGGGATCTCATTGGCCGCTGATTCTTAATCGTCAGCCAGTTAATTAATCTCACACTTGGCTGCTGTAATAACTTGACTTGTTAGACCTCTGCTGTGTGAATGGAAATTGCCTCTTTAGCGGCTAAAAGGGCCGCTAATGAACCAGCGCAGATAGAAACAGTATGCGTCGGGAGCAGCCATAAAAAAGCATCCATCAAGGCCAATATGGAGTTGGCCTTACGTTATACTAATATTTGGGAATGGCCGTGTGGAGCCGGAACTCCTGGTGTTGCCGTATGAGTCTTATCACCGCTGCTCTGGTGATTGACAAGCTGCAGTCTCCACAATAGACATGCAGCTTGTCAAAACATGAGCGGCGGGAACTAACGTCATGTAAGAAACAACCAGAAACCACACTGACCCGATTCCGTCATTTATTCCACTTTGGAGGTTCAGGAAATCTTAGTTTCATCCTTAGAAGGCGTCACCATGAAATGACACCTGAGTCAAAAGCAAACGAAAAAAAAAAATCAAATAAAGTTAAGTCGAAAAGCAAAAAGGTGTGTATGGTGCCAGAAGACTAGTACTACTGATACAAAATGTTTTGGAGGTCAAAGGTCACATGACCTGCAAGGTATTGATAATGACTTGTGTAACAAATTCATATGAAATCTGATTCAACATTATTTGAAAAAAAAAAAACGTAAACGAGTCCGACCACGTTTTCCGGTCAACCTCCCGGTCAGGGACTGGTGGGTCCCAGGGCTTATTAGATATGAATGTATTTAAGCCACGGAGAAACCACTGGATAGATGGCCCAGGCACGGCAGCCCGGCTCTGGGCAATTAAAAGAAATTGACGGATGGACAGACATCCAATTCTGCTGAGGTCCATATGGCGGGGGGGGGGGGGGGGGGGGGCTTCAGAGGCCCACTTCAATTACATAAAGACCTCTGTGCATTGGCATGGCACACAGAAGGCCTCCGACAGCAACAACAGAGATAAAGACCCCCCCTCGCCCCCCCACACACAGCACATGTGCACTTTCACATGCACAAAAACAGACGCGTGTACTCGAACACAACACGCAGAAGCTGGGTTCTCCATCTTTCCGGACGGGCACAAACAACTCCCAACATCATCATCATCCTCCAAGATGGATGCCTGAATAGTGCATCATGATTACGGAACCATTTGCGTCGCTGACCCGTGCACAAGGACCCCCGAAGTTTACGGGAACTCCATTAGCCTTAAAGCAGCCGAGCGCTCAGGAGTTTGTCTGCTTTATGGCTCTTTGATGTGCCGGGTGTCCTGACGTCCTCAAAGCCGCCGTACGGCCGCATAAATCTGGGACGAAGGAGATGGCCGTACGTCAGCTCACGCGGGGGACGAGGGGGGGCCCAAACAGGAAGTGAGGCATTTTTTAAGATCATGTTTTTATTAAAACTCCCCCCCTCGACTCCTGTTTTTTTATGTTGACGTCTATCTATCTTCACTTCCTTTTTTGGGTAAAGCGAGAGCGCCATGCGGGCTACGCCGCGGGCTAATGCATTATTCAGCCTTCATCGACGTGTTACTACAGCTGGCAACTTAGAGGGAAGGGGATGTCACCCCCCCCCATGTAACACACAACATATATCTGCACACGCACACACGTGCACACAAGGCCAGCAGGCACTTGATGATTGATTTATGGGACACGCGGCGCAGCATCATCCACCCCACACATCTTCCTGTGGTTAAAACACACATTTCCACTGAAGGGGTGTGTATCCGTGTGGGCGTGCATGTGGGCAGTGACCCAGAAGGTCATTCATTAACACCACTTTGACGGTGCGACCACTCCCCATTTTATTTTAGACATATACAGGATATACTTTTATCTCAACAAAGCCGACCAGCTTTTTATTAGATTTACTTGTATTTTTTTTATGTATTAAAATGTGTCCTTAGCTAGGAGACCCGAGTTCAATTCCACTCTCGGCCATCTCTGTGTGGAGTTTGCATGGACAAGAAGTACTCCGGTTTCCTCCCCCATTCCATAAACATGCTAGGTTAATCGGTGACTCCAAATTGTCCATAGGTATAAATGAGAGTGTGAATGGTTGTTTGTCTATATGTGCCCTGTGATTGGCTGGCAACCAGTCCAGAGTGGACAGCTGGGATAGGCTCCAGCACCCCCGCGACCCTCGTGAGGATAAGCGGTAGAAAACGAATGAATGAATGAATGAAAATGTGTACTTGTCTTCACCATGACCGTCTATAAATGGATATGTAGTTAATTAATTAAATTCAGTCATTTTAATAATTAGCTTGTGTTTGGGTTATTAATCACGTTACTAACACGTAGCCTCTGTACACGTTTCCTCCTTCACACGGACGCTTTGACAAAACCAATGTGTGTCTTAAAGGGGAATAATTAACTTGACTAAGTTTATCAGTCGCCATGACTGATGTTTACTTCTCCTACCCGTAGGGTCTGTTGTCACCCTGCGAGGAACAGATTGAAAGTGTTAATGAGTAACCGTCTTCGTGTTCATGCATAAACGGTGTTCACTATGACTCCCATGCATTTGTAAAACGGTGCACCACACCCCTAACCTTGGGGGTCTCAGTACTGGAGCCGGCAATGTGCCAGCTACGAGGTGTGGCTCCGCGGTGACCTGATTAGCTGTTGGCCCTGACCCGGCACCAGGCGAAGCGGGGAGAGCAATAATGAATCCCCAGGGAGGCCGGCTGGTAAATCTGACTTGGGATCAGTGTTAATGGGATTCCCTTTGCTCTAAAAGCAAGGCCACAATGGATTGGAACAACTAACCCTGATAGGGACGTCAGGGAAGATGGGATTTAGCCAGGACTGTTGGTATTGGTAGATCGTGGATTTGGGTTACCTTACATGGTTCCAGGTACCGGTGCGGATCACCCAGTCGTAAAAGTAACGGCAACTACTGCTTCGTTATCCGTCCAGTCTTAGACAACCTACACCAGGTCCATTACGTAGGACTCTCATTTCAGTCGCTATCGGCGATCTTGCGCTTTTGGTCACCCCCAAAGCTCATGACCACAGGTGAGAGTAGGAACGTAGATCGATGGGTGAATGAAAAGCTTTGTCTTCCGGGTCAGCGACCGCATTGCTGGGGACGCTGTGCCAATTCACCTGTCCCGAGATACCGAGATACTTGAACTTCTCCGCCTTGGGGAGGACGTCATTCCTAACCCAAAGGGATGGGAATTGGAGTCTCGATATCGGAGGTGCTGAGTCTCATCCTAGAAGGTCACATTCCCACTTCACCGCTTCCATTATTCCAGCAAATTCCTTTTAAAGCCTTTGTCAGGCCAGGAACCAAGTGCGGTACTTTTAGTGGGTGTTCACAATGGATCCCTGTGCCGCATTTTGGGGTTGATCATTGAAACGTCACTAAATACAGCAATAAATGTCAAAGCTTGCATTCTCCGAGTATTTGAATAAATGTACGATGGAACTAGACCAGTGTAGACCAGTGGAGAGTAAATTCTTCAGCACTGTTCTTGCGCTGGGAAAGTGTTAATATTTCAGTCCAACCAAGTCTCCGTTCTGTACCTTCAGGTCCTCGTCTATATTTAACGACTGCCAAGGCTAACACATCTCCAGCTGCTCTATTCTCGGGTTAATGAACAATTGAGGAATTGCTCGGACAAAATGGCTTCCAAATTGGTGGTTTTTATCACGAGTCCGTACGAGAAGCACTTTCTCCAAAAGAACCCAAACAGCGGGGGTGGAGGAACACCAAGGACATGTGTGGGTGTTGCGTTCTGACGTCGGGAAAGAAGCGGGGTCATCAGCCGTGGCTGAGACTGTATGGATCGTCTGGAAGCAGCCCCATTAGTAATGGACTAATTAGGGAAGGCCAAGTGATTTCCAGTCCCGGTCGAAGTCGGGATTCATAAATAAGTAAATGCGAGGGCAGCCTGGACGCTTAATTAACAAAGTGTGAAAAAAAAAGTGCATGAATCTCAAGAGGGACCGACTCAATCTGCTTGCAGGGATGGAATATCGGCAGCGTTCTTGTCCATCTTGGTGGCATTGATTGATGCTAAGCCAAATTGAATCGCTAATCATCACCAGCCTTTTAGTCCCCGCCCCCTGGGGACCGAGAGAGGCCAAAAGTGGCAATGGCGGTAATGCTTTTGTATCCCCTTCCTGAGACCGGAGGCTTAAACATTTTAATTCCCCGCAACTTTTCCACCCCCACTGCTCACTTGACCCCCTCCCTTCATCTGGCCAGAGGTCATCTGACTCTTGCGGGTGTGGGTACCCCTTGGCGCTTCCAAGTGCCGGCTGCTTGTTTTCACGCTTTTTGGCTAATACCTTAGGCGTTTCAAGGCCAGACACCTCACACCGCTAACACCTAGCAACACATCCTGTTGCTGCGACGTGTATTATTACCCCCCCTCGTCAAACTTTTACGGCCAAAGAAACACTCGGGCAAAGATATCAGACCTGTCGTACGAGTTGTTGTTTCTTTCTGGGCACCAATGATGCCTTCATGGGAAGCAAGGAGCAATCTCAGTCCCGTTCTGGGGGGACGCCTTGCCTTTTAACGGCACACTTTCTTTGCTCAAACCACAATAGGGTAAGTTATCTTCACAGTCACCTTATCAGAAAAAGGCCCCCAGAAAGGCTCTCTAACAGTAAATAGCATCTGTCTCAGGTGCCTGCTGGGATTTTTCTATCACACACGCTTGAGATAACACGGAGAGGAAAAGAATACCGTAATTAGTGGCCAGTGTACTTGTGATAAGATGAGGCAGAAGTGGAGAGTGGCAGCAACAGAACGGCAGAATGGCATTTCAAGAAGAGATGTGCTGAGCTTTGGGCAAGACTCGGGGAAAGGGAAGCTAAATAAAGTGAATAAAAGGTGAAGGCTTTTTGCAGGATATGGTTTCACTGAGAGGCGGTTTTTGGGTTTGTCGGCATGAGTCAAGCAAAGGTCTCACTTTGGAAAAAAAAGTCATCAAATATGACGCCAAACTCCTTTTGATGAACATGCCTTTGAAATCCTCGGGAAAATGGAGCATTTGCATGTTAAATAGAAGCTACAGTACCGTTACGCTCGCAATCACGGGCTCAAATGAAATTCATGTTTACGCTCCCCCGCCCTCCCCTTTGTTCCGCTTTAATTATTTTCCTCCCCAACACTCACCCGTTCCGACACTATCAGAGATTAGGCTTTGAAACTGTCACACGGCGTTGCTATTGATTAGGACAGGCTTGCTCTTTCCGAGTCGTTTAAAAAAGACAGACTGGGAACTTCCATTTGGGGAGGGTGTGAGTGGGTGACAGTTAATGAGTGAGAACGGCATGACTGCACTGGGGTGCGTTCCTTCAATGTGGTTCTATTATTTCCTACTCTCTCCCGTCCCCCAACACCCCATTTGGTAATGGTAATGGTAGTGGTAATGGTTTATTTCATTAGAACATGCATCAGATTACAATTCAGTGCATCCCATAATCAGTTCCCAGTTCCACATGTCCAAGAGGAGTAGGAAGAAGCAAAGCTTATTAAATCCTACCCCTCCATCTGGTACTTTTACAATGAGTAACTGTTACATTTGTTCACTTCCTGCTTTCTAATATATTTTTTTAAAAATTAAAAAAAATTGTTTTTCAATTTGATTAATTTTTATTTATTTTATTTTTACTTTATTTTTTATTTACAATGCCATAATGGGTACCATAGTAAGTGTCAATATAGTGATATATATAGCACATCATGACTGGTTCAAGGCTCTTCATCCTTGTATTTAGCAAACATCAACTGCTTGTATTGTTTCTTGAATTGGCTCATCGTTGTGCATTGTTTGATTTCCTTACTCAATCCATTCCATAGTTTGATTCCACATACTGAAATGCTATGGCTAGCATAACGTAGTCCTAGCATAGAAGTGTTTCAAATGTACTTCTTCCCTGAGATCATATTTCTCCTCTCTTGTAGAGAAGTATTGGATGACATTTTTAGCTAATTGGTTATTTTTAGCCTTATGCATTATTTTAGCTGTTTGAAGATGAACTATATCAGCGAGTTGAAGTATTTGTCATTTTAGAAATAAGGAGTTAGTATGTTCTCTGTAGGCGGCATTATGAATTATCCTTACTGACCTTTTTTGCAGTACATTGCTTTTATAGTTATTAGCCCATATTTCCACACAATAAGTAAGATATGGTAGAACCAGAGAGCAATAAAGAGTGTGGAGTGATTTCTGATTGAGAACAAATTTTGCTTTGTTCAATACTGAAATATTTCTGGCCACCTTATGTTGTATATTTGTAATATGAGGTTTCCAGCTCATATTTTCATCTATTGTGATCCCCAGAAATTTATTTTCCTTCACCCTTTCAATGTCCACACCGTCTATTTGTATTTGCTGGTGTGTCCTTAATCTGTTAGCAAACAGCATGATTTTAGTTTTATTTAGGTTCAAGGACAATCTATTATTATCAAACCATTTCTTCTCTGACCGTTCTAATGATTTCGTCTGTACTCCATCCAGAACAAAAAGCAGTGGTATCATTTGGATTTGAGGGTGAATCCTTACATACTGTACAAATTGCACTTTTGTTGCATTCAAGTACCGCCGAGCAACATACGAAATCTCAACGCTTATGTGTGTGGGGATTGACTTTTTTTCTATGCTAAAAAAAGCTCCCATTTGCTTTAAAGGGGGGAGGATAGCCGCCTTAAAACGTCCTCACGCCGGCGTCTTCCCGTCATGGCGGAGGTTCTAACTAACAGAAAGGTAAAAAGCAAGGTCAGATCCCATGAATAAACTCCAGCAGGCGGCAACTTGCCTTCTTGATCTTTTTTTAATCCACTCACTCTTTCATTTGAGACACACACACATTGCTACACACCACATCCAAACGCCACATTTCTGGAGGAAGTACAGCAGATAAGAAACCCGAGTCTTTGAACTGTCGGGATGTTTCAAAGCCCTTCTTCCTTCTCCAAGTCTGAACTCTCCCTCTGCTCTGTGGGGACCGGGAGGAACGGGCTGATCGATGGGGGCTGACATCAATGGAACCAATGGAACCCATGCAACCGGCTGATTGGTTCATTAGCGGCGGGACGGGCGAGGTGGATGCGGTGGATGAGGATTCAGACAGTGCTTGGCCCATGGGCAGTGAGTGAAGGTAGCGAGTTAGCGAGTGGCCGTCTTGTTAAGCAACTGTCACCTCTCGCTTTGTGTGAGAGGGACGAGGGGGCGGGGGTTAGGAGGATTTAGACATAGGGTGTGAGAGGAGAAAGGGAAGCTGTTTGTGGCCTGACTTGGCACAGAGGGAGGGGGTCAGACTGCATTGTGCAGAACTTTCATCTGGTGCATTGCAATTAGGCTTCGCGGCACTCATTGTCAACCCCCCCAAACCCCTCCCCCGGGTAGAATCGCTGCTTGCTAACAACCTCCGCGCCACAAGCATGGAAATCAACTATTGGACGATGTTTCAGTTACCCAATTTCATCATGCAAGGACTCAACCTGAGGTTCTGGGTAAGTCAGTGGTTCCCAAACTTTTTTGGGGTGACCCAGGTGAGGTGACAAAGGTGTTCCTTGTGTCCCGGGTGTCCCAGGTGTCCCAGGTGACCCAGGTGCCCCCGGTGTCAGGGACATCTCAGTCATGAAACACCCCCACATTTGCTCTGCCGCCCCACACGAGCAGGGTGCTCCCACTGGGCATTTAGACTCTTTGGTCCTTTGATCGTCCCCTAACTATTGGACGATGTTTCAGTCACCCAATTTCATCATGCAAGGACTCAACCTGACGTTTTGGGTAAGTCAGTGGTTCTCAAACTTTTTTTGGAGTGACCCGGGTGAAGTCCCAGGTGTCCCCAATGTCCCAAGGTGTCCCTAGGTGACCCAGGTGACCCCGGTGTCCCAGGTGACCCTGGTGTCAGGGACATCTCAGTCATGAAACAGGGTGCTCCCACTGGGCGTTTAGACTCTTTGGTCCTATGAACGTCCCCCAACTATTGGACTTCTTAGCACTAAAGTCGCTCTGTCACTGTGACTTGGGTCCGACTTGAGGTGAAATAAATGCTGCCGCAGCTGGCAGTGTCTGCAGGAGGCGGCTCCATGGGACCACGGGGATTATGTAAATATCACGACAAAAGGTCACGTGTGATTGGTAGCGCTTCAACGGAAATGTACCGGGGAGAGCGTGAAAGACGTTAGCAAGTAGCATGCAGCTGAAAAAGAAGAGTCAGTTGAAGGCTGCTCTTCCTATCCAAAAGTGAAAGCAGGAATATGTGATCCATCACGTCAGGAACGCTGTTAGTCTGTGGGCTTTTCAAGTCATGTGATGAATGTTTTTTGACACCACGCATGAAAAATGGAAAGACCGAAATACAGTAGCAGCCTGACACTCCAAAACTAACTGCTTTCTTGTTTGTGATTATTATGACCATATCTGGTTGTCCCTCGCCACATCGCGGTTGAAGGCGGCCTATTATTAGAAATATATATACATATTTAAGCAAATTGTATTGCTATTGCAATTGGATTTTTTGCCGAAATGAATCATTGTCAAGCATGAAAATGGCAAAATGAAGTAAAATGTAAATATAATCATGAAGATTATAAATTAGGATTGTGGTATCCTACACAAGTCACGAGGTGTCAGCGGACCTGATGGCTTTTATTGCAGGTTTCATTTATCCCACAACAGGCGCAATAGTCATAACATAATATTAATACTGATAATAAATCCCATGAAAGCCGAAAAATCAACTCTGAACTCTGACATCATTTCCTGTCCTCCACTCAGAACACATTTACTGTGACACACAAGCACAAGTTTGCTTAATGTCTTAAGTGGCTTAAGTGTTATTTTCTCGCATTATATTGGGTAATATGTGTGTAAGGGTGACTGTAGGGGTGCTATTTCGTGTCTCGGGGGCTCTAAAAATGTTAAAAACACCATCCTGCCCAAACGCACAACCAAAACTTTAAATTATTATTATTATTTATTCAAAATTATTTAAATTATTTGTACAAATTACTGTTTACGCTGTACATCGTTGTTCATATTTGATGTCATCTATTTATTCTCAACATTATTATTATTATTTATTCCAAATTATTTAAATGATTTGTACAAATTACTGTTTTTGCTGTACATTGTTGTTCATATTTGATGTCATCTATTTATTGTCAACATTATTATTATTATTTATTATTATGCAGGAGCCAGTCAACGACATTTCGTTGGCAATTGTGTGATATTGTGCAATGACAATAAAGAAAGTCTATCTATCTATCTGTCTATCTATCTATCTATAACCACCTTGTCTACGCCATAAAATATTCAATCCATAAAGAAGGAATCCTATTTTGCGTAAATTCACTCATCATGGTCCAACTTGGAACCAATCAACCGCGGTAAACGAGGGACGGCTGTGCATGGGAAAACTGTTTTCCTCATCTGAACTGGTCTTTCCAAACACCCGAGTATGAGAAGCCTTCTCCGTCCCCCCCACCAAATATTTGGCTTGTTATATTTAACAAGGCCTGTTAACCTGAAGCCAGGTAGAGTGCTTTTCCTCTGCCTCCAGGCACCGACTTGGACGGCGACGGCCGCTCTCCCGACAGCTATAACTGTCCATTTTTAAAAGACATACAATATATCAAAGTCCTTTTCTTCTGCCCGGTCGGTTAAATTTGTTACAGGAATCCGAGGGTGGTAAAAAAACTGTGGAAGCGAGCCCCGAGGTGGATTTCCCCCCCACGCCCGACTCCCGACTCCACCCTCCTGCGTTCCTTCGACTGTCCGTGAAGTCAGGAGCGAGGTAATGGACATCACATGTGCGAAAAGGCTCCTGGACTGGACCCCTCCCTTAGGCCTCCATGTTCAGTACTCCTGTGCAAGCGCCAAAGTTTTTGAGGCTCTTTGGGGAACCAAGCAGAGTGTTGGTTGCTAGTTCTTGGCTGGTTATTGCATAGACCAGACCAGACCAGGACTGGCCATATCCTAAGTCGTGATATTTGTATTCACCACTGCAATAGGATAACCCCCGGAGCTTGATTGTGTTGGAAGTGGTATTGTTCAGAAGGAACGAGGCCAGCCTTGGGGACTTAACCCCCTCTCAGACTGAGCCCAACAGAGGCCGCCCATGACCTCCGGTTGAGGGTCACGGGATGCGTGTAGCGTGGGTGAAAGGCACAGCGGGTACTAACTCAGAATTTTTGGACACACGTTGCATTTTATGGACATCTGCTGCAGGCGGCACCAATAAAAGGCCAAGTCCACTGACCGTTAGTTCCATAGTTCCACGTGTCACCAGGAGAGGGATCGCCCAGAAACCTTACAGTCTTTTTTTAACTAATACGGATTGTCTGCACAAACTGCCCCCGTTCATTCAGTCATTCGCCCCCTCGCTACGTGTGTGTGTGTGGGTGTGTGTGTGTGAGTGTGTGTGTGTGTGTCCTGTTCTGCTCTGCTGACTCCAGACAGCAGCGGTGTGGGGCAGGCCCAGACACATTTGCCCTCCTTTGCTTGGGCCCAACAGCGGGTGTCAAAGACGTGCCATCCCGCAAGGCCCCCGGGTTCCGTGCAGTGCCAGCATAACCCCCCCCCCAGACACACACACACACATGCATACAAACAAATAAAGTTTTTAAAACAGCGTCCTCCACCAAAGTCTTTGGAATGTCGGACGGCTAATAGGCGATACGACGATCCCACGAGTAAATTGATGAAATGTCCCAAACTAAGATGATACTGATCTCCTCCAACTGTTCCGACGTGGGACACTGGAGGTCACTTCTGTTGGCGGCCATCAAACCTTTCCAACCTTCGACCCCGACCTAGCTTAGCATGCGATTGTTGATTGTTGCTGTCTGTCAGACCGCCGGCCCTCATCATCGTGCACAGTGAATTATAAACATGAATTATTATGCAGCTATTCTTATTTATATAATTGTATAATCATTTCCTGGGCTAATATTCTACTTCACTCACCTAAAAACGTTAAAGAAAACCAGAAATGAGAAAAAGAAAACCCCTTTCTTTAGTCCCCGTGTTCCCTGTCTGCCTTCCGGCATGGCGTGTGAAGGCACCAGCTGGCCAAAGATGGCCGTCGCTCGCTCTTCATGTGAAATTCCAGCTCGCTAAATCTTTCCACGCCGCCATTTGAGTCATGAAGTCCGGCTCTGTGCACATGAACGCTCATGCAGACCCGGATCACTGGGCTGCTCCCTGATCCGGGTCTGCCGTGTGTGGACCCCCCCCCCCCCCCCCACCCATACCATCCAGTCCTTCCTGAGAGTCTTACGGGGAAGACCGAGGGCCCAAAGTGGTCCATTTCCTGCTGCCGTTGTGTCGATATTAGCTAGCATTTAAAGGATCATGGAAGCTAATGCACATCAAATATAGAAATAATGCAATGTGAACACAAATATAGCAATAAATCAATCTGAACGCAAATATAGAAAAATAAAGCAAGAGGAACAATGGCGCTGAGTGCAGCCAAGCGGTTTGGACCAGGGCAGTAGCTTAGAAAAACGACAACAATGACAAATCCTCTGGTGGGGGCGAAGAAAGGGTGGCACCAAATATTGAAACATTTATAGAGACATATTGTTGGATTGGTTTATGGCTTCTATTCTTGTATGTTGCCATGGCCCCCTTTTCCTGATGAAATAAAGGCCTGTTGTCACCCCCCCTCCCCCATCAACTATCTAACAACAAACAACACATTTAAAATGCCACTAAAATAACAATAGTGATAATAATACATTATTATTATTATTATTATTAATATTATTATTGTCATCATTATAATGAATTATATAATAATATATAATATAATAATACATGTTATTAATATTATGATTATTATTATAAATTATATACTATGATAAAAAAGTTATTATTATTATTATTATTATTATTATTATTATTATTATTATTATTATTATTATTATTATTATTACAGCCCCTTAAATCGACTGAGGCCCACTGATAAATTATTATTATGAATTGATAATTGCTTCAGCAAGAAAGCCCCCCCTCCCCACTCCCCCCCGCCTCTGCCTTTTAAAAGAGCCGCAGAGCTCGCATCGATTCCCGGATCGATAAGGAGCACATCAATCGGCACTTTGGTGAAGTCTTCGTGTGACAATTACACTCGTTGCCAAACGCTTATCTTTTTTTCATAACAGGAATCAAGCGCACACGTGGAGGACTCCATTATTACTCTATTATTAATTTTCTATTATTAATTGTCTATTATTCCAAATGAGAAGCCGGCGGCCTGACAAAGATCCGCTAATGGATCGCTTTGCCTTCCCAAACACAATGTTTGCCCTTTTTAACATAAGAACACCTCCTCGGACCATCGTCTCACTGTTGGGGGGGGGGGGGGGGGGGCAGAGTGAGACAACAGAGTGGGACAAAGGACTTGCGTGTTTCCTCATCAAGCTATTTTCTATGTCTTTATGTCTCCTATCACGGAGATCTACGCGGCAAAATTTGCCGCCAAAAGATAATAAGTAATAACCCGAAGATGATGACGATGATGACGACCCCTGCTGCCGCACACGCACACGCACAGTATCAATCACCGGCCAAGTGTAAACGGCTCCCGTGGAGGTGTGATCTCACCCACGTAAACACATAAACATGCGCGCATCAAAGCAGCCCATTTGCGCGCAATCACGCCAAATTGCGCCATAAATCCAGCTTCCACGCTGTAAAGCTTTGGTTTATTCTATAAAGGTCCGTTTGTCAGAAATGAAACTTTTTTTTTTTTATGAATAAATCATCTTTGTCACCAACATCCGGGGCTCAGTGGAAAAAAAATCGAATGCACGTGAATGCAGCACTGCTACTGGAAATATTAGATTACTTTGGACTAAACTACTATTATTTAATTATTTTTATTAAAATTTTATTATTTAAATTTTATTTTATTGATCTGCTCCTTCTACTTTAACTTATTAACCAAAAACGGTTTAAAAAAAACATTTCTGGGCCAAAATATTGAAACTAACTTTATAATAATTCCATGTGAATACTATTTGTATTTTATTTATTTTAATTTCCATGAAATTGCAAGCCCACTTCTGTTCAGGGGTCAAGGGTCACTTCCAATCAGTCACCCCAGAAAAGCCGAACTTAAAAAGTTTATGCCAGTTTATGCCCGAGTATACAAGCCCACAATGAACCAACACAGAAGGAAAGTCCAAATATTAAATCGCGGGTCCACAAAGTCTGGCTCGGGGGCCACTTGCCACCCGCAGCTTGACCATCAAATGTCCAAAAAAACTCTGAAATGTTGATAGTAATAACACCGTGTAATAACTCCTTTTCCGATACAAACAAATACTCTTGGAAAAATGGCTTTTTTGTGCAAAATGACCAAAAACTTCCAAAGGATTCTCCTGTGTGTGGCACTTAATGGAAAAAGAATGAACCCCCCCACTCTAAATGGGAGTTGGGCCGAGCGAGCGGGAGGGAGGGAGCCATTAATTACTCCCAGGGCTGTGTGACCTCGGCCCCGGGAGCATCGCCGTGGGGGCCGGCTGCACTCCCCTAGCAAGACTCGGCAAAAAGAGGCCAGCGTGTCCGGCATAAATCAGAATGCTGCGTTTAAAGCCGTCAGGTGAAACCTGCGTCCGGGCAGCAGGACACAATTTATGCCAGGACTTTCTGTTATATGCTGCGTGAAGTCCGTTTATTTAGGAAAAGACTGGTAACTCTTTCTGTCTCCATGTGGAGTCCGGCCCTTCCTTTCCCAGCACCAATGCCCGACTGGCAACCGCTGACCTTCCCTGGATGCGGGTCACCCGCAGGCCCGGCGTTTTTTACACGGTTCCTGGCTTTTTTAGAGTTACAAATGTTCTTTAGGTTTATTAGAAATAAAAAGGTAGATTGGGAAGTAACTTCCTTATCCCAAACTTCCCGAGAAGGAGTTGGGAGATCAGAGCTTAAACTTCCACCTAATTTACAGGAAGAAATGTGCCAGGAATTCTTCACTTTTTTCACTTTCCAACTATTTTATGTTAAAAAAAAACAACTTTTGTGGAATAAATTGGACTCTTTTATTTTTTTCGGTTTTGGTATAAAACAAAAAACGGGAATAGTTGCGTTAAAACGAAATGTAGCCTTGAGCGGCAGGTTCGTGTTGCGTTCAAATAAAAGGAAGGAGCTGTAATGCAGAGTACCGGTGGTCCGATCCCACCTTGGCGGGACCACAAGGCGACCCAGGGGGGCAGGCTTTAGGGCAAAACTTGGACTCTTTTGCACGGCTTCTTTGTACACCCCCCCCCCCCCCACACACACACACACACTGTACAACTGACCTACGTAATTTATTTTAAAGTTAATTAAAAAGGAAGTGTATGACCGAGAAGAATTAGGCCGAGCTAAAAAGGAAATTGAATTAAATTCTCCATTTTTAAAATTCGATTTCTATTTTTAAAACTGCTTTGCCTGTTTTACATGTGTGACAGTCAACAGGCCAAAAGGTGAGATGGGGGGGGGGGTTAAAAGGAGAAAAGCGGGTCTACTCCCCGGGGGGGTTCAGTGTGGGACTAATTTCCTCTAAAAGGCCAAGAAAGCAGCAGCGGGCGATGATTAATGTCCCAAAAGAAGAATACACAAGTCCCGGCGAGGTGCATGGAATATACGCAGAGACGGATCGAGCTAGCTGGGTATAAAAGTGGGGGGTCCCGGTGTCCCGGAGGTCCGGTCCGTTTTCTACTTAAAAGGTGAAACGTCTTACCTTCGACCGCGGAGGCCACAGCCAGCAAGAAGCCGCACCAGAGCAGAACGTAATCCATTGTCATAGCCCGCTCATGTAAACAGACCCACGGCAGAGCGAGTACGTTCCGGGTCCGATCCCTCCACAGTCCGCTCCTCGCAGTCCCGGCGTTGTTAAACCCACGGAACCATTCACGGCAACAACAAAAACTGAGCCGTTTACGTTTACTTCTTTGGGTCTCCGGAGGAAAACGCCGCGAGGACCCAACCGCTGACCCGCCAGTCCGTGCGCACTGAGCCGGTCAGCTGCGCGCAGGGAGTCCGGTCCGGCACCACACCATTTGCGCGGTATACTTCCACAAAAACCCGGATTTCCACTTCAAATAGTCAAGTGTGAAGACAAACAATCCTGCGTGGAAGATCCCCAAAATGACTTTCGGCGTGGTCACAACACGAGACCAGAAAGACGCGCCCGTTACGCAACCCCACGCGTGGAGAGTCCTCGCAAAAGGTGTGCGTCTAAATGATAGTCCAGGAACCGCTGATGAAATGCTGTTTATTCCCTGAGAGGATTGATCGGCTGCTGCGTGGACCTTCTGCTTCTCTCCGTGTGCACACTGGAATGAAGCACTCGGCGAGAATGGGAGAGAGAGAGTGTGGGTGAGAGAGAGAGAGAGAGAGAGAGAGAGAGGGAGGGAGGGGGGCAGGAGTGCCGAGGGGAGGGGTTTTAAGGCTGCTCTGACAAATCCTTCATTTTGTCTTCTATTTATCATCAAAATTAAACTTTTTCACCTAAAAAGCAAAAAAAGCCCCCCCCCCTTTTTTTGGGACAACTGCAGCAACTCCGACTGTTTTTTCTCCAAAATGGAAAACTTTCCATTTATCCAAAATGGGAATGTTGGACAACAAATGTTGGATGAGAACATTTGATGATTACTACGTGAGGTTCTTCTCTTTTTTTTTTTTTTTTTTTTGCAGTAGGACTCTGCCTTTTCCTGTCCGTGGGATTCTTTCTCCCTCCACGGTCTTCCCTCCCCCTTCCCACCCATCCCTTGCACAGGCATGGGCACACAGCGCCCCCCTGCGGATCCCCTCATAGAGAGTTCATCTAACACCTTGACTAAGTTCTATGAGTAGATACGACTAAATATGATCATAAACTCACTTCCTGTTCATGAATGACTTTATTAGGGTGTGTCCAAAACTTCTTGGTCCAGGGTTCTCGAGGGACCGGGACCACCTGATGATGAAGATGGACCTCAGTCCACATGCCAAAGCCTGAGTGAGGCAAGTGTGGACTCATACGCCCCCACCAGTGTTGCCAGGTGCGCTTATAATAATTCTCTCAGGAGACCTGGCAACATCGGTGTCCTCCATGCAGCCGTGGAAGAAGTTTAGTTTCATGACAAATGACCGTAAAATATCCCAAAAATGGAATGACCACGTTGTTCGGTCCGCTTCTCCAATCAAATCCAACCAAGGTCATGTGTCCACTAGGAATATTTTTTCCAGGTCCATGTCCTAGCAGTGCTCCATGATTATTGTCCTACTGGATTCATGTGAAGATTGTGGTTCCCCAAAAAGAAACATCTCCAAAGAAAATAGTGTTCAATGCGTGTGTAGAAAATGTTGGACATCCAGAAGAAGCTTAGAGAAGCTGAAATAAAGTTCACCTGTAAAGGTTCAGCCATGGCTGAAACGTCCCGCACACCTGAAGGCAATCATGATCAGGCCTTTATAAATAAGCCTCAGCTGTTGCCAGACGGGTTCTTGCCTCGGTTCTTCCTCTGCTTCACGTGTGCTGCCACTTTTTGCATGAGTAACCTTCTCAGTTTGACCTTCTGTTTTTTTTTTTGTATTTGTTACTCCATTTGTGTTTTTATTAGCTTTTTTCCTGCTTTGCTTTTCTTCTTGACTAGTTAGTGTGGTTTGGTACTTTGTTTTGGTATTTATTCCTCCACTCTGTTGGAGCACATCCTTGTAATAAACTTTACTCTACTAATTCTACTGTTTCTGTCCTCCTGCTTTGGCTTCCAATTAGCGGCTATGCTGTTCAAATAGTGTTTAATGCTGCAGGGGCAGATTCCATGGTCTTCTCTGTAGCGACGCAGCATTACCTGGATGATTGATATGTGGCTAGAAATTTGGTAATGGTTTAATTTAATTTGAACATGCATCAGATTACAATTGAGTGCATCCCATAATCAGTTCCCAGTTCCACATGTCCAAAAGGAGTAGGAAGAAGCAAAGCTTATTAAATCCTACCCCTCTATCTGGTACTTATACAATCAGTAACTGTTACATTTGTTCACTTCCTGCTTTCCTAATATAATTTTTACAAATAAAAAAAGTTTTTTAATTTGATTAATTTTTATTAATTTTATTTTATTTTTTTTAATTTTTTTATTTACAATGCCATAATGGGTACCATAGTAAGTGTCAATATAGTGATATATATAGCACATCATGACTGGTTCAAGACTCTTCATCCTTGTATTTAGCAAACATCAACTGCTTGTATTGTTTCTTGAATTGCCTCATCGTTGTGCATTGTTTGATTTCCTTACTCAATCCATTCCATAGTTTGATTCCACATACTGAAATGCTATGGCTAGCATAACGTAGTCCTAGCATAGAAGTGTTTCAAATGTACTTCTTCCCTGAGATCATATTTCTCCTCTCTTGTAGAGAAGTATTGGATGATATTTTTAGCTAATTGGTTATTTTTAGCCTTTTAGCTGTTTGAAGATGAACTATATCAGCAAGTTGAAGTATTTGTCATTTTACAAATAAGGAGTTAGTATGTTCTCTGTAGGCGGCATTATGAATTATCCTTACTGACCTTTTTTTTGCAGTACATTTAGTGAGTGAAGATTGCTTTTATAGTTATTAGCCCATATTTCCACACAATAAGTAAGATATGGTAGAACCAGAGAGCAATAAAGAGTGTGGAGTGATTTCTGATTGAGAAGAAATTTTGCTTTGTTCAATACTGAAATATTTCTGGCCACCTTATGTTGTATATTTGTAATATATTTTCATCCATTGTGATCCCCAGAAATGTATTTTCGTTCACTCTTTCAATGTCCACATTGTCTATTTCATCTCAGAAACAAATGGGCAACATATGAGGAACAAGGAATTGATCATTGTTCTGTGAAGGCCTTGTTTGGCTAAAGCACAAACATAATACTCTCACTTTTAAGGCTAACATTTAAACGTAAAAAACAGTTGCGGATGAAGGAGAATGACTCCTCGATGAATCGATGCAGCTCTCGTCAGATGTGACCAAAGTATTTCTTTTTTCAAGCAGCCTACACGTGTGAATGCACCCCGTTAAAGGACGCTAACACACAATCTTTATTTTTCCTTCCTCGGCCCCACAGACGTGCAAAGTGTTTTGCTAAAGTAAAGCCGCCAGCAGGAAGAAGGGGGGTTGGGGGGGCGGAGGGGTATGTGCCCCAACTAGCACTTTACAGCTTTTCTCCCGTGTCACTTTGGCCTGGGCGCTTGTTTTAGTGCACGGCTAAGGTGCTGAAAACTAAAGATAAAACATACCGCGTGTTTCGTGTTCTTTAAGCGGTCGTTTGCAGATAGAATCGTACTCCCAAGACTTGAAATGTATTTTGATTCCTCTTTTTTTAAACCCTCCCAAAGATGATATCGCTGATGAAGGAAAAGCGACATCGAGTAGCTAGCACAAGTGGGCTTAAGAATAAACCGCAATATTGTTTGTAGAATTTCATCCAAGCTAATGCGTGGTGTCAAATATCTTTAGGCAGCGGCGTAGTCGCATTCATCAGCAGAAAAAATACATTTGTGAATTTTGGCCTTTGCCTTTCAACAAGGTGGAAATGCTAACAATGCTAATAGTTAGCATTCTAACAGTTAGCATGACAACATCCTGAGTGGATATACTATGGCTTATTAATCGAACTCATGCTAAAGTGCTGAAGGTCAATGTGATGATCCAAATGCTAAAGCTAGCACCTAGCATAATGGGCACGGTGGAGATAAATGGCCTTCCCTTGCTTTGTGCTGGTTAGCTTACTAGCTTTTTTTTATCATGTCACTCGATGGGTTCCTAATCTACTGGCCTACTTAGTAACTTTTTCATGGATAATGTCGCCATGGAAGATGGACTGTTCCGAAATGTAAATAGCAACGCTTTACTTTTTATTATTTCAACTTGATGATATTTTTCCTCTTTGTTATCATAACTTTATTCTCCAGTTTCAAACATTTTGTCTTGTCATATTGTTTATTATTACATTAATGATAATATTATTATATTGTTTATCATAACATTTTGCCTCTGATATTATTTGACTTTTCCCCAAACTTGCAATTGGGATTAAGAAATTGCAATTTTACTCAAATTGCAATTTAATTCTTTATGTTTTTGTTTCTTAGAATATTACAACAAAAAAAAGACATATTTCAATCTTTAATACCTCAACTTTATGCCATTTTTGTGTTTTTTTCTTTACAATATTGTCGCTGTCTTTTAGCACATTTAGTATAGCGTTACGTATTTGTTGTCATACTATTTGGACTATTATGGTATATTATACATATTACTTTAGCCAACCTAATTCTTTTAAATTGCAGCTTTAATTTTGTTTGTCATAAAATAAGAAATTCATATTTTAGTCTTGATGCTATTTTTCTCTGTATTAGAATTTTTACCAATTTCTGCTTTCTTGTGTTACATTTTGTCTTCCAATATTACATTTTTATTCTCATAATATTATTATCTTTTATCTATGTAATTTTCCTAAAATTGCAAACTTTTTTTCTTAGTCGGGGATGACAAACTCAGCTTTGTTTTGTTTGTTTTTTACTGCTTTTTGTCTTGTCTAATTGTACTTTAAAATGTGCCAAGGGTCAATAAATAAAAAAAAAAAAAAAAAACATCCCCAGGGCTGCAGTTTGGACGCCCATGTTTTAAAAACAAATGAAGCTCTGTAATGTGTTGCTTTATGTAAAGTAAAAGTAACTGAGGACAAAGAAAGGAGATGACAACATTTGAAACTGACAGTCATAATAAGATAATATAATAATAATAATATCAACAGCAAGGACAATAATGTTATTATGATTGATAAATAAAACGAGCAAACGTATTTGAAGGTGTCACATTTTGAGGTAAAACAAGACGAGAGAAAGAGCAACTGTAATGGGATCCGTGGCGGCTGCAAAGCCGACCATCTAAACCTGCAGAGTCCCGTCTGGGCTGCTGGTCGCCATTCGAGGCCGAGCAGAGACACGCCAGGCCGGCGGTTGGACGCTCGGAGAGCAAAGAAATGTCATCAAAATGAGGTCAGAGAGATTCCTGACGGAATGATGTGACGTCAAGACTTGTTATTTCTAAGACTCCTGCGTTGCGTTCAAGTGCAGGGACTTTGGAGCCTTTATGAAGTGGATCATTTGGCTCTTTTTTGCGGGGTTGCCATGTGTGAACGACAACAGTAACGCATTCCGCTTGCCTCGCTGTTAACGCTCTTAACAAAAAGCAGCCTGCATTGTTGTCACCATGGAAGCAAAAATAGCTGATTTTATCCGCTACATTAAGCTAGGAAAAACTTTACTTCATAATCCGTCAGATCCACAACCGATCCATTTTGCTCTGATCTGGTTTCGCGTGTGACCTAATAGAAATAGCAACAGACACACAGGTTATGGCTAATAATGCGCCGTAAGCGTCTCCCAGCACCTGGCACGTATTAGAGACACAGTTGGCAAAGTGGCGGACATTTTACCGGCGTATGGAAATGCTTCATTCTAACACCTCGTGGGCCCTCAGCAGACACTCACGGACCCGGGCCCGGCCTTCCTCCCACTCATCCAGTGCCAGGATATCAGTGTCTCTCCACGCCACTTTCCCTGTTTTGCACCTTGGACCACAGCAGACTTTAACATCTCTTCCGCCCTCACAAATCAAACGGCTGGGCTCGAACACAAACACACACGTTCACTCCCTTTAATGTGGATCATACTTTTTACACACACACACCGTAGCTCTCATGTCTGGGTCTGGTCTAATAGCAGCACTAATGTGATGTGAGTGTGAGCGGATCGCTTTACTCCTGCAATATTAAATATGGCGGCTGCTGGTTATGATGGAGTGTCTTTGGTGTGTGTGTGTGTGTGTGTGTGTGTGAGAGAGAGGCATGGAGTGCTGCTGGTCGTCGCACCGGTGGAGGGGGAGTGGGTGGTTCTGGAGAATCTCAATACGTGGGTGTGGAGGGGGCGGTGGGCTGTTCACAGAGGTTTTGGAGCTGGGGGGGTTGGGTGCCTAATCCTTCAGGCCTTCAGCAGTGACCGAGCACTTAACACAGGATCACAAATGCGGCTCCGAACGAACCCCCCCGAGGACCACCATCAGCCAGCCTCCTCTAAACAGCCCCCCCCCCCCACCGCCCAGCTCGCACCTCTTGCTGGGGTCCCCAAAAGCAGCGACTGTCTGACCCCGATGGCTGAAGCCATGGTTCCAGTGGGCGGCTCCCCACGGCCAGCCGCCCACTAGCCAACCAATCTTTCCTGTTTCATTGGGTTGCTGATTCTAAAAAAAAGTGGCACTGAAATTATTTAGCTACCCTTAGCATAAACGCTTGCCTAATTACAGATGATATATTTATATTACTCATTTTATGATTATATTCTATTGTAATCCAATTGTATTGTGATGCAGTACTATACTGTAATATAAACATATATATACACTATATATGGCTGGGGCCCATATTAAAAAAAACAGTAAAAACAGACAAATGAGCAGTTATTTTCTAGGAATAAAAAGATAATATTAGGAAAATAAAATCACAATGAGAATAAAATAATAAGAAATAAGAAAAAAATAATGGCTGTGAAAAATAACCTCATTTATTTATTTTATTAATCAGGTAAAATGTTGCGTAATTCACACGTTTGCATCATGGCAAGCCATGTTTAGTCATGTTTATGCATTCCGCCATCTTTGTTCTTGTTTCCTTCGTCACATGCTCAGACATGACTTTTGTATATTTCTATGCATACAGGAGATCCTTGAATATCCACCATTTAGATCCTTGAATATTCATCCTTGAACATTCATGCTGGGTTTATATATATATATATATATATATATATATATATATATATATATATATATATATATATTATATATATATATATATATGGCTGGGGCCCATATTTAAAAAAAACAGTAAAAACAGACAAATTAGCAGTTATTATGCAGGAATAAAGAGAAAATATTAGGAGAATAAAGTCAAAATGAAAAAAAAATTAGGCTGTCAAAAATAACCTCATTTATTTATTTTATTAATCAGGTGAAATATTGTGTAATAAACACATATGTACCATGGCAAGCCATGTTTAGTCATGTTTATGCATTCGGCCATCATTGTTCTTGTTTCCTTCGTCACATGCTCTGACATGACTTTTGTACGTTTCTATGAGATCCTTGAATATCCACCATTTAGATCCTTGAATATCCACCCTTTAGCATTGATGCTGTTTTTTTAATGTCATTCATCATACGTGGGTAATAATTTATTAATAATCTAGGTAAAAGAAAAAAATAGACATTTTATGGGCTTTTCCATGACCTGAATTTGTGTATTTACTGTATTTAAGTTTTAAAATGGCTTTAAAATAGTGCTTAGTTTGATTTTTAGTCAAAGTGGGTTGCTCGTTCATATCTCCGAGGGTGAAACCAGTTGAGTCAAGACCTTGTACTTCGGTACGGGACAAAAATTAAAAAAAAATGTAAAAATTCAAAAAATAAAAAAATACAAAAAATAAACAAAAAAAAACCTTAAACTTTATTATGGAAAGCAGGAAGTGAACAAATGTAACAGTTACTGATTGTAAAAGTACCAGATGGAGGGGTAGGATTTAATAAGCTTTGCTTCTTCCTACTCCTTTTGGACATGTGGAACTGGGAACTGATTATGGGATGCACTCAATTGTAATCTGATGCATGTTCAAATGAAATAAAACCATTACCATTACCATTACTTCAAATGTAACGTTCCATGACAGGTTACTTGACTGCTGCTTGGTGCGTTGGAATCGTTTGCCTTCAGGGATAGTCCTCCTTACAGCTCCTCCTCCACCCAGCAACTGGCTCCAAGTTGCCGTCTGAAGGAAGCGTTGCCGTCCGAGTGACACACGGACAGACACATACTCATCATCAGTCATACATTACACATATCAGGCCAAGCCGCCATTGAAACGTCCACACCGGGGGCCGGCGCTGACAGAAGTCATCTTTCACCACCGGCGTAGGGTTATGCGGGGAACATTGGAAGACGGGGGCTGGAGTCTGCACGCCACTCGGAGGGGAAGTGGGAGTGTTGCGGATGAGGCGGCAGACAAGCGATTACATTTGCTCCCAACTCAAACGGAATGCACTTATTTTCTTTCTAAGAAGTCTTCCACTGTGAATGAAGTTTCTTTTTTTCCAGACAGGACTTTGGAAGGCTGGAAATCTATTCTTGACTTTGTCAACAAGCCATTTCTGTTGCTATTAAAAATAATGTGTCCGTAGGGGAACGGCTCAGCTAACACATCGGGTGTGCTACAATTGCCTTCAGAAAAAGAACAACAAAAAAGTCACTTCTGAAGTCCCGCATGGTTGGAACGCTTCACTGCGCGGATGATGTATGCGTATGAGTTTGGCATCGTAAAAGAGCCTCAAAACCAACGGAAAGTTGAAGGCGCGAGTATAGAGCAGATCTGTGACATCCAAACTAATTTAGACGTCAAACGCGGTCCAATACGCCGTTTGTACGAGTGTGATACGGAAAGTTGAGGCCTCTGGTGAACATGATTTTCTTCGCCGGCGATGATATTTGAAACAAGCCTTTCTTGGCTGCGCTGCTGAATGTCATAACAGGTGGGTTTGGCTTCGCTTGCAAGCCAACACGTTCCGCCCAATGGAACGGTCCTGTGGGCATCGTGTTGGGACTGCTGCCATTCTAAATACAAGACCCGATCAAAGTGATTGCTCCTTTTGCCACATTCCAATTTGCTACCGCATCGTGGGATGCGATTCTTTGCTATTCGACTCCCGAAAGCTGTGACGTGTGCAAAAATAACCGATACCAAAACTGCAGTGGGAACTTTGGAACGAGCTAGACCTGGGGTGTTTAGTGTTGGTGCAGTCCACACTTTCCTGGGGGGAGGGGGGGTTACGTATATTAAAGTGATACGCTACCATTGAGTGACCACCAGCCTAGGGTGTACCCCGCCTCTTGCCCAAAGTCAGCTGGGATAGGCTCCAGCGACCACGACCTTAATGAGGATAAGCAGCATAGAAAATTAATGGATGGATATATGGGAAGATGAGATCTTCCAGGTACGATGTTTGGAGTCTTCTGATTGGTCTTTTTCTGTACAACCAGGAAGTGGGAAGGTATGCAGGTCTAGCTCTTATAGTCATAAACGGCCACATAGCCATCGGAGAAAATGTGGAACAAAACTAACAACCCATTTTCCCCCAAAGCATCCATCTCCCTTCAATTAGCTGAGCTGGTCGAGACCATGGATGGACCGAGTCCGCTGTGCAGTAAGAGTTCATACGAGATGCCTCAGACGTGGACCACAATCAAAGGTCCAGGATGAATAATCACCGGGCGCTGGTCCAATAACATCATGATTGATTGTCCCTCAGCTTCACACTGTCTGAGATAACATTGCTCAAAGTGTTCAAACACAATGTCAACACAGTGTCTCCCTCACGGGGCCCCCGGGCCGCCCCCTATACCCAGAAATCCTATGTTGGCCTTTCACCTTTCCAGCATGTCCAGCTGCAAAATACAACCCCCCCTGCGGTCTGTGTCACCCTGAGGGCAGGCAACGGTGGCAAACTGGGGCTCATGCTGTTTACTGTAGGCTAGTCAGGGTCACGGTCAACATCCTTTTGGATTGGGAAAATGATTTAGAAGGGATTTGCACCAGCAGACTCCATAAGAGTACCTGTCCTGGTAATCTCAGTGTCAGTGTCCAGTCCAGTACTCCACACAAGTAGTTATTTCTGACCAACCGTCTCACCATGACAAGCACCTGGTTTAGTTTACCCTGGCTACCATTCAACATGGCTCCCATCTCGGTCATGTGACGTGCCATTAACCGAATGCTGTGTAATGGGAAGCAGAGTACAGTTACTCCAAGTCTACACTCAAGCGTACAGGAATGTGAACGGCTAAACAAAGCCTCGGCGTGAGATACTTACACACCCCTGGCAAGATGTGGTCCAGTTCTTGCGTGAGCCAGACCCTGATTACCCGTGGCTGGGAGTGCAGTGGTCTGTGTAGTGTAGCCTCTGCGCTTGCATGCAAAGTCTTTATTAGTCGGACTATGTGTAATGCATCACGGTGCTTATTATTACCTTGGCATTGCGCTGTGTGTGTTTTGTCCCTATTAGCTTCTTCCTCCATACCAGATGATTCTTCCTGATCCCAAAATGGAGTAAAAGCCAGCCAGGACGGTTCCCACCAGTAGGAAGAACCGTATTTACTCAGCTGAGACAAATGACGGCATCAATGTGAATTTGTTTTGAATGACTGTGGAACCTTGGTTAGCATCATTATCTGTTCCAGAAGCTACGACTCAAACCAAAACGTACACTAACCAAAATCTTTTTTTTTTCTCCATAAAATGCAAATCCAAAAACGCAGAACACTTCGTCTAGGCTACGTTCACACTGCAGGTCAGTTGCTCGTTCGTATCATCTACCCGACCTATACGTCATCCAAAGGCCTGTTTGGCCGTGCTTATGGCGACTTGGATAAAGGTACACACTCATGTAAACAAAAGTAATACTTGTCATCCGAAATTATTTTTCAAACTTTCACATCAACTAATTAGTTCTGTAGGAAATTTAGGGTGTACAAACTGAGTCCGGGGACCATTTACGGCCCGCAAATGCTTTTTAATTGGTCCTTGGCACATTCTAAAATATAATTAAACAAGACTATTAAATAAAAACAACAGGAAAATAGAAAAAGAGCACTAATTTGGAATGCAGATAATAAAGACTAAATATTAAGAGAATAATGTCTTAATATTAAGAGAACAAATAGTAATAATGTGAAAAAGTGAAGAAAAAAGGTCTAATACAAGAATAAAGTTGCAAATTTTTATGGAATTGGGAAGGTAAAACTTTATAATACTATGATAAAGTCCAAATATTATGAAAATAAAGTCATAATATTATGATGGTATCTGGAAAATAAAACTAAACAGCAGAGATAAGGTAAAGTAAGGTAAGGTAAAACGTTTATATTGGCCTTGTCACTCATAACTCATCCGTTTTTGCCTATCTACAAATAATGTCAACACATCCTTTGACTTTTCAATATGCGGCCCTTGATGTCTTTCGTGGGACAGAAATTGACTCCTAGCGTATCACTTATTCTGGTATGGACACAGACCGAGCCAACATGTCCACATTGGAAGTCCAGAGATGCAAAGCAGGACAAAGATTCCAAAAACCTCATTCAGGTTTTTATGTCGGACTCATGATTGTTTACACTTGGCTTCGTTTAGTGTGAAAATGTTTGCTTTGCTTGTATATGGTCCAAAAGCTACAGCCTTGTCCTTGTGAATGATGAATACACAGCAACCCCCCCTACAGGTATGGAGGCATATTTGCCCTCACACAGATGTGGAAGGAATGTGTTTGTTTACCTTCCACCGTTGCCAAGTCCAGCCTTTATACTGCTGTTTCATTGCATCTGCTCTACTTCATAAAAACGTAAAACCCTGACAATGAACAGTAGAAGGTACTGGCTTGTGAGGGACGTTCACAATAAAGTTGACACAAGAGTTGCTAAATTAGTACACACTCTGTGGAAGCAGCTGGGAAGCATTTGAAGTCAGCAGAAGACGGCGAGATCCACGTTTGCGTGAATCCAAAGTGTTTTATTGCCATCATGACATCACACCAACAAATCCAAAGTTATGATGTGGTTTCGTATTTGTTTACTAGTCTCCGACTGCATGACTCAAGGCGGATCGAGCGGCCGACATCATTGTTTTCGCCGCAGGGATCTGACTTGTCTGTGCGTTTCAAATGACATCATTGCTCTTTGAAGGAAGTGTAACCTGTGTTGCTACGCTGGAACGCCTGACACCAGCCAACAAAATCATCATGTGGAGGCTAAGCATTCTTAGCAGTGTGGGAGACCAGGAACCCTTTCTTCCACAACCAGCTTTTACTGGTTTGGGTGGGATGTTATGTTATATCTTCCATTGCCTTCATGACTCTAAAATTCTTCTATCGGTAAACTCACATTTAGTGTCCTGATTTGCTGTGATGAGGTAATAGGCGGCACCCCCGTTGGACAGGGCGGGGTCGTAAATCGAGAGCATGCAACCAAGCCCAGACAAGCCTGTGCAGTTGGAATGGATGCATTCAGTTTTTCACACATTCACATAAGACGGAGCGCTGGCACAAATCCAACACTATTTCCTGTTTGCCACCATCCGCAGTTGCATGAAACAGAGGTTAATACCGTTTTTACCTGAACTAGCATGATTACAAATTTCCCTTTATGAGCTGCTAATGTCATAATGATGTACAGTTGGCTACAGGTGGATTGGATTCCACCAACGTATTTAAAATCAATCAGTCAAGCGTAGATTTTGCTTTCATTCAAGACGGTTCAAAGAAATATGCAACCCTCCGCTTCTCTCTTCAATTGCCATTGTTCACTTGCAGGTTTAAGCCCTAAATAGGCCTCACGTTAAACGTTAAACCAACCAACGTATCCAGCATTGTAAATGTAAAATGATTAAGGTGGTAGTAGACGCAATGAAAGTACAGTAGAAAGGTTCTCCGTGGAGCACAGTCTTTCAGCACTTGTCCACCTTTGTAGTCGAGTCGATTTGAGTCGAGTCAGGGCGATTTGATTTGAGTTGATTCGAATCGAGTCAAGTCAGATCAATTCAATTTGAGTCGAGTCAGTTCGATTTGATTTGAGTCGACTTGAGTTGAGTCAGGTTGATTTGATTCGAGTCGATTCGAGTCAGATCAATTCTGCTGATTGACTTGACTTGACTTGATTTGACTCAAGTTGACTCGGCTCAAATTGAATCGACTTAAATCGACGCGAATTGAATCGATCTGACTTGAATCGACTCGACTCGAGTCAGATCGATTCCAGTTGAGTCAGATCGATTTGATTCGAGTCGATTTGCGTCAGATCGATTCGAGCCGAGTCAAGTTGATTTAAGTCGATTCAATTTGAGCCGAGTCGACTCGAGTCAAATCAAGTCAATTTAAGTCAAATCAAGTCAAGTCAATCAGCAGAATTGATCTGACTCAAATCGACTCGAGTCAGATCGATTCCAGTCGAGTCAGATCGATTTGATTCGAGTCAGGTTGAGTCGGGTCGATTCGAGTCAGATCGATTCGAATCGAGTCAGGTTGAGTCGGGTTGATTCGAGTCAGATCGATTCATGTTGAGTCGAGTTGATTTAAGTTGGTTCAATTTAAGCCGAGTCGACTCGAGTCAAATCAAGTCAATCAGCCCTTAATCACAGAATGGCCTCAAAGGACTTCACAAGAACAACAGCGAGCAATTGTATGTTCTCTTATCAGCATCCATGTATTCCTGCATCAAAATGTCTTTTCAATGTCTTTTACCCCCACCCCACACTCCCCACTTCCGCATGACCTGTAAGTCTAGAAATCACTGAAGTCCTTTTTTCACCAATAATAAATACTTGAAGTGTTTGCAAGCTGTGTCAACGTTTGGTAGAACAATAGAGCTATTGACAGATGGAGATTGTAAGACTAAAAAGAGGAATAAAGGACGCGGAGACATGCTGGAAATGTTGGTTAGGAATGGAATTATTTTCCAATTTTGGATGTAAACCACCGGTGCTGCGAGACCAAACAAACGCCACCGGAGTCGTTAATTTTCAGCATTGTTGTGTTATTTCATGTTCCCCCCGCTGAAAGTCATCACGGGGTGTTTAGTGACTTTACCCAGTTACCCCCATCCCTCTGGACTTCCCACAACACACACACAGGTCTGTCACCCATGGCGATGTGAGTGATCTCTGTATGGACGCTGCTGAGCAGCACAAGGGGGGCATCTGGTCTTTTTCCCCTCTCAGTTGCTGAAATGTAAACACACCAGTTGCCTGGATTTGCCAAATGAGCACCTGGTATTTCAAAGTGGACTCTTTTTTTTCATGTCGGGGTGGGGGCAAAGCTGTTCTGCATTATGTAGACTTCCACACAAACAGGCTGTTGCACACTCGCCATTCCTCCCCACCAAACATCTCACGGGAGCGGCGGTGGCGGCGGCGGGGGGTGCCGGGTGAAACAGGCCAACAGGCCCACACATGCACATGGTGCATATTCACACCACGCCACCAAAACATCTTCTTTGGTCCAATCACACACAGGATGACCGAGTACTTTGTCATTCTCTCACCTGGCCTTGTTTAGTCTGTACGTACTGTAACGCTCGATGGGAGGATTACTGCCATTCCTGGCCGCGACATTACGGTGGTGTGGTATGCGTCAAGACCCTGTCCTTGTCCCTGCGGGCTGCTTGTGATTTGCCATCAGAACAGTTAGCCGGAGATTAGCCAGAACCCCAAACCTCATGCTGATAATGTGAGAAAAAATGGGGGTCAATACGGGTTATATCCATTGTAAAACCTTTACGTCCCACGGCTTTTTTCGGTTGAAAAAACATTTCATTTCTCGATTAAAATTCCCAAAGCTTGAAAGCATAACTTAAACCTTATTTAACATCCAGTTTACAGGGTTTACAACATGAATGTTTTTTACATTCAATAAGCTAACTTACCAATATTTATGTATTCACTGGTCAGTCTGGTGGGAAGCTTGTCTTTAAAAAAATAAATAATAAATAAATCTGGTTCTTTGGCTCGGCTCCCTAAAGTCTCCTTTGCCTCCCAAACCACTCCTCAGATTTTTTTTTTTTTTTGCTTAAATTGATTTATTTCCAAATGACATGTAATATGAATTTTGAATAGGAATAGAATATATATTTCTGGACTATAAGACTTTTTTTCATAGGTTGGCTGTTCCTGTGACTTATACTCCAGAGCGACTTATAAATGAAAAAAGTGTTTATGTTCCATAAACACTGGACACCTTTTCTGTTCATGTTTATTTTTATGTAGCTGAATAACCGTTGCGTTAGCATATCTTACACTTATTCAGCCTGTTCTTGATTGTTTTTATTCATGTTAGAACTTGCCTTGGTAATAAATTACCCGCAAAAATTGTGACTTATAGTCCAGTGCGACTTATGTATGTTTTTTTTCTACCTAATTCTGCATTTTTAGCCTTGTGCGACTTATCTCACCATGCAATAAACTGTTATGGTTTGCTTATTTGTTTCAGACATGCGTTACATTATAAGTTACATTGGGGAAAATCCTATTTGCACAATTCAACACGTTTGAAAGAAGTAGCAAGAAGCAGATTGCAAATAAAATAAATGTAAAGACACAAAAATAAAGACCCATCTCAACTTCCCTGCTCACTTCAAAGAGCCATTTTGTTTGTTACCGAGACATCACTACTGGACACCAGAATGAGGCTGGAGGCTAACTAACTCATAGACTTCAATGGTTTTATGTGGTAATACACAAGTTAATACTACACCATAATAATCAGCATTCAAAAAGACTTACAGTAACTACAGTATACTCACATTTGACTTCAGTGTACTTCACTTGGTTTCCAGAGGGGATTGGACTATGACGTTTTTTATTAACTGGGTAAAATAAACACTCAATTTCCCACTCATTAATGTACTTTTGTTGAAGTTGGGCAGTTTTATGTTTTATGTAACATAGTTTTATGTGCTCTCATTCTGTCCAGAAATGTTGCATGTTGTTTAAACGCCGAGCAAACAATCGTTATCCTTAATCTTAATGACTTCGACAAAGGAGAACTGCTAATACAATAATCACTCATTGAGAGCTAAGACAGAAATAGCATGAATTCTTTCATTTTCGATTTGTTTTCTTCTGATTACAGTGCGAGGAAAAATTGGCGAAACTTGGACGCTCCCAGGACGGGAAAGTGTATGAAGACTAGAAAGTTGGTGTCCCCGTAGGGCGGCGTTGTCACCCAACTATTCCCACAACAAAAAGAGTTAGGATTCAGAAGATCCCAAGCGTGATCTTTTTTTGCTCCTTCATAATGCCTCACCAAATATAATCACAAAGCTGCAGCCTACCAGATAAAAACAACAACACGGCCATTTGGCCCAGGGAGCCTTTTACTCATCCCCTTTCCGTCTTCCTAAAATGGAAAATGCGGTCATGTTGCTTTCAGTGTTGTGATTTGGGCTGTGTTGCTTTTGGGTCTGATTCACATTCATGTGATAACAGTCTGTCATGCTACCGCATGCCTCATCTTTGACAGCGAGCGGTGAACACTGGTCGTCTGTCAGCAGCACATGCTGACGCTTCCTGGCCCACGCCCTCATCAACCTAACCGGGGCCTCGTTGGTTCAAAGTCAGGGGCTCCTTTGGATGCCGAAAGACATTCCAGGCTAGACAATCATCGCTTGAATCAGCAGACTGGAAGAAGAAAGTTGGTTTTGTGTACAGTGTGTGTGTGTGTGCGTGTGGGTTAACATTTACGTTGACACACAACTGACCAACAGTTGCAGGTCTTGGGTGTAGGTTGGTACACCGTGCATATACCAGTCCCGTCTCTTAGTTGACTACCCAGATACTAGCAAAGCTGCGTTGGTGTCCGATGTGCAAATGGAAAAGTTGGATCAAAACAAAGAACTTGTTGAAACGTCTCAGATGTTCGTATATTTACCCACTCGGTGGCGTTGCTAAGTTGTGTAAAGTCCTGGTGTCTAGGGAATGTTGTGTTGTGATCCATTCATTGTGGTTTTGATACCGTAACACCTAAACACTTTAGCACTCCAGTACTTTAATACCTAAACATTTTAGCACTCCAGCACTTTAACACCTAAACACCAGCACTTTAACACCTAAGCACTTTAGCACTCCAGCACTTTAACATCGAAACACTTTAGCACTCCAGCACTTTAACATCTAAACACTTTAGCACTTCAGTACTTTAACACTTTAGCACTCAAGCACTTTAACACCTAAACACTGTAGCACTCCAGCACTTTAACACCTCAACACCAGCACTTTAACATCTAAACACTTTAGCACTCCAGTACTTTAACACCTAAACACCAGCACTTTAACACCTAAGCACTTTAGCACTCCAGCACATTAACATCTAAACACTTTAGCACTCCGGCACCATAACATCTAAACACTTTAGCACTCTAGCACTCTAACACCTAAACACCAGCCCTCTAATACCTAAACACTTTAGCACTTGAGCACTTTAACACCTAAACACTGTAGCACTCAGTACTTTAACACCAAAGCACTTGAGCACTCCAACACTTTAACACCTAAACACTTTAGCATTCCAGCACTTTAACACCTAAACACTGTAGCACTCCAGCACTTTAACACCTAAACACCAGCACTTTAACACCTAAACACTTTAGCACTCCAATACTTTAACGCCTAAACACTTTAGCACTCCAACACTTTAACACCTAAACACCGGCACTTTAACATCTAAACACTTTAGCACTCCGGCACTTTAACATCTAAACACTTTAGCACTCCAGCACTCTAACACCTAAACACTTTAGCACTCCAGCACTCTAACACCTAAACACCAGCACTCTAACACCTAAACACTTAAGCATTCCAGCACTTTAACACTTTAGCACTCCAGTACTTTAACACTTTGACATTCCAGCACTTTAACACTTAAACACTTTAGCACACACCCAGTGTTGGTTCCACAGGAAAAAGGAGGTTCTCACAGATTTCCAAATGATAACCTTTGTTGAGATTTGGTGAACGTGAAAGAAATGCTCCACTCACGACGCTTTGGTTTCCACCTTTACCAACTGATAAGCAAAACTCATGGGAGGACGGACGATCGAACCAGCAACCTTCAGGTTGGGAGACGACCGCGATACCAACTGAGACCCGAGCCGTGCCGCCCCTGTGCTTGTTCAAATGCTGAAACTAGTGCCAATGTTCCTCTCCACATCCTGCTGTATTCCCGGTATTCCAGGTTCTTGTGCTTTATGAAATGTGCTGTCCTTTCTGGTCCAAATTCGGGTCCAACGGACTTAAATGAGCATTCAACCATCTTGGCTCACACCCCCAACACAGACAGAAGAAAAGCGAGTTGAGTCCCAATGGAATTGTTCTCCACTCTCCTGTAATCAAACATGACACCTTCTTGGACTGTCCTCCATGCACCACACCTTCTTACTTGAATGAGATCAACAGATAGCCAACAGTTGGAGCTTGGAGATCCATTCGGGAAAGAGTTTGCCATTCGGGATTATTTTATTTAGTCTTGGCCGTGTTCTTGTCTGTACGTTTACATCTTGGCTGCATTTCAAACTCTACGGAGTCCTCAAGGAGTTCTCAAGGTTCTTCCCGTTTTTGCGTTCCCGATTGTTCTGTTCATCAAAACTTTGGCAAATTTGGAGCTCATTGGTTTCCTCCTATGCGCTGGGGGCAAAGGTGCTCCAGATTAAAAGGAAACTTGCAAATTGAATTCACACTTGATGAAACAAACACATTTGCATGAATCTATCCATCCTCAGATGGGGTGACCAGCTCCAGGCAAGGAGTTGTCCCACCTCTGAACTGTGTAATGTACTAAACTAATTACTGGGCTGTAATTGGAGAAATGTGTCACAGAGTTTGAGGCGAGGTGATGTCAAGTGGTGCGACCCCAGCCCAAAAAAAGGTCACAGTTCTTGCTAATAGCTCTAAACTGAGTTGCCGCAATTAAGCCTACCTTGTGTAGTTTTATAGTTTGGCGAATATTTCTTAGAATTCTGTGTTTACGTCGTGTCAAATGGCTTATATTGCGCTTGTTTTCCCTGTTATGGTAGCAATAAAGAACCCCTGCTGTTTTGACGCCATATTGTGGAGACAGCTGTGTATTCACAATCTATTACCCTCCCTTTTTCATCAAATTATGTTTCATCACATTACATCAACTTGAAATTTGGAGTGAAACGCTGAGGCAATGAACGTATGAGCGCTGTGGGGCCAATTTGCGTGATAGACTGTGTTTCCGTAACCGTTTCCTGCGCTCTTTTACTGGGGCGACACATACAATGACATCAGGCTGTGTGCGCTGCGTCTATTCTGTTTAGTTAGCCATTATGGCGGACGGTTGCCAATGGAGGTCAACGGGGACTGCAATCGGTCGGGCATCAGCAGCCACAGATAATCCCTCCGCTCTGTCTCGCAGGGCATGCTGGCAAAGTGTGGGCAGACAGGCTGACGTGTTTCCTCCCTCTCGTTGTGCCTTCGGCTATTTACCGGATAGAGGTCTCATCCCAGCAGGAATTTCACACCCTATTGCCGAAGCGGCTTCTGTCAGCTGCTGCTTTGGGATGAACAGGAGCCTGTTCTTCCTTCCGTCGCTTCCTTGTTTTCCGTTTTAATTCTTCAAGGGACTTCGTCAAGTTGTTAAAAGAAAAGTCAGGGGTCCGGATGATAGGCAATCAGTCAAGCGATGTGTACCCAGGGTGGGGCTGCGATTGTACGGCGGTCTGGTCTGTTGGTTTATTGGGGGAGGACTCTGCTGTTGAATGTGATGTTGGAAAAAAAAAATGGCCGGGCCAAGGGTGACGCTTATCTGCGCATGTAAAGGAGATGATTTTGCAATTTGAAGAACTCGGTTTTTCCTTTTCCTGCAAGTCTTCAGCCCGTCTCACATTTCAATGTTTTATTTAACATGACATTGGACGGCCGGCGCGGCACGGCGGTCGAGTGGTTAGCGTGAAGACCTCACAGCTAGGAGACCAGGGTTCAATTCCACCTTCGGCCATCTCTGTGTGGAGTTTGCATGTTCTCCCCGTGCATGCGTGGGTTTTCTCCGGGTACTCCGGTTTCCTCCCACATTCCAAAAACATGCTAGGTTAATTGGCGACTCCAAATTGTCCATAGGTATGAATGAGTGTGAATGGTTGTTTGTCTATATGTGACCTGTGATTGGCTAGCGATCAGTCCAGGGTGTACCCCGCCTCTCGCCCAAAGACAGCTGGGATAGGCTCCAGCACCCACCGCGACCCTTGTGAAAAAAAAGCGGTAGAAAATGAATGAATGAATGAATGAACGGCCGGCACGGGTGATACGCATGCAAAAAACGGACTTAAAGGAAACGTGGAATACTGCCATTATCCACAGTCCTTCATACATGGACAATATAAACACAGCTAAAACAAGCTAATAGGTTTTACGGTTTAATATCCATGTTGTGACCATGTAGTAACAGGCACATTTGACATTCCTTTAGAAGATACTTTCAGAAGACAGATTCATGTCTTACATACGGATTGTGGACAATTGCCCAAATATTGTATATTGTGACTGTTTAGTTGTACTCTTCTTATGATGGCAATGTAAGTCAGGTTGGACCCTAAACCGAAATGAAGACCTACGTCAGTCAAACTGCACAACGAACACATGACAGACATGTCAAAACAATGAAATGAAACGGTATTTAAAGACACAAGAAGTCCTGACCTTTCCCTGTGATTGTCTTGCACACCGGAAGGGGCGTTGCAAGGGAAGGAGAGAAAGTCTGAATTCAAACAATGAGATCATTACACTGCCTAGTTATTACTGTCCTTTCATGTGACCTTGATGATGACCATTGCAGTGTTTGAGTCAATTTTACAATATCGAACTTCACCTTTTCTTTGACACACTAGCATCAGAGAGTTTGCCTCACACTTGGGGGACAATGGAAGGCTAATAAATGTAACTAAAACGAATGAAATGTCGTATTCTTCCCATTTTTTCTTTTGGTACAATATGAATCATTTATGTAAGTGCGTACATAACCATAAAACATCATAACAGGAGCAGCGCCTGTACGTCGCTTGTTGTAAAGATGTTGAAAACAAAATATAAATTCTCATTTCTAAATTGTCTGCCTCCTGCTTTAAGGTGCAATTCCAATATATTATTTTTTTATTGGGTTAGAGTTCACTTTTCCTCAAATGAATTTGTGCGTGGGCGTTTGCGTGACAACGGCTGAGTAAAAATAATGTTTTTGTGTGTTATCAAAGCTTTTCCAGATAAAGAGTTGAAACTGAAAATAATAATATAACATAATAATATCATATGATAAGCATGCAGTGCTGTAAATGGATATTTTTCACAGAACAACATCAGCGCCGAACTGCCGGTTAGGACGTATTAAGAACTGCCGAGGTAACGACTGCTTTGATTCCGAACAGTCTGCCTTTCCAGAGTGCGATACACTCTCCTAAAAAGCACTTGTCCCGAAAACAACCGCTTAATCCCACACATCGCTCGTGTTCTGCTGAAGGCAAAAACTGGAGGCTGCTTGTATTTATTAGTTAATCCCATGTTAAACCCGGCACACCTAAATAAGCCTTAAAAAACGCTATTGTTGTTCTAAAATGGATTCCCTTGACTAAGACTGTCATAAAACATCTCTCATCACAGATATGTGTTCCTTCCTAAAAGGGAAAGGCCACATCCTTTCCTGCAGCGAGACACGCGTTCGAGGAAGGTGAATGTTTTCCTGTTCGCTGTGGGAGTGAGCACGTCTTGACCGCCGAGATTAAAGCTACATCGCGCTTGTTTATTTGAAATGTCACGACGTAGTCCGTGGTATGATCAATGACTGTGACACCGAACACAATCGCGTTGTTGTTTTTTTCTTTTTTGGGGGGGGGGCAGAGAAATACCCCATTTTCCTAGACGTAGCAGAAACGTAGACGCAAAGTTTTGACATTTTCTACTGAAAAGTAAAAGGGGAATGCATCATTCAAATAGGCTGTGATTGGTCGGCTCAAATCACATGATGTCTTCTCTGCCAATGACTCATTCACAGGATCAGAAAACACTGCCAGTTGAAATAACCCTTCTCTCTTTAATTACCATTGTTCGCTGCTACATAGGCGGATTACAAACTGGTCAATGATGCTGTGGGTGTTATTCATATTTACATATTATTCCACTGCCGGTATTTTATATTAACTCCTTCAAATCCCAGCCCTTCAGTAGCAAGGCAGGCAGAATATTGTGTTCTATGGCTATACGGTATAAAGATGGAACCTACCAAATAAAGATTAGACTCCCAAGTTTGGTTCTGGGTGAAGATTCTGCAGTGGAAAAGGGCCACGTGTTATGTACTTGGATAGAGTTGTGGAAGCAGCTGAATGAGATGGAATTAAATAGGAGAGGAGGTAAAAGAGTTAATTAGTTTAATAAGACAAGGGAGATGGGGAACGGTCATAGAAAAGGTTTTGTGTTGGGTTATATACAGTACAGACACACAATGGGGGAGCTAATCTGGCAAATTGAAAGCTGCTCTGAGAGAGTGGAGGGTACACGGATGTGGTACATGGCCTTTCATCTCCCCATTGTAAAAAACATTCATTTTGGGGGCTCCTGAGATCCCCTCTCTACTCCTTCCACCACTTGATGAAAGTCTTGTATTGGCTTCTGAGAAGAACATACCATTAAGTTGGTTAGCTAATGGATATTGATTGATAATTATTCACTGTGGTTTGTTGTTTGTGGGTTTCCACGGCCGCCCTCTGCTCAACCCTCATTATGTTACTGGGGTTCAAAGAGAATGTATACAATCTTTTTTTTCTTTGGCTTTTACCTTCAGGGGTCGCCACAGCCAAGTAATATCCTCAATCATCAATCAATCCACCCATGCATCCATCCATCCATTCATCAATCAATCCACCCATCCAGGCATCCAGGCATCCATCCATCCATCAATCCACCCATGCATCCATCCATCCATTCATCAATCAGTCCAGGCAACCCCCCATCCATCCATCCATCCATCATGTATCTATCCAACCATGTATCCATCCATCCTTGTATCCATCCATGTATCCATCCATCCATGTATCTATCTATCATCCATGCATCCATCCATCCATGCATCCATCCACCCATCCATGTATCCCTCCATTCATGCATCCATCCATCCATGTATCTATCTATCATCCATGCATCCAGCCATCCAACCATGCATCCATCCATCCATCCACCCATCCATGCATCCATCCATCCAGCCATGCATCCATCCATCCATCCACCCATCCATGCATCCATCCATCCAGCCATGCATCCATCCATCCATGCATCCATCCGTCCATGCATCCATCCATGCATCCATCCATCCATGTATCCATCCATTCATCCATCCATCCATGTATCCATCTGTGTATGCATCCATGCATCCATCCATCCAGCCATGCATTCATCCATCCATCCATGTATCCATCCATCCAGCCATGCATCCATGTATCTATGTATCCAACCATGCATCCATCCATCCATCCATCCACCCATCCATGCATCCATCCATCCAGCCACCCATCCATGCATCCATCCATCCATCCATCCATCCATCCATGCATCCATCCATCCATCCATCCACCCATCCATGCATCCATCCATCCAGCCATCCATCCATGCATCCATCCATCCATGTATCCATCCATTCATCCATCCATCCATGTATCCATCCGTGTATGCATCCATGCATCCATCCATCCAGCCATGCATTCATCCATCCATCCATGTATCCATCCATCCATCCAGCCATGCATCCATGTATCTATTTATCCAACCATGCATCCATCCATCCATGTATCCTTCCATCCATTAAGCCATGCATCCATCCATCCATCCATGCATCCATGCATCCATCCATCCATCCATCCATCCGTCCGTCCATGTATCTTCTGTTACCCACACCACGACACCACCATCATGTTCTCCATTCAGCTACAGGGATGCCACTGAAAGATCTGTGAGTGAGCAGCCTTCAATGGGAGACGGTGATCAAGGCCGGGTTGAAATCCCGTGTCAGATATCAAGGCCAAACAATCTATGTGGCTGGCGTTGCCTGTAGTTACCTCACAAACAAGAGAACCTGATCCCAAACTCTTCTGGCAGACATCATCTGTGCTTTTATGAGCTCATTCCTTCGCCTCGTGTTGCTCGTCTCGGTCCATCTCTGTGGCTCTCCCCACGTCTGCTTCCAATGACACCAATAGTTGTCCTAGAAAATGGCAAATAAATAATTCAGTGCATAATTACATTTACAGTTGATATAGCAAATGCTCTGGAGACGATTCAAAATGTAACATGCTGGCAAAAGATGTAAAAGCATGTTTATTGAATTGAGTCATGAAGTTTGTTTACGTGCCAGGAGGAGGTTGGCAAGAATGTATTCTTGATAAGACGCTCTTTGTTAAGATGCCACTTGTTTGATTGAGCCAATGTGAGAAATATGTGGTTGGAGGGATCCAACGACAACAAAATATCTCACCAACGGCTCCTCCAGTCTACCTCACAATGGCGGCCATGGCGAGGAGCCAGCTGGAGGAGGAGCTCCTCTCATGTTCTACTTTTACTGCTTTCAAGTCACTCAGTCAGAACCTGCCAGCTTTCTGCATCCAAGATCACAAAGTTGGTGCACTTGAATGTGCTATGATGGCTAGGCTGACTGCTAACAAATATCAGGGAGATATTGATGGGCGTATTGATGATTTCATATTTATTGATTCATAAAAAGTATTGCACATGGCAAAATGGCACTGTGTGATTTTGCTGTAATGTTTTTACTTCACTTTTTTTTACTTTTTTTTACTTTTTTTAAACTGTTTTTTTTACTTTTTTTACTCGTACTTTGGTATGTGACAAAAAATGAAAAATTAAATAAATGAATGAATGAATAAAAAAAAAACCTTAAACCATTTTTTTTACTTTTTTTACTTTTTTAAACAGTTTTTTTACTTTTTTACTCGTACTTTGGTACATGACAAAAAAAATTAAATAAATAAATAAAAAAAAAACTTAAACCATATTAGGAAAGCAGGAAGTGGACAAATATAACAATTACTGATTGTAAAAGTACCAGATGGAGGGGTAGGATTTAATAAGCTTTGCTTCTTCCTACTCCTTTTGGATATGTGGAACTGGGAACTGATTCGGGTTAGGGATGTGCTACTCGGGATGCCGAGATGCTAACAATTACGGGAAGACTACAGGAATGAGAGGACATCAGGAAAAACGGGCGAATACGAAGCACTGCCCTAAGTGCGAGTTTGGTGGCTTTAGTTTGACCGCTATCTTTATTCGATTGTCATCTGAACCCGGGTTTGATCCTCACGGCAGGCGGGACCAGTCAGGACCAGTCGGGTTACAAGTGCAGGCTATGGTTTGCTTGTGGATCTAAGCAATGCAGTTTCAAACAGCCAGGATTGAAGTATCGTGACACAGATCAAATCCTTTTACGTAATCCATTACTCAAACACTGACAGTGCACCTTTCTTCTGGGGCATAAGTCACCATAGTCATTCCCTAGTCCTATAGTCATGCCCCCGTTGCACATGTTTAGTACCAGAATATCTGTGGTGCTGAAAGGCAACCAAACCTTGACGTCTTGTTTATCATTTGTGGTGACTTGCCGTGAGTGGATTTTTCTACACTTGGGTTTGTCAAGGAGTATGTGGAGTACCACTAATATTTGTTTGCGGCATCAGGCATCACCGTCCCCGTTTATGGCACACATAATGTACCTGAAAGACTGAACGACCTTGGTGAAGACCTCCATATCTGAGGACCGCTATGAGAGATAGCCAAAAGGGTGAATAGAAAACGGGGAGCAGGTATCGACACAGGTGTACCAGTACCCAATGTTCAAGAACTTTTTTCATAAGGTTGCTACCGCACCGCCAAGATAAGCATTAACCTGATCTTGGTGATCTTGGTCTCGGTTGCCATAATCGTGATCTGTTTCAGTTTCCATTTCTTCCAGCGTTTTCTGTCCTTCATTACAGTTTGTGGGGTCACACCACCACTTGAATCTGTTGTCTTTTACAATAAATTCGAAATGATCTTCTTTCAATACCGCAGAGTGGTTTTATGTAAAGCGCAACTCCATCCCAGTGATGAAAGCACTCCCATTAAGACTCGCTGAAGTGGAGAGAAACCAGGTAGAGTAGATGAAGACACCAAATGAAATGCCAGCGATGGATTTAAATGTCTGAGTGGAAGCTCAGGGTGGATTTGTCATTGGCATGCAAACCGTTTTACACACAAGGCTCTATACCGAGGGATGGAAATTAGCATACATTTTGATTTCCGACGCTTTTTCAGCAGACGTGCCAGGATTGGACATGTGCTTATTCACGACACAGACATTCATTATTCATGTTTATGTGCATGCGCCTCTAACTGCATTATTCACAGGCAGGTCTTGGCTCTTGTGAGCGGCCTTTTCATGCCTGACAGATTAAATCCTACAATTTTGGTGACTTTCTATGTAATCACTGCATACGTAAGCGCATTTGGGGGGGGACCCGGCGCAAAACCCCGGTTTGCTTAATCACTAAACCTGGTTACATTTCACAGCTTTGGATGAGCGGGCGCTCATGTAAGGGCAGGGACAGAGGTGTTCGGTCGAGAGATCATCATAACTTGTGCCGAAATAGTGACGGTAAAAATTGGTCATATGCAGATATCCTTCATAAATTGGTAATTGTAATGGTTTGATTTCATTTGAACATGCATCAGATTACAATTGAGTGCATCCCATAATCAGTTCCCAGTTCCACATGTCCAAAAGGAGTAGGAAGAAGCAAAGCTTATTAAATCCTACCCCTCCATCTGGTACTTTTACAATCAGTAACTGTTACATTTGTTCACTTCCTGCTTTCCAAATATAATTTTTAAAAATAAAAAAAAATTGTTTTTTAATTTGATTAATTTGTATTTATTTTATTTTATTTTTTTATTTTTTTTATTTACAATGACATAAGTGTCAATATAGTGATATATAGTATAGCACATCATGACTGGTTCAAGACTCTTCATCCTTGTATTTAGCAAACATCAACTGCTTGTATTGTTTCTTGAATTGGCTCATCGTTGTGCATTGTTTGATTTCCTTACTCAATCCATTCCATAGTTTGATTCCACATACTGAAATGCTATGGCTAGCATAACGTAGTCCTAGCATAGAAGTGTTTCAAATGTACTTCTTCCCTGAGATCATATTTCTCCTCTCTTGTAGAGAAGTATTAGATGACATTTTTAGCTAATTGCTTATTTTTAGCCTTATGCATTATTTTAGCTGTTTGAAGATGAACTATATCAGCAAGTTGAAGTATTTGTGATTTTAGAAATAAGGAGTTAGTATGTTCCCTGTAGGCGGCATTATGAATTATCCTTACTGACCTTTTTTGCTGTACATTTAGCCAGTGAAGATTGCTTTTATAGTTATTAGCCCATATTTCCACACAATAAGTAAGATATGGTAGAACCAGAGAGCAATAAAGAGTGTGGAGGGATTCATGATTGAGAACAAATTTTGCTTTGTTCAATATTGAAATATTTCTGTCCACCTTATGTTGTATATTTGTAATATGAGGTTTGCAGCTCATATTTTCATCTATTGTGATCCAGAGAAATTTCTTTTCACCCTTTCAATGTACACAGCGTCTATTTGTATTTGCTGGTGCGTGTCCTTTCTGCTGTTACCAAACAGCAATAAATTGCATATAAAATTAGAGTTCAAACCCAAGTAAGGCACAATGGTACATGCAACATTTAGTTTCCAAGAATATCAATATCGGTGGGGCTGTTTCCGTCCACACAGATCCAAAGTTTCGGTATAAAATGAGTATGGATTACTCTCAAAGTATTGGCACTTCCACGTCTTTTAGAGTAACTTACTACATACTGCAACAGAGATGTGTTCCATTGGGGAAACATGCCAAGATGTACCCTGTATTGTACTGAATAAACTAATCACAGTATTTTTATCCCAAAACACCTCGACTGATCTCTCCTTGAGAATGCGTCACACAGGACGCCATTCCGACCAAGTGGCTCTCACTTCCTGGGTCATCCGCCACCTCGGTTTTAAAGGGCCCACACTTGACTAATGATGTCTATTTCCCAGTACAAAGGGTGTGGGCTCCAACCTCCAACCTCCAACCTCCAACTCCTGACCATTTGTGCTTTTGTAGTCACAGCAAGATGAGACATCCCAGACACCTTTTGTTTGTGTCGAAAACGTTGAAAGTGACATTTCCTTACGAGGATGCTACCATATGTTTGACTGTTGTAGGTGATTTGGTGGAAACGAATAAGGCCAACTCGAGCGAGGTTAACCATGAGTCCATTAACCCCCCCGGCTGTGGAGCTTTTGATCCATCTATTTATTTGCAGCGACTTGCCTTTCATATGATGAAAAGAAGTGCAACATCTTAGTCATTTATTTTCTCATAGTCTTTTATTCTTTCCAGAAGTGCTCAAATTGTGTACAAACTGACTTCAAAGTCATACCATAGCTCCGGGCTGTCAAGACTAAGAACAATCCCATGACTGGAGCTGAAAGATGGCGGCGTACGAGAGTAATCCTTGACAATTTCACACCAACATTTACACGCAGAAGTGAAAAAAGGGGAACGTGTATTACCTCCCATGTATGTTCACTTTGCATTTCAAAGGCACGGCCCAGTTAAGGGTTTAATCCCGACACGGATGAAGCCCGCGGCGTCCTCCGTGAGCACCATCCTGGATGTCCAAGAGCAGGCTGGCAGGGACGGGTGGGGGCGGGGGACAGGTGGTGTTGTGGGGGCCCACTTTTATCCGTGAGAAGTCACACCAAGTGATCGTCAATGAGGAAAGCAGATTAGCGAGTGAGTGTTTGAGTTGGGTGGACGAGGGGGGGGGATAACGCATCATCAGAAACTGCTGGAAGTCAGAGGGGTGATCGGGGGGGGTTAGGGGAGAGAAGTGTGTGTTTGTTCAGCCAAAGGTGACAGTTACAACCCTTGCGTCTTCTGAGCCCGCTTTGTTTAACCTCAATCCATTTTTCATAAACCGACCTCATTACTCCCAGTCCGCCATCCCCCCCCCTCGTGGGACGGCATCGGTCTCTCACTGCGCCACTTATATGTAAAGTGAGATAGATGCTCACCATCAGGGATACTCTTCTAAAATGACTCCCATTTTCAAAAAGGGTACATACAGAGCAGCCATTTTGTCAGACTGAGGTAGTTCCTTCGATTACGTCATCAGCCACGTGGGGCAATACGGTGTAGCCCGATGACTCCGACAAAGACGACGTGGCTACTGACAATGATTCATCAACAAAAGAGGAGTTTTTCGCTTCTAATTGCACACACGTGACAATTCCCTGTCCATCCGCCAAAACACGTTGGCATCGCTACTTCCATTGTCCGACTCATTGCTGAACAGGTTGGAACTGCAAAGGGTTCCAAAAGTGATGCAGTATACGGAGAACAGGTATTTTAGGAAACATCCCAATGAAAAAACTAACAATTCAAGCAACAAGTATTCTGAAATGACAACAGCAGCCTCATGCTAGGTGGAAGGAAACAAGGTAATTCATTCATTCATTCATTTTCTACTGCTTATCCTCACAAGGGTCGCGGGAGGTGCTGGAGCCTATCCCAGCTGTCTTCGGGCGAGAGGCGGGGTACACCCTGGACTGGTCGCCAGCCAATCACAGGGCACATATAGACAAACAACCATTCACACTCACATTTAACCACAATTAACCTAGCATGGGAAACAAGGTAATTAAAAATGTTATTAATCTCCTTTTATGCACTGTAAAAAAAATCCAAGTTGACTCAACTTAAAAAAATGTGTAACCTCGCTGCCTTAAAATTTGGATTAAATCTAGCAAATTATTTCAGGTAATTTCAACTCACAACTAAGTTTCTCCAAATTAAGATTAAGTTGATTTGTTTTGGGAACTTTCTTTATTAGGTCAAATAAACAAATATTTTTGTTGTATCAACAATAGAACTCAAGTAATCTCAACTCACTTTTGATTTAGTCTAACTAATTAGTTCAAGTAAATTCAACTCACAATTAAATTGAAATTAATTGAAATAATTTGTTAACCTGATTTGAAAATGAGTTGAGATGACTTGATTTACTTGACCAAAATATTTGGTTATTTGACCTAAAAAAATGAAGTTCCCACAACAAATCAGTAAGTCACCTGAACTTGGTCTTTTAAGTTGGAGAAACTTAGTTGTGTGTTGAAATTACGTGAAATAATTTGTTAGATTTAATCAAAATTTTAAAGCAACAAGGTCAAATTTTTTTTTAAGTTGAGTCAACTTGGAATTTTTTACAGAACGTATCAGCTTCTTAAATGCAGTAGTCAGGGTTGAAATCTGACACAAATCATAACAACGAGAAATGCCATGTTAAATCAACTATTTTGTTTCAAAATAATAGGCTACCAAACAGAAATTTGAATTAAAGTAAAAAAAAAAAAGTCTGACAATGACAATGTAAAAACATTCTTTGTACTGTGAAATTCACGCTGGACCAGCTGTGTGGCCTGTACTTTGTACATTTACTTCCTTTTACAGTATTTGGTTTTCAGGATAAAGACAAACCTTGACTTTGACACGCACGTTCATGTTCCTAAACAACCTTGTCAAGTTATCAAATGGCCAAAATAAGAATTTCCATCTGTTTTCAACTAAAAATACTATCTCATGTAAACTGCTCCAGGCCATATGGCCTGAAGACAAGTACTACTCATTGACGTTCTTGTACATCACACAGGAAGAGAGCCAGATTACACCGCAAGACTGTTACTTCCTGTGGACGACTCCACCGACAAGTCATTAAGAGATCAATTCTAATTGCCTTCGTCTTCACACTTGTTTTCTGGTGTGTGTTTGAGTCCTACTTCACCTGGTCTTTGAGACCAAAGTTGCCATCAGGATGTTCTCGCAAGCCATGGTTGTTCCAAGTGTCTTATTTGGATTCTTCGGATCCTGCAGTCAATCTATTTATGGGGACAACAACTTGCATTTCGAAGTCTTTGCATTATTTCAGTACAGTGACAAATTAGGATTCAAATTTTTGGGCTTATTTCTTCATAAACAAAACACCGAGAGTAAAACGGCCACATGGAGCAACACAGCAGCTTGATCATTAGCGCCATAATCCTAGAACTGAATCCAACAGGCCGCCCACTCCACACCCGTAGCCTCCCTGGAAGTGGACTTGGTCTTTTAACCCCTCCACTGTGACCTCTACTGGTCACATGGTGAGTTAAGCTCTGACCCTTTGTGACCCCCTTTGGGTAAAGGGGGTGCAGCTGTGTTGGGGAGGTCAGACGGAGCTACTGCAAATGACAATTTACGCACTTTTAACTCTTGGATTTGCCGGCTGAAGCAAAGCGTGCTTAATCGCGTTGGCAGGACTATCGGAAAGGAGTTAGAGATTGGACTTAATAACCGATGTATATATTGTATGTATTTAGTATATGACACATCCGCTGAACTTGATGACCAATGTTAAATCACTGTCATATCGTAGAAAACATAGAACATGTTTCCAGATTGTTAAGATTCTTTTATGATTGGTTATATAATTTGACTTGACTCGACTCGACTGAAACTATAACTATATTATGTTATGTTCATGAAAAATAGTGGCAAATAAAACCTTAAACTCACAAAAAAATCCACGTCAATGATAACAGTCATAATGATTGGACACCACAAGATGAAATCATCAATCAAAAAAAAACAGCAATCTTCATCCAAGATTTGTTTTGTTTCATAAATCAGCACAAATGACGCCAATTGTGTGTGTGTGTGTTTTGGGAAGGGGGGCAGTCCAGTCCCCTGCGTGGATGGGGGCCTTTGTTCACAGTTAAACACAATACTTATTGAAGGACAAAGCTATGCGCTATTATTAGTTATTGATATGAACATAGCCTTTGCTGTATTCTTCTAATTTTTGCTGGGTTTTATCTGATTTCTACAATGTCCGACGAGCCAATAAAAAACAAGCCATGGCCAGCAAATGGCCCCTGCACTGCACTTTGGACACCAATGTGTCTCTTTTCTCTTATCAATGATTTAGCTTGTTAGCTTCCGACATAGCGAGCCATAAAGGGTAGGGCTGTTCCAACCGGAAACTAATCAATACGTTTACACAGGCATTCACAGACAAGATGGCCGCTCATGGCCTTAAATGTTCAAGTCGCCGCACCTCAATGAATTTTTGACGTTTGACATTCATTCATTTTCTACTGCTTTTTCCTCACGAGGGTCGCTATCCCAGCTGTCTTTGGGCGAGAGGCGGGGTACACCGTGGACTGGTGGCCAGCCAATCACAGGGCACATAGTATAGACCAGGGGTGGGCAAACTACAGCCCGGGGGCCACATCCGGCCCGCCAAGTGTTTGAATACGGCCCGCCCAATCTTTCCAAAGTATTTCATTTAAACTCAACATACAACCTGGCATCATGGCCTGAGCCAACCTTTTGATGGTTTTATCAATTTCGTTTTTTGACATGGTCTGTTGTTTACAAAGTGCTCCTGTAAAAAGGAACACAAGCACATAATAATTATTATTATTATTAGATTATTATAATTATTATTAGAACTATTATGATTATTATAATTATTACACTAATGCTAACTATTATATTAATTATATATATTATATATATTAATATATATATATTATATATTTGCATATTTTATATAATAATAATATAATAATTATTATTTTGATTTTATTGTAATTATTATAATATTTTATTATTTTTAAAATATTTAAATATAAATATAAAATAATAAATAATAATAGCAGATTGCATGACAATTTTACAGATACAATAATACCAGGTGGTAAAATGGTAAAATATATAGTCTGCCCCCCCTCTGTAAATTTTGTCATATCAATGCGGCCCGCGAGTCAAAAAGTTTGCCCACCCCTTGTATAGACAAACAACCATTCACACTCACATTCATACCTATGGACAATTTGGAGTCGCCGGGAGGAAACCGGAGTACCCGGAGAAAACCCACGCATGCACGGGGAGAACATGCAAACTCCACACAGAGATGACCAAGGGTGGAATTGAACCATGGTCTCCTAGCCACTCGACCGCCATGCCGCCCAACTGAACATCAGTCACAAATTGACTCGAATTAAGACAAAAATAGCGACACGTGAGCCGACCCTCCATAACCTTTCCTTGGCTTCTTTGCCAATGTTTGACCTGTCGGAGGTATTCTTAATGAAAATCCATGCTAAATAGCTTCCATAGTAAGTTCCTCCAAGGTAAGCACGCCATCCATTTTGGGTTCAAAGCAGGACATCTGGACAATGTACTTGTTTTCTCCAGAAAGCTGAGCTGACATATTCCCGCATGAATCCATTCATATAGGCCAGTCTATTCTTTAAACGGGAACACACGCTTTGTTTCAAGTTTGTCTTGGCAGAGCTTTGGAACAGCAGGAACCCAGAATGCAGACGGCATGCCCCCGTGGCTACAATCAGCACAGAGGCGCTGGTTTCTTTTAGAAGAATAAATACGGTGTGATATTGGGGTCGCTGCCACCGGCTGTCTGTTTCAACACCGCGCTCCGAAAAAAACATGACGGTTTCTGTTTCTCCGTATACGTTTTCCGAGCTGTGTAATTAGCTTCGTCATTTCTGTTTCTCGGCAACCGCAGCAGGCAAATTGGGATAAAACAAAAAAAGGAGTGGTTTCAGTCTGTTTCTTTGTTCAAGGGTGTGTAGTTGAAAACCCTCAAGTCCCGAAGTGTTGAATTCGCTCACAGTGTCGTCAACGGGAATGTCAGATGTGTGACTTGGGACAATGCCCCTCACATGACGATCCCTTATGCAAATGACGGACGGCGAAGGCTGCCAAACTTTGCCAATGAGACTGTATCAAGACTTACTGTGCGGCGCATGGAATCCCACCCTTCCTGCGGCGGTCTCGATCGAGCATGCCGCTGAATCTTCTCCGCATTGCTTTGCATCATTAAAAATTCTGACTGAGAGAGTTCAAAACAGCAAATCCCCAAGGAGCATGGCTGATTCCACAACAGAGCTGCGCTGGAGGGCGACCCGCTGAGGCTTCCCGTGCGGTTGTGAAAACTGATGATTCGGGTAGGACTAGTGAGAAGGAATGTTGGGAGTCGTTGATCATCTTCCCATCTTCTCAGCAGCTGTGCAGCAGCGTCGGCCTTTGGTTCCGAGCTGTCTGTTTTCTTCATCTCGTGTTAAAGGCAAGAACACTTGGGTCACAGGTAGCAATGTGGAAAATGAGTCATGTTGTTTTGCATAGACGAGTGGCGTAACCGTTTTGGGTTCGCAAATTCCTACAAAAGCCACTGCTGATGATGTCATAGATCATTGACGGAGCAGGGGGACATTGATTTCGAACAAAGGCTCGAACAAAGGTGTGCAGAATGAGAGTTGAGAGCACTAGCCATCAAGCTAAAAGTCTAAACTCCCAACTTGACATCCGGTGCGGCTCTTAAGGTGTCTAGGAGTGAACCTTACCAATTCACAGCCACACCGGCCCAACCCGTTCAACCACCGACCCCCCTAACTGCCACTTACTCGTCCACATAGTTCTCACCTCGTCCATCCATACATAAACGTTTCTGGTTAAAATGGCAACTATTTTATCGTTTCAGCCTTAATCCACACTGACGATGGCGCCCGGGGTGCCCCAAACTGTATATGTTAAAAATGGCGTCCAGAGTAGAAACATTTTAACATTATTAGACCCTTGGAGACGTGAAATAACATCCCCATATTCTCCAATCATCACTTTTACACTCCTGTTACTCTTTGTTTATGGTAATGGTAATGGTTTAATTTCATTTGAACATGCATCAGATTAAAATTGAGTGCATCCCATAATCAGTTCCCGGTTCCACATGTCCAAAAGGAGTAGGAAGAAGCAAAGCTTATTAAATCCTACCCCTCCATGTGGTACTTTTACAATCAGTAACTGTTACATTTGTTCACTTCCTGCTTTCCAAATATAATTCAAGTTTTTGTTTTTAATTTTACTTTTTAAATTTTTTATAAATTTTTTTTTGTTTTTAATTATTATTTATTTTTAATTATTATTTATTTTTAATTATTATTTATTTTTAATTATTATTATTATTTTTTGTATATGACCATCCAATGCCATAATGTGTACCATAGTAAGTGTCAATATAGTGATATATATAGCACATCATGACTGGTTCAAGACTCTTCATCCTTGTATTTAGCAAACATCAACTGCTTGTATTGTTTCTTGAATTGGCTCATCGTTGTGCATTGTTTGATTTCCTTACTCAATCCATTCCATAGTTTGATTCCACATACTGAAATGCTATGGCTAGCATAACGTAGTCCTAGCATAGAAGTGTTTCAAATGTACTTCTTCCCTGAGATCATATTTCTCCTCTCTTGTAGAGAAGTATTGGATGATATTTTTAGCTAATTGCTTATTTTTAGCCTTATGCATTATTTTAGCTGTTTGAAAATGAACTATATCAGCAAGTTGAAGTATTTGTCATTTTAGAAATAACGAGTTAGTATGTTCTCTGTAGGCGGCATTATGAATTATCCTTACTTACCTTTTTTGCAGTACATTTAATGAGTCAATTGCAGTACATTTAGCGAGTGAAACGTCACATTGCAGAGGCTGCGAGATCTCTGACGGACATACCAGGTAGCTGCCAGTAGCATAGCGAGCTACCAAGCTAATTGGAGAGTTTCCTCAATAAATAATTGTTTGAAAAAGGGCGATCTGGTGAGGGAGCAATAGTTGAACCTCAAGGGATGACACTGTACACTTAGCGTCCATGAGCATGGACTCATTTCCATTGCCGATGGAGACGCTAACTTTTGTCTTATTGTAACAGCCAAAGCACCAACACTTTTTTTGCTCTTTTACAAACTCAAAATGGTGCATAAACGACTCCAGAAATGTGGAGTGGAAGCAGACACAGCCAGAAGAGAGGAAAGATCAAGATCAACTGATGGATGGACAGAAATGACAAAAGACAGAGTTCGAGGATGGATGAATGGGCCAAAAGGACAGAGGGTTGGCAGAAGTGGAGACAATATGGAGGTTAACAAAGGCCAAAGACAATTCCAAAGGAAGAGAAGAGGCCAGGGTGTCAATACTGTCAACAGCAGGAAGTCAAGTTTTGATAAAAGGCAGAAAACAAGTCAGGGCTGGGTGAATGTCATGGTGACGGCTCACGGCATGTTTCGTTTTTTTGTGTATGACTTGTTATTTCACACTTTTGAACAGGAGACTATAGCGCTAGATTGATTATCCTTGTAGAAATTGTGATGTATACATTTAAACCACATCCCCGTCCTTTCAACAATTAAAGTGACACTCTGTGAATATTTGCGTGCATCATCATGTCAGCCTGAGAAATATAAGGACATCTACCAGGAGATAATGAGCCCATCAATGCTTCTTTGTCCTCAAATCCCAGTGTTGTCCCAGGAGAAAACAGTCCTGGAGCTGCATTCTTTCACTAAAGTGAGAATAAACTAAACGCTTGGCATTTAGAGCCGTTCTGTTAGGGAATCTTTCGTTTACATGGGACATATCATTGCTGGGCGGTGTGGGGATGATGCACGGGTTACGGGGGCGGGGGGTAGAGGAGGGAGGAAGCGGGGGGCGGGTGTCCCAGTCCCCAGGAGAGAGGCTGGGCAGGCATTAATCTTCTGCCTTCGACAGCTCCCTGAAAGTTTCTCAAGAAGCGCCATTTCCTTGAGCCATTATAATGCTTCACTCAAGCACAGCCCTAATGAAGAGTGTTGGGGGGGGGCTGGACCGGACGGATGGAAAAAGAAAGAGACTTGTTTGTTGGAAGTATGAGGAGATGAATATTGGGGATCATTTCAGGTGTTTACATACATTTCACAGTCTTTGTTGGGTTTTGTCTGCCGCTAGCCGCTAGCCATTACCACACCAGGACAGTAGAGTCAATTCAAGCTAAGTTGGCCGTTCACTTCAAAATAAATGACACAATACTCGCTAAGTTGGCCGTTCACTTCAAAATAAACGACACAATACTAGCGAAGTTGGCCGTCCACTTCAAAATAAACGACAATACTAGCTAAGTTGGCCATTCACTTCAAAATAAATGACACAATTCTAGCTAAGTTGGCCGTTCACTTCAAAATAAATGACACAATACTAGCTAAGTTGGTTGTTCACTTCAAAATAAATGACACAATACTAGCTAAGCTGGTTGTTCACTTCAAAATAAATGACAATACTGGCTAAGTTGGCCATTCACTTTGAAATAAATGACAATACTAGCTAAGTTGGCCGTTCACTTCAAAATAAACGACACAATACTAGCTAAGTTGGCCGTTCACTTCAAAATAAATGACACAATACTAGCTAAGTTGGTTGTTCACTTCAAAATAAATGACAATACTAGCTAAGTTGGTTGTTCACTTCAAAATAAATGACACAATACTAACTAAGCTGGTTGTTCACTTCAAAATAAATGACAATACTAGCTAAGTTGGCCATTCACTTTGAAATAAATGACAATACTAGCTAAGTTGGCCGTTCACTTCAAAATAAACGACACAATACTAGCTAAGTTGGCCGTTCACTTCAAAATAAATGACACAATACTAGCTAAGTTGGTTGTTCACTTCAAAATAAATGACAATACTAGCTAAGTTGGTTGTTCACTTCAAAATAAATGACACAATACTAGCTACGCTGGTTGTTCACTTCAAAATAAATGACAATACTAGCTAAGTTGGCCATTCACTTTGAAATAAATGACAATACTAGCTAAGTTGGCCGTTCACTTCAAAATAAATGACACAATACTAGCTAAGTTGGTTGTTCACTTCAAAATAAATGACAATACTAGCTAAGTTGGCCATTCACTTCAAAATAAATGACACAATGTCATTCTGTCTTAAGCATGGAAGAATTTTAAAAACTGGGAATGATGCAAGTTTTCCTACTGTGACTGAAAATTCAACCATCAACTATCTTTATGTTGCACATGGCAACTAGCGTTTCTAGTGTTTGACATACAATCTCACGCTACGGACATGAACTGCACAGATGGACACCATTGAAATCTACCAATGAAATAGTTTCCCGAAAATGTCCTGAATTCTAACTTTGTTGTCATAATGCCAATCTGCAAGGACACTGACAGGAAGTCTTTTCCTGTTAATTTCCCTGATTTCAAATTTTGACAGGTGTCGCCCTTTACGCAGGAGGTTCTAAGCCAATTTCAGCGAGGTACTGCACAAAGGATGGTGGACGATGGAGATGAAGCGAAGATGGACTACAATTAACGGGCACACTGGAAAGACAAACTAGTTTACACTACGCAAAAATGTTGACAAACGGAGCCAACGTACCTTAGCCTGGCTCCCTGCAGGCTCTCCAGATTGAGAAGAAGTGAAGATGTTATTGGTGGGCTGCTCACATTAGCATAGCATAACAGTCGGTGTTGAAACAGTACCGGTCTAGATGGTCGGACAATGGGGCAGATGGAGTAATCATGTCATCAAATGTGTCCTACCAGACCTACACCAGTTTGAAGAGACGATGTTGGAGCCCCAAGGCAAAAGTTCACAGGGGACCCCTCGAAGCAGCGCCCCAACTGAGCTGGGACCCCAAGAAGCTGCTCACACAGTTTTGCAAAATTTAGAAAAATTGTTTTAAAAAATGGGTTAAAAACCGATACTCCCTGATGTGGGCTGCTAACTACGGCAGGTGGTGAGTTCAATTCCTAGGCTATCATGTACGTAAGTCCAGTTTTGGTGTAAGTCAGCCAGTCTACATGCATGGTTATGGTGATGTAGTCTGATGTCATGTTTAATCAGTGTAACATTACTGATGCCGAGTACCCAGAATGCTACACATCACTTCTATATCAATATATTCTGACTAATAATAGACCATAAGCTACCATGAAAAACAACAATATTGCAAAGGGCGATTGTTCACGAACACATGAATGACAGAAATACAAGAAACATAAAATAGAACAATTCAATGAACAACATCTGGGAGACGTTACGATACGACCTTCATACTTAATGATAGCTACGAGAGCCAAGCCACTGAGACGAGTACGGACAAGTGAATACATCACACAGCATCTGCTCATCAAAACGGTTGTCACTCAATTCATTGGCGTGCGTACATAACCTCGAAACAACGGCACATTGAACACCGTAAACCAAGGACCACTTCTATTACGTCAAAGGGTCTTCTAGCCTGATCCCGAGAAAAAGCTCACACACACACCTGATAGACTCCGTATTCTTTATGATGCAGTCAAAGCGGGCAGCATAAGGATGGAGGGCAGTCACAGGCTGTCCTTCATGTCTTGGCAGGCATTCACGCCACGCCCTCGCATGCAAAACCACACCATTACTTAATTCCGACTTCACCTCTGATTAAAATTCACCGTAGATCGTATGGGGGTCAAGGCCACTGGCTGGGCTGGGCAGCTTGGAAATCAGACAACAAATTACTTTCTTGACACACCCACCACCTTCGGTTCAAGGGCAACTGCTGCCTCCTCTGGAAGATCGAGGTGGCTGATAGCTTGCTAGTACAATGCATGTCTGTTTTTATCCTGAAGTCAACTGAGTACAGTTAGCATTTTTTGGGGTTTCCTATATTTGGCCGGGTGCTGGTTGCGGTAGAACGTAAAACAACATTGAGAAAGATTGTGAATATTACTAATAACTACTCTGTTCTTTCAATACAGTTCAGACCCTGAAGCACAGGTATCGTCGTTACCCCAGTAAATTGTTTTTTGGTCAAACGTTTGATATTGGTCTAAGAGTTTGGCGATCGGGATTTACTGAAGCAAACGTTGTAGGGTTCGTCATTTGCTGGGTGATCAAGTGTCAAGTATTCAGCAGCCCCAATGGTTAGCATTTTTTGGGGTTTCCTATGTTTGGCCGGGTGCTGATTGTGGTAGAAAGTAAAACAACATTGAGAACAATTGTGAATATTACTAATAACTACTCTGCTCTTTCAATACAGTTCAGACCCTGAAGCACCAGTATCGTCGTTACCCCAGCAACTGTTTTTTTGGTCAAACGTTTGATGTTGGTCTAAGAGTTTCGCGATCGGGATTTACTGAAGCAAACGTTGTAGGTTTCGTAATTTGCTGGGTGATCAAGTGGCTATTCAGCAGCACCAACGGTACAGTGACACATTCGTCATTGACTCAGTCTTCGGTCTATAGTATAAATATACTTCAGCCTTTTGTGGAACTTTTGGTTGTTACGGGATTTGCACCAGAACATGTCCGAGCTGTAAAAGACGGTACTTTTGCAATATTACAATACGAGCAGATTTTTTTGTTAACCCAATGTTAACCCAACACTACAGTAGATGAATCAGGTGACAATTAGCCGTTCTACAAACCAGATGGCAGTAAAATACAAAATCTCAATTCAAGTCAAAAATTTCTCATGCGGATCTTTGACATTTCATTTTTTGTCATCACTGAACCACCCACTATTCGAGAAACTCTACTTTCAGTGCATCGTTTAAATTCTAAGAAACACACAAGACGGATAACCTGTAAATGATGCGTGACCATCTGGAAAATTGATATATAAGTATCTGGTCTCATCCTTGCTTTTCCGTACCATCATTCAACATGGGGAATCGGTAGAAGAGTGAAGACAGGTTTCAGCTGGATGATGAAAGACAACCTTTCCCCCATCATGGCGGTAGGCCAGAAACCGTGTCTTCCCCGACCCCGGATGCTCCGCTCACCAGTCATCAGCAGGTCACCAAATGGGCAGAGACAGTAAAGGTCAAGTCAATTGGATCCGCTCGGCGTGATGGATCCATTGCTCCTTGCGGAAAGCAACAAAAAACGGGATGACTTAGGACTTCAAGCCAGATGAGTAGCAGAACATTATTTGAGTGTGAATTGAGTGCATGTGGCACTCGTGTATTACTTTTTTCTCTTTACATGTCATGGCTGACACACGTATTTGGCCTTTAAACAAGGTCAACCCGTAGCTCGGCAACGATCACATCTTATTAAGATCCCGGACGATCCACTAGACTGGATATTGATGTGGACAGCCCGTCTGAGGCAGATTGTCTTTGGAATTTCAAAGCTGTCTGCCCCATTCCGTATCCTGTACCTGAGAGGAATGTCCAGCCCTGTCAGACCCGTCTTGTCCGCCCTTCACAGTTAAGAGTCTGCTGAGAACTGAGCAGAAGATGGCACCTTTGGTTTGGATTGGCTGCTGATCACCTCAAGGGTTCGAGTGCCGCCATAAATTGTGGGGAAAGCGGTAATTGTTGCGGTCGTGTGATCACGATGAATGGATATTTCTTAACAAGATGCTTCTTAAGTCCAGAATGTTGTGTGGAATTATTTCAGCATAGTTTATGACGCGTGTGGGAGGATATGAAGTACTTGATACTATGTAAATACATGAAATTAGTAAGGAAAAGTAATGTACAACAATGTTCACATGATCACAAAAACATATTTTGACAAATGTTCAACCCTCCATGACCATGTGGAAGTACCCTTGGGCAAGATACAGAACCCCCACTTGCTCCTGATCCTGCATTATTTGGAGCTAAATGTGGTGCTGAGTACAGTACCTTGAAGTTAGTAAAGCGAGAACTTCTATTTAGCATTTACTGCCGTTGTTTCAACGGTACATTATTTTATCATCATCCATATCTACAATATATATTTTCACTTACTAAAGTCCAACATGTCACTGCAGATGGACGATTCAAATATCAGCCATCAGGGGGTGAACTGTAGAAAAAGGATGCCGGACATCATGGCTGACTTGATGCTAACAACCCGAATCTGGTGCTACATGTCATGCTGGGCATGCCCATGTCTAAGACGGGCTTTCACATGACACAATACTAGCTAAGTTGGCCGTCCACTTCAAAATAAATGACAATACTAGCTAAGTTGGCCGTTCACTTAAAAATAAATGACAATACTAGCTAAGTTGGCAGTTCACTTCAAAATAAATGGCTAAGTTGGCCATCCACTTCAAAATTAATGACAATACAAGCTAAGTTGGTTGTTCACTTCAAAATAAATGACAACACTAGCTAAGTTGCCCGTTCACTTCAAAATAAATGGCTAATTTCGCCGTCCACTTCAAAATAAATGATACAATACTAGCTGAGTTGGCCGTTCACGTCAAAATAAATGACAATACTAGCTAAGTTGGTCGTTCACTTCAAAATAAATGGCTAAGTTGGCCGCCCACTTCAAAATAAATGACATAATACTAGCTAAGTTGGCCGTTCACTTCAAAATAAATGACAATACTAGCTAAGTTGGCAGTTCACTTCAAAATAAATGGCTAAGTTAGCCGTCCACTTCAAAATTAATGACAATACAAGCTAAGTTGGTTGTTCACTTCAAAATAAATGACAACACTAGCTAAGTTGCCCGTTCACTTCAAAATAAATGGCTAAGTTGGCCGCCCACTTCAAAATAAATGATACAATACTAGCTAAGTTGGCCGTTCACTTCAAAATAAATGACACAATACTAGCTGAGTTGGCCGTTCACGTCAAAATAAATGACAATACTAGCTAAGTTGGTCATTCACTTCAAAATAAATGGCTAAGTTGGCCGCCCACTTCAAAATCAATGATACAATACTAGCTAAGTTGGCCGTTCACTTCAAAATAAATGACACAATACTAGCTAAGTTGGCCATTCACTTCAAAATAAATGACCCAATACTAGTTAAGTTGGCCGTTCATTTCAAAATAACACCAGGAAAAACTTATTTGCAATTGAATGCATCAATTGCAAATTTTTGTGCTTATTTTTGCCATTTTTGCCGTGCACTTGCTGGAGCGGTGCCTTCTGCCAATCATCTACAATTTCTGCTATTTTTCTAACCCTGACAAGCGAAGCCCCAATATTTCCATAACCTTGGTGTCTCACCCAGAAACACGGCTTCAGGTCATTGCAGAAGCAGCCATAAAGTTTTTTTGCGGTAAAAGTAAATATCTGGCATCCAGCCATTCTTCACAGCAGCTTTCTGTATCATGGGACTTGTAGTGAGAGGTGGGGTACACGTTGGGGTACTGGACACCGGTCATTTGCAGGGATTCAATATCTGGAAAAGAGCTAAAAATGTGGCTTTAAATACCAACTTCTTTAGCTTTAGTGGAGATGTTTTACAGCCTATTCCATAGCTTGCAGCGAGCCTGCCTATTGTGTGATGTAAAAGTCATATAAAATAACAATACTCTTCTATTCCCCAAGGCCTTACATAAATGAAAGTATACCATAGGATCTGCTGATTGCACGGTAATTCTCTATTCTGCATAAACATTCAAAGGTCCGCTGGCATGCTGAGGCCCTGCCATTCACTACCTTAACACCGCTCTAAATATCTCCATGAGCAACACATCAACCACTCGTGGTATTCAGGCTACATGCTTACACAAACAAGTCCGCTCAAGCAGGAATCCATCAAACGCTGCACACAAAAAGCACCTGTTGAAGCAGGTGAGGAAAAGTAATGGCGGTGCCGCTTGCAAAGGGGTTATTTGGGTGACATGAACATGAAAGGTGTTGTCAGGCACTGTCTACGTCCGTGTGTGTATGTGTGTGTATGTGTGTGGTGACTGCTGTGAGTAATGGCTCCTGCCTGACAGGACCCTGGGAAATGGAGTCAAAGCAATCGATACGTTATAATGTTAACAACGATTCCTCCTCCCGTTGTGCTGCCCGAGACAAATCTATTAAAGATCCATCTCATTCCGTCATCAACCGCCACAGCCAGCAGCATTACGTGGCCCAGGATGAAGAAAAAGATGGCTACTTAAATACAATGGTGGCCTGCAGAGTTACATCTTGCATTGTGTGGGAAAGTGCTTGTTCGATGACATTTTTTTTGCTCGCTTTTGTTGAGTTTTATGTGCGGTCGATATTCAAGTAAGCAACGTATTTTGCAGCATTCACATTCTGGACATCTAACAATGACTTTAGGCAAGAAAACACATGTTCTTTTAAAAGTCATTTTAGTTGGTGTTCGGGGGTCAGGAGAGGCATCATTTAACAACAGAAATAGTACTCCCACGACTTTTAATGGCGCAGGGAGACACAGCATGAAAAGTTGCTATTGTTTCACCAAAGCGCCGGCTTAAACACTTCAGCCTGCCACTATATCTCCCCAGTGGAAGCGGCGTACTGGGGGGGGGGCATTTGTCATTTTTGCACATTTGAGTGAGTGGCCTTTCGGTGCAGGATGAGCAGCGAAGACGGCAAATGTCTGCTGAGCCCCATCTGCAATTTCCATCACTGGGTTAAGTCAGGAAGCTTGCATGCATGCAGGACCCTCCATGACGTGGATGGATGAGGGGGACATCGTCAACTGAAGCTTGACAAGGTATCCTCCGGGTTCACCTACCAACCATGAAGATGAATGTTTACAAAGAGAAGCGAACCAGCAAAGGGAAGAAGTGACACCATATTTCTTTAAATACAGCTGGTCCTAGATTTACGCCAGAGGTCTCAAACTCAATTTACTTGGGGGCCACTGGAGCTCGGGTCTGGGTGAGACTGGGCCGCATCAGGTTTTCCAAAAAAAAAAAAAAAAAAAAAACTTATTTTTTGTTTATTAAATTTATTAAAAACAAAAAAAATTAAAAAAAACTTTGCTTTGGTTCCAATTTTCTACAATAAAAGCTCTGATAAAACATTCCACTGTTCTCAAATATCTTACTTTTTATTTTTCTAAACAAAATAAGATGAAAAATAAATAAACAAATCAAATGAATGAATGAAAGAATAAAGAAAATCAATCAATCAGTAATAAATAAATATAATAATAATAAAAAGGAAAATATTAAAAACTTAAGAAACCACATATAGTTGGTGGGTAGACAAATTATTTTTTTCAGATTAAAATGAACAAAGCATTATTTGAGCCCTGTAGACATGACAAAACACGACTATAGTCACATTTATACTTTTTTTTATTTACAACATATTGCGCAACTGCAGGGTCTTGAGACACATGCTATCTCACAAACTAGAGCGCTAGAAGGCTACCTAAACGGTAGCCTTCAAGTTATTTCCTTTAAACTTAAATAGCCAAAAACGTACCACTTCCACACGGATAGGGAGGATAACTATTAACAGTTATTTAACCTTTGTGAGGGAGCTGCCAATCCTCCCTCGCTGATCAGGTGTATGCCCAACCTACACTGTCATGTGTCATGTGTAAGTTTGAGGGCCACTTTGGTTAGTTAGTTTTTCATTTGGAAGTCATTTGTGTTGTTCCTGGTTTCTCATCAGTTTCTCCTTTTTTTGAGGTGATTGGTCGGGGCACAAACATGGAGGCGCGCCCATGTGAGTGCAGGCCAGAGGCTGATCACCTTAATTGGCCTCTCCCAATTGTCACCTGGAGGAGGGGGGATTAACTCGGGAATCTAAGTTGTCGTGTGTAATTGAGTGTTTAAATATATACAGGAAGTGACACTTCAGTGTGGGACTCTTGAAAGACTTGTAATATAAAAGAAGGGTGTTATGAATACCTTATGGTACCTTTTGGATGTATTGCCTCACCCTCTCATTGGGAACTGTGGTTGGCCCTTCACAGATAAAAGGGGCTGGGTGAATTGTTTGGAGAGGCTGTTGTGTGTGCTGGGGGAAATGCAGCTGCACTGTCTTGCAAAATAAACTCGAAGAGCTAATTTCAGCTGCTATGGCTATCCCGGGCTAGTAAGAGGCCATTGTTTTCCAACTGAAAATCTTACAACCTTTAACATGAACATTAATCAAACGTAATAATTTTTTCTGGGTACATGATACCATACAGCATCCATATCAAACTTGCGCGGGCCGCACTAACATTAAACTTTCATATCAAGGCGGGGGCCTCAAACTAGTGCCCTGCGGGCCACATTTGGCCCGCGGGCCGCATGTTTGAGACCCCTGATTTACGCCATTCCATGTTCTGATGACGAAAACCTTCATTTTTGCTGGAAGAATTGTGCTCATTATGGCTGCACTTGTCTCAGTCACTCGACCATCATTAGCATCATTAGCATTATTAGCTGCTTCACATCCAGAGAAACCAGTCGAGGCTCGGCCTTCTCGTCCAGACATCTCCTGGAACGCCTCAGTACCCCCGGTGGAACTGGAAGAGGCAGCCAGAGGCCTGAACACCTGGGCTTCAGCCTGCTGTGCACTAGGATACGCAGGACAAAAATGCAAGGATCGATGGATGAATGGTAAAAACAAAAGACGCTACCGTCGGCCAAGCAACGCCGAAAGAACATGAACAAACTGCACTGGCCTCCCGCATGCAGTAAAATCAAAATCACTCTTCAACACGACAGATAACTGCTATCCTTGAACATGTTAAAGGATCTGCTTCTACCGGTAATAACTAAGCAGCACAATGTTTAAGTATTTCATGCTTGTATGTGCTGTTTTTGTTTCATTGTTATTGTTATTGTTATTGACTTTGGTCATTTCAGCATGAGGTCCAATTTACAATAAAATTGGACCTCCACAACGTGTGGAAGGAAAGGAACCTACCACCCACGCCCTCCCCCCCAACCCCCCGCGAGACGCCTGTATTCGTCTGGGATATTTTTATTTTAGTCTACATAACTTCTTCCACAACAACAGTTTGGTTATGTGATGAATAATTTCCAGTGAATGTAAACCCTAAGTGTCACGTTTATATGAACGTATTTACTGATAGATGCCCCCCCCCAACCTGCAGACCCCCCTGCAACCACAGCAACTGTACATTCTGACGTTTGACAGTCTTGACCTCATATGTACGTACCACAGAGTTGCAGCGAAGAGATCCGTTTAAGTGAAAGGGACGCCCCCCCATGCTCCTTCCTGTTACGACCCCCCAAGCAGTGGACACAGATCAAGTTCTACCCCCCACCTCCAGATGTGATCATGGGGGCATCTTGGAACTTCAGCAATGTATAATGTGTGTGTGTGTAGGGTACACTCCTGTGTCAGCAATGTCACCCCCCCCTCCCACCCCAGCACTTGACGCCACTGAGCTGTCAATGAGATGGATAGGCATGTGATGCAGACATTAGGGCGACCGGAGGGGGGCCGGGGGGCATACTGAAGGATCCCCTTGCTCCCCGTTTTTGGTACCGTGCACACGTTATCATGTAGGATGAAATGTTTCTGTTGCTGAGGATGTTGACCTTAAACGTACTTGAGCGTGTGTACCTAATATTGTGGCTGCTGCCACCTTAAGAATACACGCCCTCAGAGGTCTTCATTTACGGCTTTATTTACATCAGCCCCCTTCCTCCAACATCAGGCTTAATATTGTGATGGCATATAAATGTAGTTATTGATCCTTCTCAAATGTTAATGGAGGATTATTACCACAGGATTATGTTTCTTCCTTGGAGTGGGTCAGCCTCTCCGATCTCAGACGAGCACCGGGCGGGGGGGGGGGCATGTCGTAAGTCAATCCAAAGACCAAAGTGGTAACACTCCGAGACCTTTCACCCCCCCCGTCCGCCACTTGAATATGGATGCTTCGCTGCCCCAGACGTCTCCTGAGGTCCTGTCATTACTTTGCATGTGCCAATTCCTTCCCGATACAAGAGCGGGCCCGCACATCAATAGGTGCTAATTTATGATCAGGCCGGGATACTTGGTGGAATTCCAATCAATAAAATATTACCAGGCAGGTTAGAGGTTATCTGTTTGAGGAATCACCTTTCTGCTTCCTTTATTTCTCATCACAGTCTTTGAATTATTTATAGACGTGCCTATAAATCTCAAAGTGTGCTTTTCTTAAAGCCATTACTCAACTTTGAGTCGCATGCAAAAAGATGATTTTTCATATATGAATACGAGAAGACGTTGATGAGAGGTGAGGCTCATGGCTGGGTAGGCACGGCGCCTCTTTATGTTAATACAGGTTGCACAGCACAGTGGGGGGAGGGGGCGGCATCATGATCTGGGGTGTGTTTTCCTCCCACGGAAAAATGGGTCAGCTTCAAGTTGTGCAGGGGCGTAAAATGGCAGCCAGCTGTGTGATGTTGCAGAGGGTACCCCTCTTGACCGAAGGGTTAGGGTTAGGGAGTTAGAGTTAGGGTTAGGGGTTAGGGGTTAGGGGTTACGGGTTAGGGGGTTAGGGTAGGGTTAGAGGTTAAGGTTAGAGTTAGGGGTTATGGTTAAGGGGTTAGGGTAGGGTTAGGGTTAGGGTTAGGGGGTTAGGGTAGGGTTAGAGGTTAAGGTTAGAGTTAGGGGTTATGGTTAAGGGGTTAGGGTAGGGTTAGGGTTAGGGGGTTAGGGTAGGGTTAGGGGTTAGGGGGTTAGGGGGTTAGGGGGTTAGGGTAGGGTTAGGGATTAAGGTTAGAGTTAGGGTTAAGAGGTTAGGGTAGGGTTAGGGGTTCGGGGTTAAGATTAGGGTTAAGGGGTTAGGGTTAAGGGGTTAGGGTAGGGTTAGGGGTTAAGGTTAGGGTTAGGGTGTTAGGGTAGGGTTAGGGTAGGGTTAGGGGTTAAGGTTAGGGGTTAGGTGGTTAGGGTAGGGTTAGGGGTTGAGGTTAGGATTAGGCACGTAGGGCTGAGCCCCCCTGCCCCCTCTATTCGGGGGTCCAGCAGAGAATGCTCTGGCCCCCCTCCATTTGGGACCCCCCCCCTGTCGGGACTGGGAGATGGCCCTCCGCGGTCGTGCATCCCTCCTGCGAGCACAGGCACGACGCCTCCCGTGCTGCACCAGTGTCCAACCCCCCTCCCTTGGGTCCATGTTGGTACACCGAGTATTAATTGTTTATATATTTTTTTATATATTTTTTAATGTTTTGTATTTTTTTCTTTTGTTTTTATATTCATTTTTTTTTTTACTTTTTTTAGACCTAACCCTAACCCTCATCCTAGCCTCTAACCCCAACCCTAACCCCAAATCAGACCTCATTGGATGCCTTCCATGAAGCCATCTTCAGCACCCGGTGCAACATTCCCACCAGCCATCAGCTTCCTTTTTGGAACATTTTATTTCTACTTTAGGGGGGATTTCAGTTTTCTTTTTTATCTTATCAGAAAATGTTTTACTGAATAAAATGTTAACAACGATTGGACTTTTTAGAGTGTTTATACACTTCAGCAGACAATTATTGATAGGTATTTAATGTTGTGTTATTTTTTTTTTCACTTTCCATCATAATAGACCTCCCCTGACCGCATGTCCTTGCTGGAAGATATTCAGGCAAAGTCGACAGATAAATATGAACACATACGCAGAGCCAACAACATTCTCAGCAAACTCTCCAACAGTCACGCTCACACAGTCTGCAATCTAACCTCTAGCCTGTTACTGTATGCTACTCCCACATAGCCCTGCAAATGAATGTCTGCTGCTGCTGGAGCCAATTGAAAGCATTACAGAGCGCATGAAGATGTGCAAACTTGAAACACTTACTCCGACGGGCGAGATCCCACTCAGACAAATGTTCCACTGGACAGAAAAACGTACACACACACTGAAGAGATACTTTCACCCAGGGGGGGGGTCTTCTCAATGTGATGCACATACACAGGCTGTCAGAGGAAGAAGCCACAGGATGATCTTGACATATTTGATTTCAACACCGCCCTCCAAAGTGTCTTTACGTGAGTCCTTAAAGGCAACGGTGTCAAGTAAAATGTGCAATCTCGCCATGAACGCCTCTTAAATAGAAAAAAAAAACAATCCACTCCAGGATGAATTCAAAGCTAATGCGGTTTAATTTTGTGTTTTTTTTAGTGTCTCCTGAAGACAGGAGTGTACACCTGCTAGGAATAGAATATCAGCGTGTCTTGGAATCACATTCACGTGAATACCTGGCTTCATCCACGGTAAACAAGACCGCATGCAGTCAGGCAGATAGTGTTACACAAATGATATTAGTCCACTCTATTACCCCCCCAAGAGCAGTCGGGCCCATCAGCCTCACTGCTTTAAACAATAAGAGCTGTTTGTTCCCGTTGTTTGAAGCAGCACTCTTCCGCCAAGCACAATAAGCACTCCGGCGCTTCCGAGGAATGGATTTTCATTAAGCATGGATAATTTAATTTTAATACATGAAGTGTGTAAAATTTTGGTACCCAGTTGTCGCCTTGCACGAAGCAAGCAAGTAAGTACGTTTAACCCTCCTCTTGTGTTAGGGTCGGCACCGATGCGTTTTACATTTGAATGCATAAAAAGAATCACATAACATTTGTTTATTGCATCAAGGCTTTTTGACTTTGTCAGGAAACTCTATTGCAACAAAATGAAACCAAAAAAATATTTTTTACTACATTTTAAAATGGTCTGGTTGAAATTATGACCACTGTATTGTTAGGGTCGGTTTGGACCCGGTTATAATAATATGACTATAAAGCAATATTTTGAGCCACAACTGAAATCACAAGTGTACAATTAGGAGAATTCACTCATTTGACTGGCTGATTTCACATTTACAATTTGGATCATGGAAAGAACACTTTGGATCATGGAAAGGACACTTTGGATCATGGAAAGAACACTTTGGAGCATGGAAAGAACAATCTGGATCATGGAAAGAACAATTTGGATCATGGAAAGAACAATTTGGATCATGAAACAACAATTTGGATCATGAAAAGCAAACTTTGCATCATGGAAAGAACACTTTGGAGCATGGAAAAAGAACACTTTGGATCATGGAAAAAGAACACTTTGGATCATGGAAAAAGAACACTTTGGATCATGGAAAAAGAACACTTTGGATCATGGAAAGAACACTTTGGATCATGGAAAGAACAATTTAGATCATGAAAAGAACAATTTGGATCATAAAAAGAACATTTTGGATCATGGAAAGAACAATTTGGATCATGGAAAGAACAATCTGGATCATGGAAAGAACAATTTGGATCATGGAAAGAACAATTTGGATCATGGAAAGAACAATTTGGATCATGGAAAGAACAATTTGGATCATGGAAAGAACAATTTGGATCATGGAAAGAACACGTTGGATCATGAAAAGCAAACTTTGCATCATGGAAAGAACACTTTGGATCATGGAAAGAACACTTTGGATCATGGAAAGAACAATTTGGATCATGGAAAGAACACTTTGGATCATGGAAAGAACACTTTGGAGCATGGAAAAAGAACACTTTGGATCATGGAAAAAGAACACTTTGGATCATGGAAAAAGAACACTTTGGATCATGGAAAGAACACTTTGGATCATGGAAAGAACACTTTGGATCATGAAAAGAAAAATTTGGATCATGAAAAGAACACTTTGGATCATGGAAAGAACAATTTGGATCATGGAAAGAACAATTTGGATCATGGAAAGAACAATTTGGATCATGGAAAGAACAATCTGGATCATGGAAAGAACAATTTGGATCATGGAAAGAACAATTTGGATCATGGAAAGAACAATTTGGATCATGAAACAACAATTTGGATCATGAAAAGCAAACTTTGCATCATGGAAAGAACACTTTGGATCATGGAAAGAACACTTTGGAGCATGGAAAAAGAACACTTTGGATCATGGAAAAAGAACACTTTGGATCATGGAAAAAGAACACTTTGGATCATGGAAAAAGAACACTTTGGATCATGGAAAAAGAACACTTTGGATCATGGAAAGAACACTTTGGATCATGAAAAGAAAAATTTGGATCATGAAAAGAACACTTTGGATCATGGAAAGAACAATTTGGATCATGGAAAGAACAATTTGGATCATGGAAAGAACAATTTGGATCATGGAAAGAACAATCTGGATCATGGAAAGAACAATTTGGATCATGGAAAGAACAATTTGGATCATGGAAAGAACAATTTGGATCATGAAAGAACAATTTGGATCATGAAAAGCAAACTTTGGATCATGGAAAGAACACTTTGGATCATGGAAAAAACACTTTGGATCATGGAAAGAACAATTTGGATCATGAAAAGAACAATTTGGATCATGAAAAGAACACTTTGGATCATGGAAACAACACTTTGGATCCTGGAAAAAGAACACTTTGGATCATGGAAAAAGAACACTTTGGATCATGGAAAGAACAATTTTGATCATGAAAAGAACAATTTGGATCATGAAAAGAACACTTTGGATCATGAAAAGCAAACTTTGGATCATGGAAAGAACAATTTGGATCATGAAAAGAACAATTTGGATCATGAAAAGAACACTTTGGATCATGGAAAGAACAATTTGGATCATGGAAAGAACAATTTGGATCATGAAAGAACAATTTGGATCATGAAAGAACAATTTGGATCATGGAAAGAACAATTTGGATCATGAAAGAACAATTTGGATCATGAAAAGCAAACTTTGGATCATGGAAAGAACACTTTGGATCATGGAAAAAACACTTTGGATCATGGAAAGAACAATTTGGATCATGAAAAGAACAATTTGGATCATGAAAAGAACACTTTGGATCATGGAAACAACACTTTGGATCCTGGAAAAAGAACACTTTGGATCATGGAAAAAGAACACTTTGGATCATGGAAAGAACAATTTTGATCATGAAAAGAACAATTTGGATCATGAAAAGAACACTTTGGATCATGAAAAGCAAACTTTGGATCATGGAAAGAACAATTTGGATCATGAAAAGAACAATTTGGATCATGAAAAGAACACTTTGGATCATGGAAAGAACAATTTGGATCATGGAAAGAACAATTTGGATCATGAAAGAACAATTTGGATCATGAAAGAACAATTTGGATCATGAAAAGCAAACTTTGCATCATGGAAAGAAGTAGAGTGAACCAAGATCTGGACCTGTTCTGCTTTTTGAAACAATAACTTTTTCTACCTTTTCTTGACATGAATATAATGTCAAATGGAAGGGTATACAGTAGTGACAAAAAAAAGGCCTCCATGCCCACACCGAAAGTATTAAAAGCAACATTTTCATGGATGAGGAAGCCTAAGAAGGTAACCAAGACATGAGAAGCAAATTTGATGTTAACTTATTGTTTTTAGTGTATTTTATAGCTGATTTAATACACGGGTCAAAACCGACCCGTTAATATAAGAGATGATACCAGAAATCTAACACAAGAGGAAGGTTAAAAAAGTGAGCTGTTGATTATTCCCTTTTTCCGTGTCTGTCATGCTGATGGAATCCCGATGGCTCGGGGCTATTGTAATTCCACTGAAGATATTTTATTATTGTACGCTGTAGTTTACGGTTTAATGATTGAGATCCAACATATATTGCTTCATCCATCCACTGATATAAAACCACTTCCACATGGAATCCCATTCATGCTGCTACTTGTCCTGTTCGGGGTCACGGGAGGCATGGCAACCGTCTCTCTTGTATTTAGAAACAAAACTGGGTACACTCCTTGTCCCGTACCGTAGTCCTTAATTTGTTCTAAAAGACCCGACTCCAACCATAAGAAATTATGTAAATTACATGAATCCATTTCAGAAAGCCAAACATATTAACATGAAAAATGTTTATATAGTTTTACAAGCAAGTAAAATTTTGCTAAATACCAGTCATGATGTGCTATATATATCACTACATTGACACTTACTATGCTACCCATTATGTCATTGTATGGTCATATCATCTCGTACTTCGGTATGAGGTACATTATTAAAAAATGTTTTTTTAAATTAAAAATAAAAAAACAAAAAAATAAAAATAAAAACAAATAAAAAAACAAACTGTATTATGGAAAACAAGAAGTGAACAAATGTAACAGTTACTGATTGTAAAAGTACCAGATGGAGGGGTAGGATTTAATAAGCTTTGCTTCTTCCTACTCCTTTTGGACATGTGGAACTGGGAACTGATTATGGGATGCACTCAATTGGAATCTGATGCATGTTCAAATGAAATTAAACCATTACCATTACAATAACCAGATTCCCAATTCCCACTAACCAGATTTGGCTAAACATTTTTGAAACTTATGACGCAAGTGTGCTAGCCAAACGCCGATGATAAACAAAATTAGCTTTGACTCAGACCCGTTGGAAACATTTCCTGTAAGCCACTGCAAAACCAGGCATGCCCATATAAGGAAGTCTGTGTTACAGAAAATACACACAAACGGAAGTAAAGTATTGACAGGATTGGGGTGCATGCTAACCGAGGTGTCCCTATGTGAAATTCCAAAATAATAGTTAGTAAAATGTCATTAGAGTTAATGAATGACTGGGCGCTTCATGTGCAATTTTACAGCAAACGTATTCCCATTTCCTTCCTGCGGTGGCCAGTCTATCGCAGGACACAAACCCAATTATCCAATCCGTATTCCACGCATAAATAATAGAGAACAACATGGCCGGCCAAGCCATTGCTCCTTTATAAAGTGACTTAACTCTCAGGAGAGTTGAGAGAGTTGTGCTTCTCGGAGTCCACTTAGGGCGCTCCGTCTTTTCTGCCTTAATTGCCCTTCCATATGTGTGGCCAGCAGACCCCGGTGGGGGCACATGAAAAGGTAAAGCTCAGACGGTTAAAAACAGTACCCTTCTATATGCCACGGTACGCTCTATGGCTGCACTGTACTTCAACCCCCCCAAGGATTTAGCGCTCGGGGGTCCTTGTGATAGTGAGGAGGAGCACAGCACCGGGGCTGAGACCAAAGCTTCCTGGCCCCCAATTAGCAAAGATGCTTGGCAACTAAATGTTGGGGGTCTCCGGAGCAGAAATCCTCTTCCTTTATTGTGTTCTGCTTCACGGACTTCCAAAGAAGAGACATTCTTTCCAAAGTTGGCCCACTCATTCCAACTATTTCTGTTACTTTCTTGGCCTCGTATCTTTTACAGTTGAAGCACTTGTACAGTAGCCCGCCAGTTGAAGAAGTTCACAGTTAAAAACGCTGTCAACAATCAATAAAATATTCAACCTTGCAGGTTTTTAAAAATAACCCCCCCAAAAAAACACAAATGATCCATGGGTGGAATCCACAGCCCACTCGCAAAGCCTTGACTACATTCACTAGCAATTGTTGACAACTGGTACTTTCCACAAGAGAAATTAGAAGAATGATGGAAAATTAGATTGGAAATTGCACTCAAGCAGCAAAATAGATCAACGATGGGATAGCTAAACGACATTCATGATTGCACGGCATCAATGGAATCACGGAATGAATGGTCCAGGTTTGAGTACACCCTTAATGCATCTTGTCCCGGAAGTCCTTGGTTGTCGTTCTGTCCCATATTCCATTGTTGTCCCCCCCCTTTTGCCAGTCATGATAGTGTTGGTTTGTAGGCCTGTTGCCGTCCCAGTCTCTACCGGCTATCTCCGTGGCAGCTAAGCCATTTTCTTCAGACATTGAAATATCAGGTCAACCAAATGTAGGACCATCGCACAGATCGGTACGGTGATATCACTCGTGGAAGGTAAGCAGGTAAGTGAATTCCTCATCGGGTTCTTGGGCTGATTTTGGCAATTACATTTTTAATCTAACATGACATGCAAGGCACTGCAAATAGAAACAGATATGATAGTTGTCATATCTATGAATAGTCAACTTCTTCTTGGAAAAAATAATAATTTGAGGTAAAAGCTGTTGGCGCTTCATTCGTAGCAGAAACCTTCGCTTTCCTCATGCGAGTCAAGATCGATAGAGAAAGCCATTCAATTGCAGGATTTTGCTCAAAGTCAGCCTCGGTCAAACAGTATATGGTCAATAATATCGTCATTTTTCCAAAGAGAGCTGGTGGAAATATTGAATTTGCTGATGTTCATGTCCAGCGGCTTTGCTGGGTTGGTCACCAAAAGCCTGGAAGGACGACTTGAAAGGTGAATTTAATTTATTCAAGTCAAATTCATTACATTCTGGAAACGTTTGCCCTCGGTTTCTCTAGAGGAAGTACCATCGTAAGGCGCCGATAGGCAGAATATGAAAAATGATACAATAAATGCAAAAGGATTCTACATTATTACTGCATAAGACATTCACTTGGAACTTCTGTGATGCCTCTGGATATTTGAGATATAGATATAGATATATTTGTTGTTAGTTCCCATATACACAATGGAATGCTTTTGTTCTATCGATTTGTCGATAGAGGAAAAGAGAAAAAAACGACTTAGGGCCCTCACTAAATAAATGCTTGCTTCTCGTTCTGCATTGGGAGATGGACTTACATTTCCAGTCGCGATAGTAACTGAAAAAGACAATGACGGAGGTCTCTTTTTCGGTTTATTCCTGGGCCTTTGGCTCAACACGGGCAAATGTCAATCAAATAGAATTCAAAGCATAAACCACGCATGTCCGCAGAATGGATACGTACGTATTTTATGGTAATGGTAATGGTTTAATTTCATTTGAACATGCATCAGATTACAATTGAGTGCATCCCATAATCAGTTCCCAGTTCTACATGTCCAAAAGGAGTAGGAAGAAGCAAAGCTTATTAAATCCTACCCCTCCAACTCGTACTTTTACGATCAGTAGCTGTTACATTTGTTCACTTCCTGTTTTCCAAATATAATTTAAGTTTTTGTTTTTAATTTTATTTTAGACATTTTTTAATGAAAAAATAGTTTTAAATGTTTTTAATTTATATTTTTTAAGCCATTATTTATTTTTAATTATTATTTTTTATTTTTTTTAGTGACCATCCAATTCCATAATGGATACCATAGTATCATTCTAATGCTGAAGGGGTGGCTGGGTGGTTTATTTGGGTCTTGGCCAATGGACAGGGATTTAGTACTCCAATTGTATTGTATATTGTATCAAAAATAGGACCAATACAGTGTATTGGACGCTACATCGGCAAGAAATATGGATGAAAAGCCCACAATGAGCGTACTCACGAGTATATACGTATATATATAGGAGTTGCCACGCCCCTCGAGAGAGAAACTTAAGTTTGTGTGACGGGAAAGTGAAAGTTCTGTTTTTGTGCAAGAGACAGGAAGTTATTGGACTGCAAGGGCACTGAGCTAATAGACTGTAAAAACATCTATACATTTGTTGCACACTTAAATGATAAATCACAGACCCTTAAACGGCTCCTTGTCCCTGACAGTACGAATTAATTCCGTGTCTCCACCTAAACATCCTCCACAACATCCATTCATTCATTTTGGAATAGAGAAGAATCACGGCTGTCGACGCCACCGGATACAATAAATGTGATTTCTCCTCAAGCAAACGAGGTTGGACTAGACCTTCAATAAGGTTTCAGAATGTGGATTGTTTTAATGGGACTGAAAATAAAAATAAATGAAAAGTCAAGCAGAAGGAAACTTTGTTAAATAGATGCTAGCCTTTGTGTTGCTGGTGCGTTGGTTGGCCAATCATATGAGATGACAAAGATATGTGCCCAAATTCACAGTTGAGCATGAAGGCACCAATTTTGACTTCATTGAAAGGATGAAAAAGATGAAGATGAATGAGCAAAATGCATGAGCAAGAGTCGCAAATTTGACTCCATTCAAAGGATGAAAAAGATGAAGATAAATGGCTGGGAAGATGTGAGGAAACCAGAAATGGAGATAGATGAGAAGAAATTGGGAAAAAATTAGTGACATCAGCGCGGGAAAAGGAGGAAGAGGAACGGAGGAAGAGGAGCGAAAGTCTGAGCGGAGGGGGGGGGGGGTGGAATTGAGAGGCTGCAGAGCACTTTCTTCTCCGAGCTGACAGGGCTTGACGCTCGGCTAACAGGCCTGTTTTGACAGGTGTCAGATGGTCCGTATTACTATTTCACTGCCGGGCCCTTGGGACCCCGGCTTCACGGGCCACACCAGGACTGACCAAGCTGCAGAAGAAAATCAAGAAAAGTGTCATGGCTACCTTTTATAGCTCACTGGCTCGGCGCTCTCCCACAGTCTGGCATCCGCTGCATCACGGTGGTGTGACTGGGAGGAAACATGACATCCAACTCCCGATTTGATGTTTGACATCCGTTACCTCGAGTAGCTTGTGTCAAATGTCCTTCAAAATGATTTTTGGCTTGTTTTTATGAGAGATGCACAATATTTTTTTTCAACCAATACTGATAACTTTCTGCTTCTCATGGCCGATATGATACCGAAAATGTATAGGTTCCTAGAAGGTTCTCCTTCCTCTCTCCATGCTGCACTCCTCCACCAATTCTTTCCTCCACGCCTGCTGGGGCCGCTTCCTGGGGTGGATGGTGTCTTTACCAGCCCCGGGTCTGGCTGACCAGGGGACGCCAGGGTGCCATCAGTGCCTTTAGTCTCATGTGTGATTCTGCCGCCCCGATGCCAGCTGATGACACCTTGCCGTCCCTGCGGTCCCTGCCGTTCCTGGGACTCTGCGGTCCCTGGGACCCTGCTGTCCCTGCCGTCTCTGGGACCCTGCCATCCATGCGGTCCCTGGGACCCTACCGTCCCTACCATCCCTGGGACCCTACCATCCCCGCCGTCCATGCCGTCCCTGGGACCCTGCCATCCCTACTGTCCGTGCCGTCTCTGGGACCCTGTGGTCCCTACCGTCCCTGCCGTCCCTGGGACCCTGCCATCCCTGCCGTCCTTGGGACCCTGCAGTCCCTGTGGTCCATGCCGTCCCTGCACTATAGGCCTTCTCTATTAGGAACCACCTCAAAACAACCAAACTAAAAAAAGAGTGATGTCCAAATATGAAATATATATGATTAAAGATTAACAACTTGTAATTGAACAAGAAATCGGTGTCATTTTACAAGAAGTCATTTTTGGAAAATGTAATTTGGGGAAATATTATTTAACAACCAATTTGAAATAATGAATGTGAGTGTGAATGGTTGTTTGTCTATATGTGCCCTGGGATTGGCTGGCCACCAGTCCACGGTGGACCCCCCCTCTTGCTCGAAGACAGCTGGGATAGGCTCCAGCACACCCTGCGACTCTTGTGAGGATAAGCGGTAGAAAATGAATGAATGAATGAATGAATTTGAAATAAAAATAGTTGTAAAGGAGCAATTGCAATTGGCGAGGTTGTACCCCGCCTCTCGGCCAAAGTCAGCTGAAAGAGGCCCCAACTTCCCTGATGAGGACAACTTCCCAAATGAGGACAAGCAGTAGAGAACATGGATACCAGCGCCATTCATACGTAAACATGCAATATTACCTGGAGAAATAATCCTTGCTAGAATAAGCTTCGGTTCGGATGCTGCCAAGAAGTTAAAGCCGAGGGGGCCTGGGAAACTGAAAGCAACATGCAGGGTACAATAATTGTATCATCCTTAGGGGGGGCGACATGGTTCTTCAATGCACTGACAATCACATCAACAGGCAATAAAGATATTGATTTTCTGCTTTTCGCACAGGAATCAATAATCGGGGCCTGAACCTCTGGCCGGGAAATATAATAAGCGAGTGATTCCGTCATCCTGCGTGACCTTGCTGCGTGCTCACGGATCCGTATTGAAGCTCAAGTATTTATTCATATTGTCTGCCATGCTCTATATCATTAAATGGTGTAATACTGTACTCTCAACAGACATCACAGCTTCCCAGAGTTTGCCTAGCGTCCCACTGGTGTCTGGAATAATCACAATATATCACAATCATCCGAGCTGACTTCTAACAAGCCCCTTTTGGAATGGTCCCTAGCTAGGCCCTTCACAGGAAATGCTGTGGGTGAAACTCAGTGCAAAATAGTTGATGGTGCTTAGCACAAGTTTTATGGCTACCACATGAAACCGGAATCCCCGATCGCGTTGTGTCTCTAAAGCGGGTCTGGTGCCGCTCCTCACAGCTGAACAAAGTCCTGCCGAGACCAAAGGGAGCGTAGCGGTTTGGAATCATTTGAAAACAACGTCTTGGGAAATGTTGCTTGCGATGCATTTTACAAATGAAATACTTTTCATTGTTTTTCACCAGGCTGCATTTCTGTGGTTGTGGAGCGTCAACTGTTGTGCTCTCGGTCTGGGTTTTCTGGGTTTCTGCTCGTTACTTGGACTTCGCTAGGAGCACCCCCACATTTGATGCCAAGAGGAGGGATTGCGTAGTGTTTGGCCCCCGGGTTACCGTGTTTGTAGAGTTTATTGTCGCTGCCCCAGAGGTCGCCTTTCAAACCAATCTTTCATAAACTGGGGGATACTGAGGTCGAAAGGTCAGTACATGTTCTTTATCATGGATCTACAAGCGGTTTTCACCTGCCCTTCTTTACATTTAACCAATGGATGTTATGAAAAGGACAACAGATGATCAAACAGTATCTGCATGATGGCATCTACCAGAAAAGTAGTCACAACTCTAAATATCGGATTAATATTTTCCTTTTTTCCTGCATCGATGCAAACATAATTTTTATGTTTATCCACACAATGTCCAAAAAATCCAAATCCAAATCCAAATGTCCGTTTAGCACGGACTCAATGTCATCTAACATTCAGGAAACATTTTTGGGATACGGGTACTCTATATTAGTCTTTTGAACACAGATAGTTTTGAGTAGTCAAACTCTTTACTTAAGTACCCCCCCCCACCTCCCAGCTAAGTGGAACTAGGTTCCTCATCAGCGGAACCCGGGACCAATGGCTAACAGCACCAACTGGGACCACATCATACAACTTCATATCAAAAGATCTGAACAATCCCTTTAAGTTTGTTAAAATTCGAATTAATTTATTAAAAGGGGAATCCAATTGTTGGATTGGAATTGGGGGTCGGCTGCAGTGGTATGGCGCCTATGGGCGGAACTAAACATACTGCAGTCTGTTGGGTGGTGGACACTTTACAAGAATGGAATGGAAATACATTCATCCTGTGTTAAAAGCCCTGGAGACATAAAATAACACCCCCGGGTGTCACCTTTACACTCTGCTGCTAGCCTGGCAAGGGCAAATGTACCACTTCCACACTGAAAGGGAGGAGAAATCGCTGTCTCTCTTTTGACACCTAGTGGCCAAATCCTAAATATAACTACTCTTTTTCAATGTTTTTTACCAATAATAGTCAATAATCAACAACAGGGAGCATTTATTATTAGCATTTATTAGCATCTACTAATAAAAAAAGTAAACACAACTGCGGTGCTTTATTATTTCCGTATTGTCCTCTTCATCTTTCAGTTTTTCCAGTTTACTTTTCCAAAGCATATTCGGAAAAGCTGCTCGTTAAATCACCTTAACGAACTCAAGCACAATGTGGGGCGAGCACTCGCTACTTTTTGCATAACCGCAAAACTATAAAAGAATTCTTGTTTTCTTCTTCATCCGCTTTCATCTCCAATCAAAGAAATTTAAGAAAATGTCAGCAAGGAGCGTATGTAGATATGCATAAATCATTCCTCCCATCTGGGGGGCCAAAAAGTCCAAATCAAAGCGTCAGATCTGCATGTTGTGCATTATTCATTTGCTTTACGGAGGATGGAAACATATGGCCACGTCCTTGGACACTTCTGGCCGCTTTAAGCGGGAAGACGTTTCACCTGCTTTACTGTCTGAAGTCCAAACTTCACATCCCAGAAGGCCCACAAGTTCAAGTCCATCCCAGAAACAAGACGGCCAATCTCAGCCGCACGAAGGAATGCCCTTCAGACTGGTGATGATGTGACTTTGTCCAGCCGGGTGGAGACGCCCCCCCCCCTCCCCACGTGTCCTTCCATGTCCTCCATCACCGCTAACAAGATCAGGAGGTCACACCATGGTCAAGCTGTCAATCAACAAATTGAAGTTTGACTCCTAGATTGTCTAAGCATATCCTATCACGCTATGACTTGACCACAGGAGCCAGATTTCTCAAGGAGATGCCTTGTTTGCCTTCAGTCTCAGGACAACATTTGCCAGAAATCCACCCCTCAGCCCCCCCCGGGTCTGCTTTCATCTGAGCGTCTCGGCTGACAAAAGCCAGAAAAGGACAATAAAATGTCCCTGAACTTTGCTTGTCTGATTTAATTGTCTTCCCGGGCCGACACAAACGCTCTTTTCACCAAGTGTGTGATTGAGTTCCCCGCGAGTACGTTAAAACAGGAGGCCTTTTTCTGGCTTTTATTGGGTGTCCTGTTTTTCCAGCAGACCTCCAGTGATTTAGCAATACGCTCATATAAAGAGCTCTGAATGTTACGAAGCGGCTCGAGTTTTACTGTTCCCTCGCTTAAATTGAAGCAAAATAACGAGGAAAGCAAAAAACGGCGTACTCGACCGTGCAGAAGCAGACGTTCAGTTCGGTTTGTAAGAATCAGTCATGGCTCTCATCGTCTGATTCTGGTATTTGATGGTGGGTTTAGGCGTTGCACCTGCAACTCTATTTAATTAGTCGGCCGTTCCGTGTCGTTCCGTGTCATTCCGTGTCGTTCCGTGTCTTTCCATGTCGTTCCGTGTCGTTCCTCACTGAATACAGACACAGCAGCATGTGAAGGAGCAACCAGGGTGGGGATTTATTGGAATCCAGGCTAACATTTTCCCACAGCGTTCCCGTTGTATTGGTGCCTCAGCCTTCCAAGTTAAAGAGTCTGCTTGGATTTCCTGGTCCTGGTTCTTGACCCAATCACGGCAGCACAGCGTCCACACAAAGACATATTTATGTTACTGCTACATACTTTATACTACATACTGCATCATCATTTTTGGAATGATTATTGTGTGCATTTATTGGCATGTTTACAATGATTTTTTTTACATAATTAATATTAATTAATTCATTTTTAATAATTATATCCCAACCCCAGAACCAATAACCAGATGTTTTTTTGATGGCCGATTAGAGATAAGCCCACCTGAGCTCCACAGAAACTTCTATAAAGTTCTCGGGGTTTGCAGCAGGTCGGGAAGTAAACAAACCTTCCCAGCCGTGTGGAAGTACTACACTGGAAATGAAAATCATCCAAAGAGTTGAATTTCATGGCTTCACTTTATCACGGTTTTTTGAAAAATATGTTCATGAATAAAATCATCATTCAGTCTTCGTTTTTGTAGAATACGGCCTTTTATTTGTCTAAAAGTATCCATATTGCGACAAATGTTAACCACCAAATGCCACATTCCTACTTTGATGAAATGTAGTATTCTACACTGACCAATAGGTGGCACCATACTCGATCATCAAAACAACAGGCTTTTATTGCAATAATCTCATCGTAAAAACAAGAGTTAGCTACTTTTGCAGTTGTTATCCATGCAAAGCTGAGCCTCAACTCCAAACCTTTGACGTTACCTTTGGGTCGACTTAAACAGGGAGTTTTCTGACCGTTGGCCCTGCCTCCACAGAAGGCGTGTAAGGAAGAGGAACCCTTTAGAGACAATGCAGACCTCGCTAGATGAGGACTGGCTGACCAGGCTTTCCAGCGCTGGCATTGCAGCTGACAGGTACCCATCCACCCACCCCCCACCCCTGGTAAAATGGCTGGGATGAATAATATAAAAGTTTGGAAAGACCAATGACATTTTTCTATGATTATTGTTTGTAGTATTAATATAACAGCATAAATGCAAACATGGACTCAGAGGTTGGCAGCCAACCCCCCACCCCCCCGGACCCTCCCACCTCCCGCCCCAATATTTGCTAAGCTATGATGTATACTGACTTTTAACAAAATTCCCAACAGGAATATACGGTAATATTTTTCCACTACTTGGTCTTCGGTTATTTTGGGTTTCTTTTAATGACCACGAACGTCTTCATTGATTGGATGCCGTTGGAACCCGAACGCCACTTTCCATTCTCACGGCATTGTGGCTTGATAACATGAAAGAGTGTCGAAAGACTAATCTGGCAGCCATTATGGTCCCCGGGCCCCATAAAGAGCCCCATAAATTGTAGCGTAGTGCCAGCCCTTGTTCAGATGACACTTTACTTGCTTACATACATTGCTTAGGTTGTTGTCTTTGTACAAATTAGACCTCGAGGCCGTTTTGATTTGTTGCAGACACGCCTACATGCAGCTGGAGAATGAAATACTGGAGCTTCGCCGGCCCCCTTAAAGCTCCTTTTAGTGGGCTCGCTTGCCATTCCGAGTGTGCTGTTTACAGAGTCTAATGACTCCGCCCTCACGTCCCGGCGCTGGCTAATGAGAAGGATGGAGACGGAGATAAAGCCATTGGAGGTGGCCATAAAATGGGCTCGCGGCTGTTTTATCATGCAGTCAAAGATGAGGGCTGAGCGTGTATGTGCATAAGTGTGTGTCTGGGAGGGGGGAGGGGGGAATTACACCTGACACCTGAATTTTAATAAGAACTGAAAATGGGCAGTCGGTATTGACAAGCACAGATAAGGATGAAGTAACCAGCAGTTTCGGTCTGGAGAATCTGCAAATTGACGGGCGGATTGAGTCTTATTAACCTCGTAACCCGCAGGGAATTCCCTGTGGAAGGAGGATGACAACAAAATATGAAAATGTTATGATTGTTTCATGTTTTTCATGGTCTTTCTCATACATTTACACTGATTAGAAATCGTTGTCTTGATACTGTCTTTCTTCTCATATTATCATCATCACTGCCATGCTGATGTCGCCAGAAAAAACGATAGTGGTATGAACCAACGTATATTGGCTGATACTGATTGGCAAATAACAGACAGTAATAATAGGAAATAATAATAATACCGCCTTGACTCTGAGTTTTACAGCTCCTCTGTCAGAATTGGGCTTCACCCCCTCGTTACCGCTCGCTTAGTTTTCCTATGTTCCTGTGTCTACGCTCTTATTTTTCTACTACTTCCTTTATATGCTCTTAGTTTGGTACTAATTTCCTGTCTTGCCTGTTTCCTATTTTTCCTTCTCCTATTTAGTTCAGGTGTGTGCTCCTTTCCGTTTGCTGGTTCCTTACCTACTTTTGGTTCCATGTGGCAAGTTCCCGGTTTTCCCGCTGCTGCAAGATAATAAAGAATAATATTTTCTCAATAAAGAAAATACCGTTTTATCCGCACTTTTGGTCCTGCTCTCTGCATCCTGGGGTCTCAACGCAAAGACGAACCCGTCGAAGGTGACGTTCTCTAGCACAGCTTTCATTCATTCATTCATTCATTCATTCATTCATTCATTCATTCATTCATGCATGCATTAATTCATTCATTCATTCTCTACCGCTTATCCTCACGAGGGTCGCGGGGGTGCTGGAGCCTATCCCAGCTGTCTTTGGGCGAGAGGCGGGGTACACCCTGGACTGGTGGCTAGCCAATCACAGGGCACATATAGACAAACAACCATTCACACTCACATTCATACCTATGGACAATTTGGAGTCGCCAATTAACCTAGCATGTTTTTGGAATGTGGGAGGAAACCGGAGTACCCGGAGAAAACCCACGCATGCACGGGGAGAACATGCAAACTCCACACAGAGATGGCTGTGAGGTCTGTGTGCTAACCACTTGAACACCGTGCCGCCCCCTGCTACAACATATTATTGATTAAAAAAAAGCAAATTTTACAAATTTTCTGCCTAAATGAAGAAGTGACTAAATTAACCAAAATCCAAATATAAGGCATCAAAAAGATGCATTCAAAGAATATTTTTAATTTTTTTTTTACTTTTGAAAAAAACTTTTACTTTAGAAAAACACATACCTAAATTTAAAACCAAAGTATGAGGTTATTCATTATTAGTATACTTTGATTGGCTGACCAACAGTCCAGGGTGGACCCCGCCTCTTGCCTGAAGACAGCTGGGATAGGCTTCAGCATACCCGTGACCCTCGTGAGGATAAGCAGTAGCAAATGAATGAATGAATTATTAGTATAAAAATGTCATCTTTTTTTCTTTACTGTTTGTTCTGTTGCTTTTGGTCTTTCATTTCAGTCCCACAGCGTCCCAGTGCTAGAGTCCAGCACTGTAACCAAATATCCTTTGTATAAATTATACTTTCAAGACCATTTTAAACCATTTTTAAATGTGTAATCATTGACGACGCAAAGAACCAGGAAGAAATAGACAATCGTCCAGTCGAGGTGGAATGAGCAAGAATGGTTTATTCCTGGATATTCCAAGACCATTCTAAGCATTCTGACTGCATTCCAAATATGTCTGGTCCAATGAGAGATTATTGTAGTCGGGGAAAACACATGCATGCACGGAGATGAACATGCCAAAAAGGGTCCTTTAATATTCCGGCGGCAGTAGCGGCGGACTGGGATCTAAATGACTGTTCACACGGAGACGTGTCTCGGCAATATTGACAGAAGGACAGCAAGAGAGATTAGAGAGCAAGTGAAGAAAATCCAAAAGCACACAGGAGTGATAATGAGAGCGGCTTCTGTGTTTACTGAGACTCGATGGCGTGTTGTCAGCGTGAAGTTTGAGAAGCTTAGTCTTGTTGCTTGTCGACAAACCTGCCTACATACGCTCACCAAGACCACGGAAACTGTCGCCGGCCGTCTTCCTCTCACAACGCCATCAAATAGACAAACGTGAAAAATGAGGCTTGTTCTACAAACAATTAGTTGACGCCCTTTTACTCAGAAAGCTTTGTTTTAATTTCCTCCATGTCTAATGGGCCGTGCATCAAATTAAAGCGCCATACGGACACAGCCCCTGTCCGTCATCCCACATAGATGGCGGTAAATGATCCATAAATCACCAGCATCACTCCTGGTTGTGCATTTATTATGACTACTTTCATTACAATAACATATTTGCATATGTCACATGCATGAGGTTATCGTTGTACCGACATCGTTCAAGGAAATTCAGTCAGGGTCTTTTTGGAAGGACACCCCCACAGCCCTCATATTTGATTCACTTTATTTGATCTAATACAAAACAGTATGGCTAGGTACCATCATAGTATTTTCTTAAATAACGCAGTTATGGGTTCAGTTTCCCTGAAATAGCGTTTGACCTTGCACACCTCTGTTCCTCTGTTCCTGCAGAATGTTCCCTTGGACGGACTCCAGTATTAATAGTCTGGGCGGCTCCTCCCTTCGGTGACTGAACGTCCCCGCTCGACCCCGATTCACCCGTAAGGCGGGTCTTGTTCTACATGACAATCTCGAAGATTGGGTTTATGTGTGATCAGTACAATGTTAACTTAATCTGATACTAGTACTACATTTACTTTCATTTCCTATGGAATTTCCCACCTTGCATTAGCATTTGAATGTGTCATGATACCCTGAAAGCTTCACAATTTGGACTTATACTCACAGAAAAGTAGTAGCAATGGTGAAAAGGGGAGAAGAGGATAGTTAAACAGAAACAAAAGGTACTGCAACACGGAAGAGGAGTACACGCGTCTATGTACCATATGGCGAAGCCAACAATAATGGTAATGGTAATGGTTTAATTTCATTTGAACATGCATCAGATTCCAATTGAGTGCATCCCATAATCAGTTCGCAGTTCCACATGTCCAAAAGGAGTAGGAAGAAGCAAAGCTTATTAAATCCTACCCCTCCATCTGGTACTTTTACAATCACTAACTGTTACATTTGTTCACTTCCTGCTTTCCACAATACAGTTTAAGGTTTTTTTTTGTTTTTTTTTTGTTTCTTGAATTTCCTTACTCAATCCATTCCATAGTTTGATTCCACATACTGAAATGCTATGGCTAGCATAACGTAGTCCTAGCATAGAAGTGTTTCAAATGTACTTCTTCCCTGAGATCATATTTCTCCTCTCTTGTAGAGAAGTATTGGATGATATTTTTAGCTAATTGCTTATTTTTAGCCTTATGCATTATTTTAGCTGTTTGAAGATGAACTATATCAGCAAGTTGAAGTATTTGTCATTTTAGAAATAAGGAGTTAGTATGTTCTCTGTAGGCGGCATTATGAATTATCCTTACTGACCTTTTTTGCAGTACATTTAGCCAGTAAATTGCAGTACATTTAGCGAGTGAAATGTCACATTGCAATTACAATTGAGCGCATCCCATAATCAGTTCCCAGTTCGACATGTCCAAAAGGAGTAGGAAGAAGCAAAGCTTATTAAATCCTACCCCTCCATCTGTTACTTTTAAAATTAGTAAGTTACATTTGTTCACTTCCTGCTTTCCATAATACAGTTTAAGTGTTTTTTTGTTTTGTTTTTTTAAATAATGTACCTTGTACCGAAATACAGTTATGATAATAATGATCATACACCAAGAGCAAAGCGTTTCTTTTAGATAAAAATCTCTGGTAAAATCCAAGTACAAGCTAGAATCTCCCTCATCCTTCATCCCTCATCATCAATGTGACAAAGTCCGTGGGTTACCATGGAGTTTTGTTGCGAGGCTGAGAACTTATACTGTTTAATAATAATACAGTAAGATTATGTAACACATGGAATCCGTGATCTTTATTCTTAATGATGGCCATGACTGTGGAGCAGTTGAGACCAACACAGCTGCCAATTTTCACTTGTGAGGGTTTCCCTTTCTTTAGCGCACCTTGGGAGGCGTCATGAAGTGCAACAAGTTAACTAATAATCAGGCACACATTTTATATTTGGAATATGTTAGTCTCATGTTTACAGACTAAAATTACATTTTTGATTACGGCATCTGGGATAGACTCCAGCATACCCTGGTAGGGAACATTATACTTCCATGATCGCCATTCCCATTGTATTGTGTAACTTGCTAAATGATGCTAACTATGAAGTACATTGGTACACTCGTACCTTAAAGGACAGATCAGTCATTTTTCTGACGGTGATTAGAAATAATAATAATGCATTCTTCAGTATCAGCACTTCTAATTACTTGTCTCGTTAAATGTCCATTCAAGATAAGTGAGATAAAGTATCTTTAAATCCTACGGGATACTTCATGTAGTATGTGAAATACCGCACTCGTCGTCATGGTGTCAAAAACTTGCCTGGCTTTGCTTGTTTCTTGGGTTTGCAAATGAGAGATTTTAGTGTTAACAAGAATATAGTTTGTCTTTTTCCTCCCTGAGTCCCCCCCCCAAACTCCCCCCGCCCGCACGCTGTACAGTACATAGTATATCTGGCAGCATCAAACTCACCCCAAGCTATTCCTGAGCCTCGGCCGCTGTGTGTAAACTCATCATCGCCAGCAAGCCGTGTTTTAGTTGGACGCTAATCAAAAGGCAAAACATGATCGTTCTTTTCTCTCTCTTTCCATTTCTTCCCAGACCGACAGTAACTTCCTGTGCAAAACTGCCTTGCTCGTTATTTCCCCTCGTAGAGGTGGCTGACAAAGACTTTTTGGGTTACCAGAAGCAGTAAGCTCATCAACAACTGGGGAAATATTCCTAGGGCATTGAACCAGTGGTTTTATTGAACCAGAAGTAACAGGTTGTGTACTGCTGTCCAAAAGCCAATGTAACCAAAAAACAAAACCCAGAACCGCTCCTGTGTGGACCAGGCCCGAGAAGATGTTCCACTCTCATCTGAGCAGGCTTGACCAGTTCCTGCTCAGGACTAGATAGAACAGCTCTAGTCTTAGGGGAGGGTCCAGGATTCCACAGCATTTCGACACCCCCAAACACAAACCAACACAAACACCAACCATTTCACTCATTTGTGCTGCCAAACTACGGTCGTTAAGATTCAACCGAGTGGGGCCTTTGGCAGCCAACCGTGGACGTTTGGGCGAAATCGGTAATGGATCCACCTGAAACCAAAGCTGACTATGTTGGTTACTTATTCAAGGCTAAATTCCTGCAAGACTACAGCTGTCCTATCGAGTCGTTGAGCATTAACTAATGATGGAAAAGAGTTGGGTCCAGTTGGGATCAGCTGAACGCCCTGAGAAAAGAAAGTTCTGGGTTTGGTTGCAGTTTAGAACATCTCCACTAGCGACTCGAAAGGGAATCTTGGTGGGGGGGTGTTCGTTTTGGAAAAACAAGCTTGAAATGTCATCCTACATTTGGACGGCAAACAACCAGGGAAATTAGTCTCTGGATGTACTGGTGGTCTTCTTCCCAAATAAGGTATGGATTGCTGGGTCTTTTCCAGGAGGCTTCTGAAGTAGCATCTGTAGAACATTCGTATCATTTGAACACAAAATAATGTCAAGTAATTTTTCCCCACAATCATGAATTTCCAACATGTTTGATTGGACTTCCACCGAGGCACAGCTTTTGTAGGTACTGGTCCATCTGGGATTTATGGTTGTCTTATAGCAGCAATTGGACCCCCACCACACAAGCTCAAGGTGATAAATCAAACACCGTGATAACAGCCCCCATGCCCCCTCCTGCAGCTCAAATCCCCTTTTAATCATTCCCAACAAGACCAATATGCACCGGAAAGGCCCGCTCTTTGGCGGGGTGCGGTCGGTGTTTCAGCACATTATCGAAACCCTTGAGCCACAGTGAGGGGAGAGAGTGCATCATCAAAACATCATCCGGGGCCCGCACATGTGTGTAAAACCTGGGAAACTGTACCTTCTCGCTATGGTCCAAACAGTCCAATACATAAAAAACTACTGATGATGGTCTCATATAAAGACGGATTGACACTCTCGGGAGGTACTCTATTTAGACGTCTAGCGTTTTGACAGCATCAATCCAAAGTCATTATTATTCTATGAATGCAAACAAACCAATGCTGGGTGAAGACCACAGCGATGAGTGGGTTCCTTGCATGCTCATCATTCTAATGTTCTGCTTGCGGCTTTGAGTCCCCTTGCAAAATTAGTTACATTCTCCTCACTTTCTTTCATCCCCCGGCCTTGTTTAGGGAAATGTGTTTTGCACATGTACAAGAAGTGGAACCAGATTTAATTGCAATGAATAACGCCAGAAGAGCAGCGCTATTAGATCCTTTGGCAACGCCTTCCTTCCTTGCAAACATGCATCCAATAGCCCCGGGTTGTTATTATCCACCCAAGTAGATATCACCCACATTCTCACACAACACGGATTTAGTCACACACACACGTAGACTACTTGGCTCTTTTAGTCAGTCCAAAATAAAAAAGATCTAACACATGAAGCAGGAATCCCAGAGAAGAATTGTAAAAAATGGAGTTCAAATTTTTGTGCAAATAATTTCATTTTACAGAGAAGAAACCGGGAATGTGAAGTATTATGACATATGACCTGGACATTTTTTGCAAATAAAGAAAAACAGCTGAGTTACTTTTGTGAGAAGACTCAGCAAGACATATACATGATCAAAGTACTTCCTTTCCGAGTTGAACTGATTTATCGCTTGTAGAGTTCATGAACGCCTCATGATGAGTACTTCATAGAATCATCACAAGCATCCCTGTCAACATCATTTTCAGAAAATGAGGGAAAATAGAGAAGAATTCTTGGACACCATCCTCTTGTACTCAGAAAAATCTGGGAGGGGGGTACTGTCGTGAAGACTGGACCGCCTACTGTGGTGTGTGTTTCACTTTTGGCCACAGCCAATCCACCGGCCAACCACATGATCTTAGTTTTTGTGGCGAATGCCCATGAAACGGAATTATTTAATAAGTGCTGTGCTTTTATCTTGAAGGCCTGACTTTACCGGATAGAGCACGTTACGCCGATGTTGACCAAGTGTTGCCCGAGTATTGCCTTACACAGATTTCTTTACTGATGAAAGTTAAAACACTGAAAAATATGGGAAACTATTAAAACGAGAGGACGCCAGGAAAGTAGGGTAAAAATAGCTGTGTTTCCGTTGCGTTGGCGAGGTGGTGGCTGAGGTATGATGTTGAGTATATGAGAGACAATAAGGATCTAACGTCTTTGTCTTCTTTCTATGCATCTCTGTGCTTATGTAAATAATGAGTAAAGTATATTCAAGCCAAATAAATGTAAGTATGTACTGTAATGTAATATCATGTAAATGACATTTGGTAGGCTCCAGCATATCCCCTGGTGAGGATAGAAAATGGATGGATGAATGAATGACACTTTGCATGGTAATAAAAATACTTGAACATGCATGGAATTACACCGACTAATGAAGATCCCGAAAAGAGAAGCGCATCCTCCGTTCTGGAGTCTCTATCAGCCGCCGAGGCACAACTATCATTTCCCTCGCGTGTTTTTCCCCCCTGCATCGAATTAGATCAGAATTCTGCCGCATCCCAGGGTGTGAGCCACAACAGTCCTCTCCAGAGTTTTAGATTAAATTACAGATCTTCACACTCCCCGAAAACCCCCCACCCTCCAGTTTCACGTCCTTGTGTGTGGAGTCTCTCTCATGCAGATTTGACACTTTCCAGTGACTACATTCTCTCATAACACAGCCACCCAACAGCCATCCAACATCCACCCAACAGCCATCCAACATCCACCCAACATCCACCCAACAGCCATCCGACATCCACCAAACAGCTACCCGACATCCACCCAACATCCACCCAATAGCTACCTGACAGCCACCCGACATCCACCCGACATCCACCCGACATCCACCCAACAGCTACCCGACATCCACCCAACATCCACCCAACATGCACCCAATAGCCACCCGACATCCACACAACAGCCACCCGACAGCCACCCGACATCCACCGAACAGCTACCCGACATCCACCCAACATCCACCCAACATGCACCCAATAGCCACCCGACATCCACACAACAGCCACCCGACATCCACCCAACATCCACCCAACAGCCACCCAACATCCACCCAACATCCACCCAATAGCCACCCGACATCCACTAAACAGCCACCCAACATTCACCCGACATCCACCCAATAGCCACCCGACATCCACAGAACATCCACCCAACAGCCATCCGACATCCACCCAACAGCCACCCAACAGCCACCCGACATCCACCCTACATCCACCCAACAGCCACCCAACATCCACCCTACGAAGGACAGAGATGGAGGCGATGCAGGGGAAGGGCCAAAGGAGGAATGTGTAAACATACCACAGACAATGGAGAACACAAGTCCCACCTCCTTTCTCCTGTCCATGTCATGGGGACTTCATGTAAATATTCCCATGTTCAGATCTTACATTTTTAAGGATGAACTTTGGATCACATTCCAAGTTAGGTTAGTGTCTGTTACGGGAACCATGCGTGGGAACGTTAACATGTTCATCTTCAAATCCAACCTTTTGTCTGCAGGGTAGAGGAAAGTAGAATGAAACTGTATATTGTTTTCACATATGAATATACTAAAATGGATAGACACCTTGCTCTGAGATTCAGTGATGTTGAAAATAATAAGCAGATGGCTCTGAACGCTCGATAGAAATGATACAAATGTCACATATAGGTGGGCTTCGTTATATGGGTGTGCCCTGGAGACCAGATATGCTCTCTGACCTCCCCCAAGCTCTGCTTCTCTGTTTAGGGTGTTGGGAATGGTTCCCAGGAAGTGTTCCTTTGGGTGGAAGGGAACGCCACATTTGTAGGAGGTTTTGTTGGAGTTCCTGATTCCCTACCAGCATCTGGCAATGGTATTCCACACTGGACTGTGCCAGTAGCACAACCAGACCAACCAGACGTCCTCCTGAGCACTTGGGAGTGTGACCAATCACAGTGGAGTGGCCGTGCCTGGAGGCGGGCCGTGGGTGAAATACATTAAAATAGACCGTTTTCGACAGCTGGAATAGGTGCAAAATCTGGAAGATCTAGAAAGGTTATGGTGTCTGGTTATTGTGTGTAGCTGCTCTACAGGAGCCTACAACTCCTATAGAGAATAGGTCCCCTTAGTATTTATAAATCATGACCAAGCTAGGTTCAACAAGATGGATTTTCAGTCATAAACCGGAATAATTGTGAAAATTAAGAGCACAAAAGGATGGATTTTTTTTCCCCACAAATCTGTGCAAGGTTTAGAAAGCTCAGTTGCAAATTAGTGGGCATCCGCTGTGTAAGCAGAAGTTCGCCATGTTTGAATGAGTAAAACACTCTTAAGACATCCAGTAGGCAAAACAAGTTATGTTTTGGAGGAAACAACGTTGAGCAGCCTGATTAGGAACGACACAGCAATCCTCAACTCCCAGCCACTTTGGTATCCACAAACTCTCACATGAGTGTCTCTAATTCCGTGTAAATCCAACTGACACGCTCATCCACTGACTCCGCTTCCTACTGCTTGCTTGAAAAAAAGGAGGAAGTTCAGAGGAAAGTCAGAAAGCCAAAGAACAGGATTTGGGAATGCACGAGGAGGAAATTTGACGCAGAGTTTTATCTTGTCTATAAATAGCGATCACACCTTTGGCTCACGCTGGTTTTACATGATGCTCTTCAGCAGGATGAGGATGCGGATTGAGGCTTAGGAGTCCTGAGAGAAAAGCTTGCATACAGGTTATGGATAAAATGATTTATACACGATTCTAATGGATTTATGACGAAGACCGTCATGGTCCTAGACCCCGTTGGATCTGAGCAGGAAGCCTCGTTTCTGATTGTTCATGCAAAAGATTCAGGTTCCAATAATCATGTCGGCGCCAATAAAACTGTCAACCGTTTTTTGAATGACATTTAATCTAAGAGGAAACTGTCAAATAAAACTCGATGCTAATAAAACCGACCTGTGTCCTAGCAACTAAAATAGACTTTATGAAGCTCTCCAAGACATTTCGGTCAATTCTGTTCTTCCAGTGGTGGTCTATCCAACACTGACTTGGTTTCACAAATGCTCTTCAGAATGAAGAGACAGAACATCTGGTAACATCTGGTAAAAAAAGTCTTCACTGAAAATGGAAGCTGTTTTCTTTCGTTTTCTTTCTGTAAGAGCCATCTTCCATGCAATGGAACCTCGGTGGTATTTTGGTGTATTCTTGGCACGGATGTTGACCGAAGCCCAACGTTTGTTGCTCATTATCGTGATCCTCCACCTCGCTTTCCCTCCTTCCTCTATTATGTCAAACAACTCCGTCTCAGATCACCTCTTGTTGCTACAAAGTCCTAATCAAGCACATGCCAGATATCGGATTTTGACTTACGCCTGTTAGCCTGTGGAGAGAGAAGCGGGTCTATCCGACCCGCCTCGGGGGCGAATGAAGCATGATGCCATGTTGAGGTTTGGGGAAGGTCACAGCAGGGTCACAGAAGCGGCTGGTTCTCATTCCGCCCGTGTCCTTACATGCTTAATTACCGTTGTTATTGATAGGATCGCTTTACTGCACATGGCTGTGTTTTGGAATGAGCTAGGTCCTGCCATAACATGGTTTTAGCATGAGCCGTGAAAACAAAGCGTCACGACTGCATTGCCGGACGTATGGTAATTATCGTATTTCATAGTTTCACCGTCTGTACGATCAATACTTCCCCAAATCCCAAAATGCGTGATCATTTAACCACTTCCACTAGGGCCTAGCCGCTTAGTTGGCATAGTGATGCTAATGTTTACACTTATTTGTCACTGATAAAATGCAGGTCATGTCTTCCTGCATGACAAGAGGGTGCCATCAATCAATCAAACTGATCAATTTAATCAACAATTCAGTAACAGTTTGGGAACACTCACATCTTCAATAAAGGTAAAAGTTTATTATTTATCCCCTTCATTCGACATTTATTTTATGTTTTATGCATGTAAAACTATAAAAACATGTTTGGCGTTAACATTTTAATGCTACATGTTCATGGTCAACCACTAGTGACATCACAGACGGGCAGCATATCTGACTTCCTGTTGAGCTGGCCTTTTTTTTTTAGCGAGGTAAATATGCTAACAAGGTTGTTTATGATAAAAATACTAAGAACAGAGTTGAACTATGAATAACATGACAAGATGCGTGCCATATTGTATGCTAACCGGAAGACGTACGCTTTTTGAGGAAAATTGATAAACATGCTAACCAAGGCGGACACTAACCAAGGTTCCACTGTCTATGTAATAATGTATGGAACTACATTTAATTTCTTTGCTGTTTATCCTCATTAGGGTCACTGCGGTATGCTGGAGCCTTTGGGGGGGCTGGACTGGTGGCCAGCCAATCCCAGGGCACATCTTGACATACAACCATTCCCAATCACATGTTTTTGCCAAATCACATGTTTTTGGAATGGGGGAGGAAGGCGGAGAACCCGGAGAAAAGCAGTAAACATTTATTGTACCGATATAATAGTTATCAGAATTTTTTAGTCCTAATATCGGACTAAATAGGCCCCAAAAATCCATATTGGTCAGGCCCTGCCTTCAAACATCTGATGTCTGACATTCCTCTTTTTCCCCTCACAGGAGTTAGTTTGGTTTATTTCAAAGTAAAGCTTCATTATAAGCTTTGTAAGCATTACAACATAATTTCCCTCACAATATGATTTTTAGGCTTCTGGTACGAGAATTTCTCATTTCCTGTCTGGCAATGCGGCTCTTCTGTGATGTTCACATCCATCAAGTGTCACGCCCTGTGCGGGTTTGTGTGTGACAGTTGTTTATGTTCTCTGTCTGGGCTATGGTTTCCCTTTTGTGGACTCTTATTTTGTATTTCACTTCCTGTCTTCCTTGGTTGCCTCTCTCATCCACACCTGTCCCTAATTTGTATTTGGCTATTTAGTTCAGGTGTGTGCCTCTCCCGGTGTGGGATTATTATCGTTTGTCCGCCAGCAAGTCAAGTTGCCTTTTCTGCTGCTACTATTACAGCAAAAATAAATATTATTTACCTGCTATTTGGTCCTGCTCTCTGCATCCTGGGGTCGCACCGCAACAAAGACATGCACCGTCGTGACAGAATAATCCCACCATATGACGACGACCTCGCGGAGAGCGACTTTCGGACCTGGCAGCTCCTCAAGGCCATGGAGGATGGAGAGATGGCGATACCGCCGTGGGAGATGGAGGACTTGGTGTGCGGTCCGGACGACACGTTCGTCGCTACGGCGTGGCTGTATCCCGGACCCGCCGAGGACACGCCAAAGCCTCCGCGACGCCGACGCAAGCCGCGGCGCCACAGAGCGAAGCCAAGCTCGTCCTCCCCTCCACTCCAAGCGAAGGTGCACCCGCCCTCATGCCCTGCCGGTGTCGACGAATCCGACGACGACTTCGCGGAGTTCGACGAATGGACCCGGCAGTTTTTTAAGGCGATGGAGCAGGAGTGTGCCAGGTACACCCCAGAGGAACTAGAGACCATGGTGTGGGGGCCGGACGGCACCCTAGTGCCCATGGCGTCGGTGTTCCCGGTACCCGCTGCACACCCTCCGACGCGGCGGCGTCGCCGGCGCATGGCACGTCACCAAGAGGTATGGCCGCCCTCTTCCGCCTCGCCATGTCACGCCACTGCACAGCACTACCCTCTCGCTGTTGTCGAGTCACAGCCCGTCGGGCGTTCCCTGACGGCTCCCGTGGCAAGTGGCGAGGCTCCCCGGATTCCTCCAGTTCCCAAGCCACGCAGCCCCAGGTGTCCCCAAGACCCGGCTCCCGTGCCAAGCTGCGTGGCCTCACAGTTTCCTCCAGTTCCCAAGCCACGCAGCCCCAGATGTTCGCTAGACCCGGCTCCCGTGCCAAGCTGCGTGGCTTCACAGATTCCTCCAGTTCCCAAGCCACGCAGCCCCAGATGTTCGCTAGACCCGGCTCCCGTGCCAAGCTGCGTGGCTTCACAGATTCCTCCAGTTCCCAAGCCACGCAGCCCCAGGGGGTTCCAAGACCCGGCTCCCGTGCCAAGCTGCGTGGCCTCACAGATTCCGCCAGTTCCCAAGCCACGCAGCGCCAGGTGTCCCCAAGACCCAGCTGTCGTGCCAAGCTGCGTGGTGTCTCGGATTCCGCCCGTGCCCAAGCCGCGCAGCCCGAGGGGTTCTCAAGACCCGGCTCCCATGCCAAGCTGCGCGGCGTCCCTGATCCCGCCCGTGCCCAAGCCGCGCAGCTTCAGGCCCGAACAAGTGGCTGTGGCCGGGACTGCTGACCTGGAGGAGCCAGTGACCCTCCTCCAAGCCTCCCTCCTCCCTGCCCTGGTTTCGGCTCCCTCGGATTACGGCGTCTGGGATCCGCCTTCGAGAGGGGGGGCTAGTACCACCTGCTGGGCTACGGTGGAAGCACAGCCCAGCCCGCCGATGGAAGGGGAGGATGGCGCCACCTGCTGGGGGAGTGAGGAGGCACAGCCCACTCCACCTGCAGGACGAGCAGCAGGGCTTGCTGGAGCAGATGGACAGGCTCTGGCAGGGACGACGCCTGCTGCTTCGCCGTCGCCGCGTCAGGGTCGGACGCCTGCTGCTTCGCCGTCGCCGCGTCAGGATCGGACGCCTGCTTCTTCGCGTCGGGATCGGACGCCTGCTTCTTCGCGTCGGGATCGGACGCCTGCTTCTTCGCGTCGGGATCGGACGCCTGCTTCTTCGCGTCGGGATCGGACGCCTGCTTCTTTGCCGTCTCCGTGTCGGGGCCGGACGGCCTCTAGACTTTCGGCCGGAGCCCTGGTTTTGCACCCAGGGCGCCCCCCTGAGGACACCTACCTTGCGTTTGGTCGAGGGCGCCCCCCGGAGGGTGTTTACCGACCCAACCATTCCCTCCATCACGTGGAGGGGTCTTGCTGGCTCCGCCGGGCCTGCCGCCCCGGCCGGCCCCCTGAAGGGTCCCGTCGGCGACCCACCTCCGGTCCCCCCACCACCCTCCCCTCTGAACTGTTTCGGACGTCTGGGATCCGTCCTTGAGGGGGGTGTACTGTCACGCCCTGTGCGGGTTTGTGTGTGACAGTTGTTTATGTTCTCTGTCTGGGCTATGGTTTCCCTTTTGTGGACTCTTATTTTGTATTTCACTTCCTGTCTTCCTTGGTTGCCTCTCTCATCCACACCTGTCCCTAATTTGTATTTGGCTATTTAGTTCAGGTGTGTGCCTCTCCCGGTGTGGGATTATTATCGTTTGTCCGCCAGCAAGTCAAGTTGCCTTTTCTGCTGCTACTATTACAGCAAAAATAAATATTATTTACCTGCTATTTGGTCCTGCTCTCTGCATCCTGGGGTCGCACCGCAACAAAGACATGCACCGTCGTGACATCAAGTCTTATTTCTCAGTAATAACGAAGAGCACCAATCTCCATTCAGCACGGCTCTCGTCCTGTTAATAATAATAATAGCAACTTTTACTTTTCCTTTCTTCTAGTTTGACTCTCTCACCAGCCAGCGACAGGAATAGAAAATTACTCGGAAAAAGATTTACTGGCAGCGCTCCTTTTCACCGGATGTGCTTCTCAGCAGGTCGCCATTGAGAAATAGCTCAGAAACATAACGGCTCCAGTCAGAAGCACGGCCATTTTTCATTCCTACTTTGTTCCAACGACTGTAAGCTACAGACGCCTGTGATTGACCTTTGACCTCACTCATACTGCTTGAAGTCTGTTTATGCTGCTGTTATTATTATTATTTTCCCTGTGTGGATAACCTGGAAAATCCAAGCACTGCTAAGAACTTAGATTCATTGCAACCAATCCCTGAAAGGAGCTCATGAATCAATTGAACTGTCATTAGCGAGAGCATCATTTGCGGCTGATAAATGTGTATATTACAAGTGTCTTTAATTGAACTGATTAATTAAGTCAAGTCCTCTGGAATAAGATCGTTGCTGCTAATGAGTAGGCCTCAAACAGCTCAATTAAATCTTATTAGCGTTACGCTCCACTTTCCATTGACAAATTTCTCGTTTCTTTCCCTTCAGTTTGATAACACTCGCCTTTCGGCGGAGTATGCAAATCAAGGCAAGTCCCGTTAAAAAATACAAATAAAAAAGTGGCGCCAGTTCAAACGTAGCGGTTGTGGCCCACTTCAGACGTTACCTGCTAGCGCCACCGTCACCAGCCAAGACATCAGACACTCGGCTCTCGGAAACACATCGATGGCAAGTCTTATTTATGACTTAATGGTTTGTGTTCTCTTGTTGTGTCTACTTTATCGGATAATCCATCCATCCATCCATCCCTTTTTCTCTGCGGGAGCAGCAGGCATTCTAAGTAGGGAAGCCCAGACTTCCCGGTCCCCGGCCACCTCCTCCAGCTCCACCGGGAGGACACTCTGCTTCCAATTTATTTGTGTCTATATTTTCACATTTTTACCTTATTTTTACCTTATTTACATTATTTCCCCACCTCACTTTATTCTCGAAAATAGCATTTTCCTCATACTATTATTATTTTTTTATGTTTGTGTTTTAGTGTTGTTTTTAGCTGTTGATTTTTTAAAGGGGTGTTGTACAGAATTAAGCTTGGAGTACTCCAATCATGTTCAAACTGTATTTAGAAGGTCAAACAAAGTTTTTATGCTCTAACTATGAAAATATTCCAATTGTAAATAAGGAATGCTACTTCATGAAAATTCTCTTATCACGGTAAGTCTGGAAGCAATCGATAAACAAGGGATGACTAGATGAGCTAAAAGCTCGTCAGGGCGCCATCCACAGTAAACGCTGGCACATTTCTTTAGGTCCATCCTCGCAAAAACTGGAATCAAACTCAGTTAATATATTTTTGAGGTTGTTGCCAGACAAACAAAGGAGCCCTGGTGAAAAAGCTGTGGCAGCAGCATCAACAAACGTACTTGTATGTCACCAACACTGTTATTCATTGAGTACTCAGCAAGCTGCTTTAAATATTGTTTATTCTGTGTGCGGTTTGGGAGCAAACTGCGACCAGAAAAAGTCCTACCCTGGCCTTGGGCACTTTTTCAAAGTCAGAATATACTGCGGCCATTCACAATCTGTCATGGAAGACTCGGCTTTTTTTTTTCCAACTGACCATAACCTTAAATCATGTACACAGAACATAATATTTCCTTATGTTAACATGACTATTTCTGCTCCCTGGCATCCCTTCTTGGAATTTTAGACACTTTCCTCTTTTCAACAGACTGGTTCTGCTGTTCTGCAGTTTCCTTACCCATCAAAACATGCAGTAGATGTATATACTATGTGTATGTAAGTGTAAACACAGTACTGTGGAACATTGGTAGAATTGTTGAATGATGCGTCTTGCATTCTCCATGAGTCGCTAGCCGTCAGTAACCTTACTGTAATGTTTGGTGAGGAACAAAAGCCAGACTTGAACGCCGAAACAGCAGGCTTTTTTGGCCTTACCTGCTGTTATCTCCCAACCGGCATGATAATCCCTATAATAATCCCTAATAACAAACACAGGGCTACCGTTGCAATCCTAAACCATTCCCAGCTAAACACGCAACTCTGAACTCGAGGTTTGATGATCTCACAGCAGGCACCAGAATCTTCAATGAAACCACAGGACAAATCTGAACTCCAAACATCACTTCCTGTTTTCCCGCTACTCAGCTCCTCTAAGGAACTTATTTATAACAAACATCGATATTCGCCAGGAAGGGAATCCGGAATTTAAAAGGCTCAAGCCAAAAATCAGTATGCGGATCAAAAAGATGATGGCTGTGGCGACTCCGTAACCAGGAAAAAGCCCAAAGAAACAAAGTCTTATGTATGTCTTAAATGTTTCTTTTATTATGACTACTATTTAATACAAGAGTAACTATGAAATTATTCATTGTATAAATGAGGAACTTATTCACTTATCACAGTCCGGACTGGATTCCAATCAAAGACTGGAGAAACCTTCAGCTCACAAAACCTTGAGCATGACTAACAAAGACATGAAAAAACTCCCTTCAATCTGCTGTGTGTCAGTAATAAATAATAATAAATACAATAAAACGAGGGATGCTCACATTTTCACTATTCAGCATTCGCAAATTTTTGTTCCAAACATTAAAAAGCATACCCTCCAAAAATAAGTCATTTTGTGCCGTAAACACCAGTCATAAATATATACACAGTACTGTGAAAAATTGACATTTTTATACATAATTACGTGTGTTTTTTTGCGCCATACTCGGATATTTTCGGAAGGTAACCGCAACAAATAGCGGTCATCTACGGTCCTATCAATATGTTCACCCTTGGACTGGATTGAGTCTCCATTTGACCAAACCGGGCCAATTCATTTCGAAACACTTTGTGGTATTTGTACGTGTTTTTTCCCCGGCTGGCATGTAATAATTCCGTTAAGTTGTATCTGGATCCAGAGCAGCATCACATGAGACCATTTAACGCTAATGTCTCTCACTTTGTTGACTGTCTTGTTTTCCTGGATTGCAGCCTGTCCTATTTTAGACATCTGCAACATCTTCAACCATGTTTGGACGGCGTTGGAGACACTTATTTACAATTTCCCCCAAACTTCTCAAAAAGTCTGAGAGCACACGTTGCCAAAGGCTGCTTGGTGAAAAAAGGAGATGCCTTTTAATGGGTGAAAATAAATAAAATAAGCGAGAGGAACAGATGGCGAGAAAATTGAGGAATAAAGCAAATGTGGGGAGAGACAGACAAAAAAGGAGTACACAAGGATTCGACACTTGGGTAGTTAAAAAAGCAGATAATTACAATCAGAAATAGAGAGGAAATTGGGAGAATAATCGGGGGTGAAAAATGAGCGGGTAACCAAATCCTGACAGTTCCAAATGTCTCCCCAGATGCTACACGGCGCAAGCGTTACTACTCCAACATGACATACGCATTAACCTGATTTTATTGTTACAGATGTGCTTCCATTGCCAGATTGACATTACCTCCGAGGACCCCTTCGGGACGAATGCCACAGAGCGGTGGGGCCAATGGCACCGGCAGGTTTTGAGAATCAGGACTATCACGTTATTCGCCTTTGGAAAGGGTATTGTTCGTTACCAGACCGTTGGGGGAAATTGCCGTGGTACCATTCGTTATCCAGGAAGCTCCTTACTGCTGGAATGACATAGGACTGAAGGTCTCACTCACCAAGTGAGAATGGTTTTACTCCAGTCTTCAGGACTCTAAAACCTGTATCTTTAGTGGAATACCAGTCTGTCCCTGTTGTTGTTCCTGGGGAGAAGTGCGTACTTCTTGACACCAGACCATCTTCCTGAAGTCTTTTCCTTACTCTGCCAACCACTTCTGGTGGTGCCCCAATCCTGCAGCTAAAGCCACTTTGGGAGACAGTCCGGACTTTCTTGGGTGCCCTTAGTAAAGAACCTTTCTCTGCAAAGTTCTTGATGAGCTGATAAATGGATGCTTCAGGGTTCATCCTACTGGCAGCAATACCCTTGATTGTGAAACCCTTTCTGGGCAAAGCAAAGACGGCTGATTCCTTGCAGGTAACCACGGGTTAACAGAGGAAAAACAAAGACCAAAGGTCTGTTCAAGGTCCGCCTCAGGAGTCGTTGCCAGCCTTATTTGAACTTGTCTCACCTGTGTTAACCAGAGAATCAGCTGGTCCTTTTGTGGCAGGGCTGAAATGCAGATGAAATAATTTGGGGGTTTAAGTTAATTTTTTGATCCTTTTGCTTTTAGGAGCAAGGGACCTTGGAATTAATTGACATTCGTCCTATCGCTCTTCAGAACATTTTGGAGTATGCAAATAACCATCATAAAAACGGAGGCAGCAGACTTTGTTAAAATGAATATTGGTGTCATTCTCCAAACCTCTGACCATGACTGTAGCCTCTCTGCCAGGCATGTGGAATTGTGGGAAGTCTGCTTGGCTGTGCCTTCATTCCGAAAGTCCAATCCTTTCTCTCGGTATTGCTGCTTCTTCTGTGCTCCTAAAACGCTCCTAAAACGCTGGCAGGAGACGAAAAGACTGCTGCGCTAATCAATACCAACACAGGGCCTTCGACAAAGAGCAGCGAAGTGAAAGATGGAGCCCACAGTTGAGCAGCGGTTGCCTTGAGCGGCGCATTCCTCAGAAACCCAATGACTCTACAAAGGCATCAGACTGGCAAACATGCAAGTGGCTCAAGGAGAAGGAACACAAGCGGAACGGAGGATGTCACAACCTCCTGCTGTGCAGAACCCAGTCGCTTAGGAACGCAACTGGGACGATGACATTGTCTGCGGAGGGAAAAATCATTCAAATTAGAACCGGTTTTGGTCACTTTGTGGAAATTCACATTCGTTCTTCTGTGACGGGATTTTATTGCCAGCATCTGTCCGTCCATAAGGCAGCTATAGCTAAAACAGACTTTGTTGCACGACTTCCAGGCTTGCCTGCCGTCCTTTTACGGCTCTTCCAAGACGACATTAGCAATAATTCAGTTATAAATATTGTAAGTCTGTGTCTCGGAATGGAAGTCAAACCACAGCTACACGCACAAATATGTCATAGCGGTAGTTACAGGTAATTTACTGTAGATAAATGATGATTCTTCACTTGAAGGAGATGGACTGTTCTTCTCGAACATGATACGTTTCCCAGCTGCCGTGATGCAGACAGATTTATGAGGCAGCAAGTAGCCCACAGATATTTCGAAGCCGCGTCATGAATGGAAGAGAGAAACTTTGAATCCCCTGTGCACGAGAGGAATGGCTAAAAAGCGGAATGCGAATCGACACAAAGGACCGCTTGTGATTCAATGACAGGGATTTCTTCTTGTTGGAATGATTGCGATAAGATTCCAAATCAAGGATTGCAATTATAGAGTGGATAATAAAGAATGCCATAAACTCTAAAAGTTTGCCCACCCCCGAAATACTGTGATCCTTGCCATATTTAGACTCATGAATGGACTTGATGATGTTTCCTCCAAATGCGATGATGGAGCCCAAAATATAAGTATGTAAAAAAGTCATTAAAAATATATCACCTGTTGAATGTCTATTACTTTTGCATTGCTACATCGGTTCCTGCAGTGTAATAAACGCCAGAACAAAAATATACCATAACTTTAAATGTAGAACTTTTACCAAGGCAACACGCTAACACGAGCCGATGCCGATTTCCCTCCATCAGCTCGACCAACAGCAAGTGTCTTTCATCAAGGAGGGAGACGTTCTATTTATTGATGTGTAGCCTGAACTCCATCGTCTCCTTTGCGCTTTCGCTATCTCTCACTCGCTGCCACCAGTATCTCTCCATTGCAGCCGGGGGCTCCTTCTTACTCGTCTACTCGGCTGTGCTGATTGGACTTTTCATTAGTCAACTCCCCGAGGCTCAGCGTGACCTCCTCTGGGTCATCGCCTGCTGATTATTCCGTGCTTTTTTTTTTCTTCTCCTTTTCCCTCATCTCCATCAACTCCTGCAAGACACTGATGGGAAGTATCCAATCAAGTTTAGCAGGTTGATGGGTCACCGTGCTGCTGTTATATTTCTCATATTGATTGGAAAGTTGCTAGTTTACAAGCAGGGTGTCCAAAGTGCGGTATCGGGGACATTTGCAGTACATTGCTTTTTTTTTGACAATTTGCAAAAATATAACAAGAAAACTAAAAAAAATATATATAATAGCAAGAATAGAAAAATCAGCAGTTATTTAATGAGAATAAATATATGGGAATATATTTAGAATATTGCAAGGGATTTTTTTTCTTTTTGTAGCATGAGAAACAAACAAATTAATTTGTAATTTTGAGAAAATTAGTTTGGGGAAAATTCATTATTATTATTATAAGAATAAATCAAAAATATCATTGGACTACTTATGAGGAGAAATTTTACAAGAAGAAAGTGGATATTTAAAAAAGAAACTATAATTTTGCAAGAACAGTAAAAGTTTAAAAAGTTAAAGAAACAACTTTAACTTTTAAAAAAAGTCGTAGAGTAAGAAAAAGCTTTAATATTATGTGGTAAAATATCAAATTTTAGTAGCAAAAAAAAATTTCAAGAAAAAAAAATTGTTTTTTGTTGAGTGATATAGGAATAGGAATGAAGTGAAAATATTATGGGACTAATGTCATCATGATTACTGTATGAGAACAACATTTCCATGAAGAAAGTGAGGAAAAACTAAATATATATATATATATATATATATATATATATATATATATATATAATTTATAAAAATAAAGTCAAAATATCAAGAGAAAAAAAGTACCATTTTATGAGAAGAATTTGAAATATTGTACAATGTACATTCAATGTATTTTTTTTTAAGCTGTAACATAATAACAAACCAAATCAACATAGTAATTATTGAAACGGCAGTTTGGGGAAAAATAAAAAACATAATGGCAATAAAATCCAAATATAATGTGAATAAAGTCATAATATTGTTATATATTATATAAGTACAAAGCATCCTTTCATTTTCCAGTATGCGCCCTCGGTGGAAGACGTTTAGCCACTCCCACTTTCAAGTTGTTGTCATGGAACCGCCAAAATCCGCCATGTCTCTGCTAGCGCTTAAGTTAGAGAGACACGTGCAAATTTATTTCTTGATGCAAAAACCTTATTGCATCTTGACTACGATTTGCCCGTAGTCCAAAAGCCGGCAGGAAGTCAGCTGCCGAAGAGGTCGTCACGGCACCACAACGCCACAGACGCCTGCACTTATTCCTCTCTCGGAATGCGCACGTGTGTGAGAGGGTATTTATGTTTTTGCCATCCGACTAACCATGACCTTGTCCAAATGAAGCCACATAAACCACCCCTCCCGTCCGCCCCAACACATAGTATCTGCCCCCACTCCCCCACCCCCCACGCTGGCACGCTCCAAAAGCTGGAACAGATTACTCCCCTGTGTGCTTGTTCTGAGTCTGATTGCTGCTACATCCAGATAGGCTTTCAAGTGGCCTCCTGTGTGTGCAGCCCCCCATGGGATACGGCCCAGTACACTACACATGGGGACTATTACCCCGCCCGGCGGCGGAGGCCCGCTTGCTGCCAGTCGTGCCTCCAGATTGGGCCGGCGTGGTCCTCATCCTCTCTACAAGGCTCGAAACAGCCATTTCCAGGCCCAATCATTACAGTTAATCACAGTGATGGCTCCATCCGTGGCCTCTCTCGGCACTGGAGTGGTCATTCCGCCAGGCGTCCCGCCAGAGATGTACACCGACAGCATGGCTGCAAATGGATGAGACCGGCACTCCATGGCACAACTCAGTCAAATACCCAATGTCCGTGTCCGGGTTTGAGCTCACATGCACTCATCAGACTTAAGTCGTGGTACTGGAAGCTGTAATGTTGACGTGCGATGCAATTGGGAAGTAACTTTCCCAACCCCTGCAGAGCAGAGATTGAAAGTAAACATAGCATAAATGTAGTTTGAAAGGAAAGCGGGGAATTAAAACTAGACAATAACAGCAAAAGAACAATAGTTTGATACATTATTTTTCCAGCCCTGATTCAGACCCAAAAGTTGAGTGACAGCAAGCCGAGACAAAGGCTTAAAGGGATTCTTTGCAAATGGCTCAGGATTACATTTTGCTCCACCAAAAAATATGACAGCACCACCGCCGGCTAGCATACGTTAGCAACTGTGCTTTTAAAGAACAGGGAAAAAGTATTTTCAAATTGGACTGCAAAACAATGTTAGTTCGGCCTGAATAACAGAGCGTCATGGCTTTCCACTCACGGTACAAATGTCCTCTTTTTCCAGGACATGTCCAGTCGTGGCCGTCGTAGGGTTTGGGTTTTTTAGAAAGTGATGACAATGTCCTGGTTTCCTTCGGTTATGGCTTTTGGAATAAATGTTCCCCAAAAGCCAAAGAAAAAGTTCATCTTTTGTTTTAGAAATAAATAGCATTTTTTTACTTATTTTAAATAAATGAATGAAATCAAATGTGAAGAACTATGGACTATTATTAGTACAAAATATAGAATATATAAATATAAATATCGAAAGACAATCATATGTAGTATTTCGATCACTAGACATACATGAGACATTACCTTACATTACATTACCTTAACAGTGCATCTCGTCAGCCAAGTAATATCTGGCACCTCCCATTCTGTGTGGAAGTGGTACATTGTTGGCTTCTTATTTTGTCCGTCTTTCCCAATTCCGTTTGAAAACCTTTCTTACATCAAGAATCAATAGATTGGAGGCTAACTGATTAGCTTGTTAGCATGCTATGCATAAAGCCGTGCCTGTCCCCGCAGTCCTGTTCCCTGTGCATTAGTATTTTCAAATTCGACTTTTTTTCTTATTTTACATAAATGAATGAAATCAAATGTTAAGAACCGTGAACTATTATTAGTACAAAATATCGAATCTATACATATAAATATCGAAAGACAATCATATGTAGTATTTCGATCACTAGACATACATGAGACATTACCTTACATTACATTACCTGAACAGTGCATCTCGTCAGCCAAGTAATATCTGGCACCTCCCATTCTGTGTGGAAGTGGTACATTGTTGGCTTCTTATTTTGTCCGTCTTTCACAATTCCGTTTGAAAACCTTTCTTACATCAAGAATCAATAGATCGGAGGCTAACTGATTAGCTTGTTAGCATGCTATGCATAAAGCCGTGCCTGTCCCCGCAGTCCCATTCCCTGTTCATTAGTATTTTCAAATTGGACTGCAAAACAATATTTGTTTGGCCTGAATAACAGAGCGTCATGGCTTCTACTCACGGTACAAATGTCCTCTTTTCCCAGGACATGTCCAATCCTGGCCGTCATAGGGTTTGGGTTTTTTAGAAAGTGATGACAATGTCCTGGTTTTCCATCTTTCTCAATGAGCCATTAAATACTGCATGTAACGTTATCCCCCGGCTTTTGGAATGAATGTTCCCCAAAAGCCAAAGAAAAAGCAAAGCATACGTATGGAGTCAATTCTGTGGTGCTCGCAGAGTTGAAGTCTATATAAAATTCCCAATAAAATTGGTGGGGGTCATGGACAATTGCGGCTCAGATTCCCAAGTTATTTGGACTTTAGAGGACATATGTCTAGCTAGCTTTAGTTTCTTACCAATTTTATAGTACTTTTCCTAGTAGTGTTTGGTGTTTTCCTTTTGTCTGGCCTAGCTCGGTATTTTTGTGTCTCTGACAGTGTAGTTAAGTATATATTTTTTGTATGTCTTTGTAGGCCTGTGGCGGTCTCTTGTATTGAATATTGTATGGATTGTTTGGGATCCAAACGGCGGCTTATGCTGACTTGAGACACTCGGAAAGTGATCAACAATTTCAAGTCATGTTGTTGTTACAATACTGCTATTGCAAGGGATTTTTTTTTCTTTTTGTAACATTAGAAACACAATCAAATTAAGGTGTGATATTTAGAAAATTAGTTTGGGAAAAACTAGTAATAATACAAGAATAAATTAAAAATATCATTGGACTAAAGTCATAATTATGAGGACACATTTTACAAGAAGAAAGTGGATTTAAAAAAAAAACAGCTATAATTTTACAAGAACAGTCAGACTTTAACTTTAAAAAAAGTCATAGAGTAACAAAAAGCTTTAATATTATGCGGTAAAATATCTAATTTTAGTAGCATGAACGAAAAAATGTTTATTTGTTGAGTGATATAGGAATTAGAATGAAGTGAAACTATTATAGGACTAATGTCATGATTACCGTATGAGAAGAACATTTCCAAGAAGAAAGTGAGGGAAAAAGTAAAAAAAAAAAAAACAGCTTGAAAAAAAATAAAAATCTGTAATTAACAAAAATAAAGTCAAAATATTAACAGAAAAAAGTACCAGTTTTTGAGAAGAAACTTGTAGAATATTGTACAATGTACATTCAATGTATTTTTTTTAAGTCGTAACATAATGTTGTTGTTACAGGCTGTACGTTCATGATAGCTGACATCCCAGTCAGGAAAATTAGGTTATTTGGTTGAGCTTAGCCAAATTTAAATAATTCAAATAATCAAATAATTTTCTTTGAATTATTTGTCTATTTTGATCTGTAAAACATCAGACCACATCAAACTATGTCATTAATTTTACAGTTGTGTTGTTTTTTTACTAAATAAAACATCTGCCTTGTTTGGATGTTAAAAATTGAAATACTTAGAAAGCAACTGGCGGGCCGGATTCAAACGCTTGGTGTGCCGCATGTGGCCCCCGGGCCGTAGTTTGCCCACCCCTGGAGTAAAGGTAGAAAAACAGCAGCGTAAACACTTCTTATATGCAGAGTAAGAACGATTGATAAGTCTCCCTATGGCGATGCTTTCAGGCGCTGTAGTTGATATCGACTGCATCAGAACGTATGAACTCAGTGGCAATATGAAAGGTTACTTATTCCAATGCGGCCCCTACCATCTCCATCTTCTCACCTTTTCCTCTGGTGTTGCTTGCTATGATTTATGACTGCTTTAAGTCGGCTGGAAACCCCCCAGCCCACACCTCTGAAAGTGTTCCCCTGTCAACATCTTACAGTAAATGAAGTCAGAGAAGCTGTTAAAATCAAGTCCAATGCTGCTTCAGCCAGAATTCTACAGTCCAGTACAGTCTTTGTTTAATTTTCTTTGCACGGTGGAGTTTGTGCTAACTACGTTGGCTCCCAGTGGAGAAGCTTGAACTGGTGAAAAAGTCAAACAACTGGGCCAGTTTTGGTTCCATCCAAAGTCATCCAACAAAAGCTTTCATTCCATCTGCTCTTCTTGTTGGGCTTGGTTTTATTCGGCCATAACTTTATTCATACCTTCCTGCACTTCATGCTTCCTATGTCTTGTTTCCATGCACCCAATTAGAGGACGGACCGGTAGGAGACCTGCTGGTGAGCTTGAATAAGTCCCGCCCTTATGGTACTTTCAGTGAAACCAGAAAAATAAACGGAATCAAACGGGTGACAGTGGTTGTCTCGTCATCGCGACAATGCTTCTTTCTCTTTCACGGAAGATGACATGGCGCTAGCTGATTGGCAATGGTTCTAGCTGCTTGGCATGGCGCTAGCTGCTTGGCAATGGTGCTAGCTGCTTGACATGGCACTAGCTGCTTGGCAATGGCATTAGCTGCTTGGCACGGCGGTAACTGCTTGGCATGGCGCTAGCTGCTTGGCAATGGCGCTAGCTGCTTGACATGGCGCTAGCTGCTTGGCAATGGCATTAGCTGCTCGGCATGGTGCTAGCTGCTTGGCAATGGTGCTAGTTGCTTGACATGGCGCTAGCTGCTTGACATGGCGCTAGCTGCTTGGCATGGCGCTAGCTGCTTGGCAATGGCGCTAGCTGCTTGACATGGTGCTAGCTGCTTGACATGGCGCTAGCTGCTTGGCATGACGCTAGCTGCTTGGCAATGGCGCTAGCTGCTCGGCATAGTGCTAGCTGCTTGGCAATGGTGCTAGTTGCTTGACATGGCGCTAGCTGCTTGACATGGCGCTAGCTGCTTGGCATGGCGCTAGCTGCTTGGCAATGGTACTAGCTGCTTGACATGGCACTGGCTGCTTGGCATGGCGCTAGCTGCTTGGCATGGCGGTAGCTGCTTGGCATGGCGCTAGCTGCTTGGCATGGCGCTAGCTGCTCGACATGGCGCTAGCTGCTTGGCATGGCGCTAGCTGTTTGGCATGGCGCTAGCTGCTTGGCAATGGTGCTAGCAACTGTGAAGAACTATGGACTATTGTTAGTACAAAATATCGAATACATAAATGAAAATATCAAAAGACAATCATATGTAGTATTCCGATTGTGTGAAGTTGGCGATGGGGCGTTATGTCATCGGCATGGTCTAACAAACATGTAGAGTAAAACCAACCTTCAAGGAGGAAATCATGTCCTTTTAAGATTGGGGTTTGTCCAATCAGCATGAGCTAAACTAAGCATTCGCTACTCCGGTCCAATAAATAGAACATGCAAAGTTCCAAAGCTCTCGCTTTAATTGCAGTCAGATCAAAAGGAGAGAAAGGTTTCTAGATCTTACAAGTCTATCACGTTCTTTTTTTAGTTCTGGCTGTGACCTGCACTTGTGACTCATTTTCCTGCCGTAACTCAGGGATGGAGGCCCGTCAAAGTCAGGCAGAAGTCATTGGAAAAGCCTGGCAGAACAATTGGGCCATTTATAATCATCACTTGGAGCTCCGACATCTCCGTCTTTGTAACGTGGGGCCGGCGGGCCGCACTTTGATAACCTCGTTAGCGTAAATGGGGGCCGGGGCATCTGGTGCCCCAAAGATAACCATCAGTGTGTTTGGGAACTTTGATCTGACACAATATGAAGTAAAAAGCTGGAGGTCCGCAGCAAAGCTCGAAGTGGAGAGCACAAAATGAGGAAGGCTTGTGAGGCCTCGCCGTAAAACTTTGTTATGACTGGCAGAACTTCTTTGGCAACATCTCAGCCACTTCTGGACGGCATGTGCCAAAGTCAAATATCACTTTACCCCCCCTCCACCCTCCATCTTTTTCTGTCTTTCTTATTTTTTGCAAAACAACTTTTCCTTATGTCGCTGATATACGCTGCTAGTTATGTAAACATCACTTCACTTCAGACTCCAAGTCCGGATTGGAAACAGCTGTGATGGCTGCCCGGGCAGACCCGAGCCAAACATGGGTTTTTCACCTTTGTTCCAATGTGTTAAGTCCTGCTGAAGAGCTATGGTATCTCCACCATGGACCTTCTGCGCTCCGTCACGGTCACGTTGTCCAAACTGGCAGTAATTACACAGCAAGGCGGCTCAGCCGAAGATTCAAGTCCTCCACGCTCGATACCGTTGGGCCATTTTGAATATAAATAGCAAACACTGTCACATGCTCAACGCTTGCCCACGATGAAGACTCCTCTGCTTTTTGAACTCGGTGTCCTTTCAGACTATCATGAATTATTTTTAAAGGACTTTTCCCACACTTTCATCCACAAGGACTCTCCTAGTTGAATCAAATCAAATGAAACTTGTGGATAAGATTTTTTTTCTCTCAAAATCCGCTACTTGTCCTTCACTGTGAAAGGGTTTGATGACGTCCTTGTAAAGACACTTGAACTTTTTTAGCATAATGGCTTGTCCGGGTTCTGCATGTACAAGTGGTCCTTGGTTTACGACGTTCCAAGTTACGACCAGCTCCAGAAATTAAATGAAAACTTAATTCCGGTCTGTCAACATAAGGCAGCTCCATGCCGAGTAGAAAAAGAAGGTCCAATGAAATGTCCCGAAATTTGTTTGAATCCTTCAATTCATTTCTTTTGTTAGCATTCCATGTATTAATGCTATACATCATTGGCTAGTTTTGCCAGTATTCCAACCTTTGTTCCAGGTTTTATAAGTGTTTTATCAGTTTGGAGATACTACACATCCACAACAGAGTGGAAAATATTCCATTCCTAACAGTCATAAGCTTGGCTGCTTGGCTCTTTGCTCCAGCTTTAGCTTTAGTCTTAGCTCAACTGCTAGCTGTCGGTGTGGCCGAGCAAAAGGGGACGCCCAGTGTAAGGATCAGCCGGTTGGTGGTACCCATGAAGTACGGCAATTAGCACTGACCGAACTACGGAATATTTTCCTCTCCACTTACCGGAGGTTAATCCCAACATCCCAGTGGAAAATATTCCATTCCTAACAGTCTCAAAAGCGCTAAGAGCAAGCCGCTGCTTGGCTCTTTGCTCCAGCTAGCTTTAGCTTTAGTCTTAGCTCAACTGCTAACTGTTGGTGTGGCCGAGCAAAAGGGGACGCCCAGTGTAAGGATCAGCCGGTTGGCGGTACTCATGAAGTACGGCAATTAGCGCTGACCGAACGACGGAATATTTTTCTCTCCACTTACCGGAGGTTAATCCCAACATTCCTGTGGAAAATATTCCATTCCTACCAGTCTCAAAAGCGCTAACAGCGAGCCGCTGCTTGGCTCTTTGCTCCAGCTAGCTTTAGCTTTAGTCTTAGCTCAACTGCTAGCTGTCAGTGTGGCCGGTGTTAATCGGTACCAGAGGTTAATCCCAACATTCCAAGGTACTCCAATGTCAGTAACCTTCTCTCCGGCACTTTGTGGTTAGTAAGACTTCCCAGCTCCTAGACTTTGTTATTGCCCCATGGTTTGATGATATAATAGGCAGCATAGCAACAAGCTAACACGCCATTGGCCACGCCGCCATTTCAGCGGAAGCCATAGTGTTGGTTTGTTTCCATCAAGCTCCTGCTGCTGTTGCGGAAATAAATGTGATTTACTCCCGGATTCTTGTGTGGCATTCACCCCTGTCCGTCAAATAAAATTCAATAAGCAGAATATGGTATTAGAGGGAATAAAAAATGTGCATGTGCTTGGCCGCGGCACATTTTGAGGCTTAAGGCGACTTTGACTCTCCAAGCAGAAAACACATGATTAAGGGCACGAGTAAACATCCACAGAAATATGATGGAAAACGCAACTTCCTATGAGTTGATTAAGCAAAGGAAAAAACAAATCACAGAGAAATGAAACCCAGACTTGCGTCGTATTCAAATCCGGGGTGACCTACTCTGCTTTCAATGTGTTGTGATTTATAAAAGCTGTTGCTTTGTGTGAATAAAAGCCAAAGTGTTAGCGTAAGATGCTGTCTAAAGGAACCAGGAGACACACCACGCACCATTAGGCAATCACGTGTTGGAAACATTTTGGGATTTTCTTATGCTACATACCACATTGTTTGGCGGGCAGATTTTGCACATTAGCAAATTATCATTGATTTTATTTAGCATTTCTATAGTTGTTTACTATCTTCCACTAATAGTAGTAGTCTATATTTCTGTTATGACACCATCATTTTGGTTTATTTATTAATGACAAGTTGACAAGTTTATGGTGAGATCTGCGTTGGTTCCAGTACATAAGTAAAATACCTAAAATGCTATCATGCTAAGTCGCAAAAGTGGCAAAAAATGTATTTAGTGATCCTAGGACAGGGGTGGGCAAACTTTTTGACTCGCGGGCCGCATTGATATGACAAAATTTACGGGGGGGGCAGACTATATATTTTACATGTAACAGTCCACCTGGTATTATTGTATCTGCAAAATTGTCATGCAATCTGCTATTATTATTTATTATTTTATATTTATATTTAAATATTTTAAAAATAATAAAATATTATAATAATTACAATAAAATTACAATAATAATTATTATATTATTATTATGTAAAATATGCAAATATAACAATAATATTATATATAATTAATATAATAATTAGCATTATTATAATAATTATAATAATCATAATAGTTCTAATAATAATTATAATAATCTAATAATCTAATAATAACTATTATTATTATTATGTGCTTGTGTCCCTTTTTTCAGGAGCACTTTGTAAACAACAGACCATGTCAAAAAACGAAATTGATAAAACCATCAAAAGGTTGGCGCAGGCCATGATGCCAGGTTGTATGTTGAGTTTAAATGAAATACTTTGGAAAGATTGAGCGGGCCATATTCAAACACTTGGCGGGCCGGATGTGGCCCCCGGGCCGTAGTTTGCCCACCCCTGTCCTAGGACATGCCATATATATCTCAAAATCATTAAAATAGTTCAAACAGTTAGCATGCTAGCATGCTAGCAAGATAGCACAAAGTGGCAAGGCAGTTATGTAGTATTCCTACAATGTTAGTGTATACTGTATATACTGTATATGTGTGCGTTTTGACATGATTAAAATAGCAAAAACGATAACGGTTAGCATGTCAGCACCTAGAAGCTAGCACTATATACCAAAGTTAGACTCATGAATGTACTTTTATATCCTACAACTAAACTGAGTGTTCTGTTTTGCCGCTGTTACTGTTCCCGGGTTTCACACACACAACCCTCCAATGAGCGGAATCGCTGTTTCTAATTGGCCGCCTTGACAAACTGCAGCACTGCAAGAAGTTTGGTTTTTTAAAGGTCGGGAGGTGAACTCTTGTGACAAACAGGAGAATCCAACGAAGGAAGAGGATTAACCGCCGGTGTGGGGTGCAAAGCCACAGATGACCTTTTCCGCAGGAAGTTTCCTTCTCTGTCAATCAATGACAGACCATGCGGTGTTAAGGCTGCAGGGACTTAAGTCTCCTTCATAATTGAGCGAGTAACACCTCCCCCCCGGCTAAACTTGTACACAACAACATATTTCCTCCAAGGCTGGATGGCTCCATACTTGAACCGGGCGACTCCATATTAACACAGGCTGACACTTCGAGAGGAACAATAATGCTATCGGTGTCATTGGCTTCAAGTTGGAAGAAATCCATACCACAGCACAACTCTTGCAAGCCGACGCTTTGTAATGAAAGGGAAATATGGGGTCAGTGTTGATTCCCACTGGGATCAAAAGTGACTTCATTTTCCTCTCAAATTGACCTAAGCAAAACAGTCACATTGACTGGGGGACCCGAGTCCGACCGCAAGTTTAAGACCACAAATGAAGCCCAATGTTTTTGGAAAGCTTTGGAAAACTTCACCGTGACACGGCATGAGTACACACTCACCACTGTGTGTCTGAGTGTGGGTGGGTTCCACCTAGCACAATTATGTGTATGACATATACAGTATGCATAAAACATGGACAAGGTACTTTCTTTCAGACCTAACATGATTGGCAGCTTGGGCTATTAGGAGGCTCAGTCAGGGAGGCCGGAGTCCACACTCACCAAGAAAAACACATAAGAGCCTCAATTTTTTTTTTTAATTATGTGCCCAAAATCATTAAAAAAAAAAACAAAATCATCAATGAAGCCTGACTACAAACACAATTTCTACAAATAACACAATTATTACAATTACAATCATTTCCAGTTATTTACTACAATTACGAGGCTTGAAATGGTACAAAGGTGAACTGCTAGAAATGACCCCAAAAATGATATACAGTATATATAGTATATTTTATAAATATATTTTAATATTTTAAAACCTTAAACTGTATAATGGAAAGCAGGAAGTGAACAAATGTAACTTACTGATTGTAAAAGTACCAGATGAATTCAATTGGAAAAAGTTGGAATTTCTGAAGACGTTCCCTTGCTTCCAAATGGAAATGTTGACAGGTATGATACAGTAATATGCAAAACTCGCCTTTGATAGCAGTTAGCATCATGGCATGGCTAAAATGACACGTATGTTTACACAGTACTGTAAGATTGTACACAGATTGTGCGTATCTTTTGATTTGTGTTGAATGCTGGTCTTGGCTGATCTTGCCAACTTGCGTTGAAATGAATCTGTCACGCTTCTCGGCGCTGGTGATTACTCCGTCAACGCAGGCCTTGAAATAAGACCCAACTTCCCGTGTTGGGCCCAGACACGTGTGATTTACACTATTGATCCAACATTCCGATTACAACTTTTAATTAATGGAAGAGGCTAATTGCCTGGAGAGAGGAACGCACTCGACCCTGAACGAGCTTGATAATTTGCGTTGCGGCACAAATCCTCACTTAATTGTCAAGCGGATTTGACTCGCCTTGACGGGCATGAAAAGCTGGGCCACGTTTGGAAAAAGGTTCCTCGTTGTTTTAGCGCTAAACCACAGGAGGTCAAAATTTCCTTCAAAATGAACAAAGAAATATGCCTGAAACATTTGCCGAATGTTTTTAGAAAGGTTTACTTCAAGAACCGATACCTTGAGGATAAGCTGTGCTTTTCTCAGGGCGGGGATGAGGACCACTGGGGGTATTTCCACAGCCTAAGGGGGTCCCATTAACTATTAATCTTCTCCTGCGGAGCGGTGGGAGCCATGAAGTCACAGCTGCCATCACACTGCTTCATTCTATAACAGGTCTTTTTCCCGCTCCACTGTTTCCATTGGCAAAGCATCCACAGCGGCGTCTGGCTAATTAATTTCCAATAAAATACATTGGTTATGCATAATTTATGTTTAAAGCCCAGAGCTACCAGTGTTAGACAAATACACAAACTCCATACTGAATTACCAGCCACTTGAGCTGAAAGGAAGTGTGGGCGCTTGGCAATGTATCAAACTGAGGTTCCTCGGAATAAGACGATCCAAAGCAAACAAACTCAACTCTGGTTCAATCACAGATTAATATTTTGAGGTACGGGAAGTTTTGAAGGTGAATTAGGTTGATTTAGTGATCAAGATGAATGAGCTCTACCCTGTACTAAGCTAATCTAGTCAGTGATTAAGGTTATCCACGGGAATCCTGTTTCTGTAGCACTAGGCTGTGGGCCAAGCCCGTTACACCAGCTTGGCTACTCGCTTACGTCTGCAGAGCAAAGCCGTAAATTTTAATTGTAGTATATGCAACAAAATCATCGCGGTAACAATGTCTGGATCCTCGCAAAGTATTTGTGTATCATGTAAAGCGCTCCACAACAACAACCTCATAAGACACAGGCCCGACTCTGCGTAATGTGGGTCAAAATGTTCTGCCTCCAAGTAAGGGCTCTATTCAAGGGTTTGGGGGACTCCATCTGGGTTTGCCCTTTGTCACCCATTCTGGAAAAGGTTGGGGTAAGATCCTGCCCCAAGTGGAGGCATGATGTGGACTCTGCATCTGTCCGTTGTGGTTTAAGAGGGACCTGAGTATTGCTGGTCATGAGCTTCGGGTAGTGACCGAAGCAACAAGATGTCGGGTACAAGCCGCTGAAATAAGTTTTCCCCAAAGGGGGGCTGAGGTCTCACTTAGAGATAAGGTGGGATGCTCTGGCATCCAGGACAAATTCACAGTAGATGAGACGGCTTGGGCATCTGGTCAAGATGCCTGCCGGACGCCTCCCTCGGGACATGGTCAAGGCGGGTCTGACCTGTTGGGAAAGCCTCGGGATTCACCGGGAGCAGCTGGACAAAGTGCTGGGGAAAGGAAATCCTGGGCTTCCCTGCTTTGGCTTGCCCTGCGACCTGACCACAGATGCGTACGTAGATGCTTAAGTAGATGCGTCCACCAATGTATGAAACTAATGAAACTTAATATTCAGTGAGGTTCAAAAAGGGGAAATAATGTTGCAGGTTTCTACATTTCACATTTCTAAAGCTCCGTTTTTCCTATCTGGACACAAACACTTAGCATATTAGCCAGTTATGCAAATTAGATGCTGACGTAATCTAACTCCACATCCTCCAACCCAATAGATTTTTTGCAATCCCGTGAAAAACAGGAGTTAGCATTTCACCTTCTGCAGAACCATGGTGTGAAACTATAGACCCCAAAGTGTATTAGTTATCAGTCATCAGCTCATTGTCGTTATTTGTTGTGGATTCTGCTGTTGACGATAACCAACGTTACCCTTTGGACTACATAGTACATAGTTTGGATGCAACAAAATGTCTTTGAAGTACACTGAGGTGTTATCACAGCAGCCGAAACGTGGAAGAAAGTACCAATACTGTTTATTCCATGTGTTTGCCGTATGTTGTCAGCTTCAAATCACTGTCGTCTGTGCAACGTGCCCCCCAAAGTGATAGCACCCTCTCTGGTACCTTTTTCAGGAGAATCGGACATATAGTAAAAGACTTTAAATGCACATATGATACTGAGTACTTAGCTATACTATATACAGTAGCTATACCATATTTTCTGGACTATAAGTCACTCCGGAGCTGGTTTACGCCTTTCTCAGGCACTGGGACCCCCCCAACCTGACACTGAACAACTGCTGAGGATAAGTATGCATTGTACTGCATGAACAATACTGTGCCAATATGAAGTTATTACAAGGACCAATTCATCTTTTATTTGACTGGTGACCAGTGACATCACTGGGTAGTGTTGTTGTTCCAAAAGCACTGACTCCATTTTATTTTTTTTTGTTTTTAAATATGGTGATCCAACTTTCTCATAAAAGAGAAAAAAGTACTTCATAGTAAGTGAAAAATATTTGTGGTCTGACCTTATTTGAGTATAAAGTGCATGGACCCCATCCTTTGTTGTGGTACTTTTTATTGTAGTCTGATCACCTTGTAGTTATATGTATGTAATATATGCATATGAAAATATACGGTATTTTCTGGACTAAAAAAAACATACATAAGTCGCACTGGAGTATAAGTCGCACAAGGCCAAAAATGCATAATTAGGTAGAAAAAAAACAAACATAAGTCGCACTGGAATATAAGTCGCACAAGGCCAAAAATACATGTAAAAAAACATACATAAGTCGCACTGGAGTATAAGTCGCACAAGGCCAAAAATGCATAATTAGGTAGAAAAAAACATACATAAGTCGCACTGGAGTATAAGTGGCATTTTTTGCGGGTAATTTATTTTCCAAACTACTTGACCAAAACAGACATTACGTCCTCTTGGAAGGCAAGTTCTAACAATAAAAGAATCGAGAACAGGCTGAATAGGTGTAAGATATGCTAACACAATGCTTATTCAGCTACACAAAAAATAAACATGAACACAAAAGGTGTCCAGTGTTTATGGAACATAAACACTTTTTTCATTTATAAGTCGCTCTGGAGTATAAGTCGCAGGAACAGCCAACCTATGAAAAAAATTGTGACTTATAGTCTGGAAAATACAGTATATATGTATATGTATGTATATATATATATATATATATATATATATATAGCTAGAGCCCTGGAATACATATTGCAACATGTTTTGTTATTTTTCCTGGTCCAGGGTTATTTGACGTTTTATTTCGAACATCCCCGTCTGACTGGGTTGCGGTTGTGTAAACGCGCCCCTTAGTCACTACCTTAAGGAATTCAAAGTGTTTTCAAATGAAGTACATTGTTGTATGTGCCTTCAAGTGGGTTGTGGTGACGTCTCGCCAGCATCAGCCGACCTTTGCCAATTACCCCCACTTCAAACGTGCCCCCAAACAAGTATGCGGTAGGAGTCGCATATAGACTGGAAGGTTGTTTTTAAAGAGTGCACTACTTTTGACGTGTGCAACTGCTGGCCTAACGCCCTGGGCTAATAAAGAAAACAACTGTCAAACTGAAAGGAAGGTAGCTAAATAACACGGGGAACTTTTATCCAGCTGTGATTATAAACTCCTTTGAAAAGCACGTGGCTTTTCAAGATGGTGCTGTTTGTGTTGCACCTGGCAACCTTTGAGACAAAAGGATCCCGATAGTTTCTGATGTTTGTTCACTGCCTCATTAAAAACTCCTGAAACACCAGGAACTTCTTCCTGTCTCCCAAGTTTACTCTTCCAGCCTTGGACTTCACTGGCATCCGGGATATAAGTACTCCACACTGGGCAAGGATTTCCGACTTACTGGAGCGTGGGGACCTCTCAGCACCCGGCTCAGTGAGGAATAAACACACTTTCCACTTCATTTCTGTCCTGTGACCAAGAACAATAGAAGACGTTTTACCAGTCCACAGACCAGACAGTACTAACCACGTACAGTACATCTCATCTCCCATGCAAGTATAGCTAAAGTCATCTGAATGGACTCTTTTTGTTGGTAAAATTGTCTTTTCATTTCCTTCCAAATGCTTTGAGAAGACTGTTAATCTGAATTTAGACCAACGGTAGAGCATCCGTGATGGCCCACCCACGGAGGAAACATCTGCATTGTTTTTGCTTGACTGATTCCCAAAAATGACCATCTTCTCCTGACTGGATGGATAGAAAGGCGAGATGAACGGAAAAGGAAAAAGAGGCACGGAAAGAGATAAATCTAAGAGGATGAAAAAGAAAGGACCCTTCCCAAACTGGGCTGGTTAATTGCACGGGATTGGAACCAGATGCAAAGCCACGGTGACGTTATCGGAGTAGACCTTGAAAGTCCTTTTGCTTGACGGGGAGGGGGGAACGGAAGACCGGAGGAGCTTTGGATTGGAGGGATGACAAAGACTGATAATGAGGAAGATCGAATGGTGTCATGACATGAGTGCGAGTAGAAGGACGGGAAAATTAGTTCTAAGACTAATAATTGGATAGGAAAATAATGACATGCAGAAAAATGTGGTCAAAGTTGTTGACTTCCACACATTTTCTTACAGACAGTCAGCCCATCAGGCGTCTTTGCAAAGTTTGGCCAATTATGAAAGAAAAGTGCAAACATATTGGCGTCCGAGTCTGCTCAGTCTCAGACTCGACCGTTAATAATAACAGCCAGTTGACTTCTCTGTGAGGTGGACATTGTCGCTTGAAATGAACCCAAGTGCTAACAGACCTTCACAAGTTACTGTAACCTCAATTAAAAACTTCCCAGGATGAATATGACCACAGAGGTCTTGGATTCTTGGGTCTTGGATTCGATGTTTGCTTTCAAATTGTTAGGCGTCGATGAAATGGAAATTCCTGGGGTGTGATTATTACATGACTTAAGGTACCTATTCATTCATTCATTCATTTTCTACCGCTTTTCCTCACGAGGGTCGCAGGGAGTACTGGAGCCTATCCCAGCTGTCTTTGGGCGAGAGGCGGGGCACACCCTGGACTGGTGGCCAGCCAATCACAGGGCACATATAGACAAACAACCATTCACACTCACATTCATACCTATGGATAATTTGGAGTCACCAATTAACCTAGCATGTTTTTGGAATGTGGGTTTTCTCCGGGTACTCCATGCAAACTCCGCACAGAGATGGCCGAGGGTGGAATTGAACAATGGTCTCCTAGCTGTGAGGTCTGCGCGCTAACCACCAGACCGCCGTGCCACCCTAAGGTACCTATAGTATTGATAAACTGAATCAAGGATGAAGTTTTGTCTTTTCTTGAAGGATCATTCCATTCTGGCTACCGGGGGAAATAAGGACCCCAACGCCTCATGTCGATATTATTGTTTTACTCAGATGGTTCAGATATGAATGAACTGCAGCCTGGAAAATGACTGCCAAAAGCCAAAGAAAAAGCAAAACATATGCACTCTGAGGTGTGCCGAATTGAAGTCCAGCCACATTGGGGACATCTTGCACAATGGCGGTTGAAATTCCCAGGTTCTTGTGACATTGAAGGCCACATTTTCCCCAAACGTGTCGGTTACAAATATTATCATTCATCCATCCCATTCACAGGGGTGTGCTGGAGCCTATCCCAGCTGCCGTCCCACCCTGGACTGGTGGCCAGCCAATCCCAGGGCACATATAGACAAACAACCATTCACACTCACATTCATACCTATGGACAATTTGGAGTGGCCAATTAACCTAGCATGTTTTTGGAACAAAGTATGGTCATCCCAGTTTGGGGCGCACCTCATCGAATTCCACAGGTTTTTAGTCGGGAGTCGGTTGGGAGGTATCATGGACCTGGATGCAAAACCTTCAGAAGGAACCCAGAAAGTGAGGCTTGAACTAAACTAAAGTAAAAGTATTCTGCCTCTCCATTTAGTTACTGTAAGTTTGCCACCGGGTGCCATTTTATTTTTGCCGCCCCCCCAAACACCGACACAGGGACACGCCCCAAATACCATAACCTGGCTCTCAAATGACCTTTGATTCCGACCTTTATCCACTGAAAGGTTTTTGGTTCAGTTTCCGAGGGAAGCCTCCTCCTGTGCACGGGGTTGTGTGATTTGTGATTAGTGGGTGGATCTCTGTGCGATGGGGCCCCGGGGCCGTCACTCTTATAATTACACAGCATCCCTGGGGAGGGACCCTGGAGTGACAGCAACATAGCTCCCATTTTTACCAGGTCAGATGGAGCGATTAAGCACATCCTGTACGCCGCCAGTGGCCCTTTCCTTTTAAAGAGCAAATCCCAAGGAGGCTGGGACAGGGGACCAGGTCCACTTACCCAGCAGGCACCTGTTCTCCAACCTAGTTCGGCGCTGTGAGGCCAAGCCAAAGACGACTGAAACCATTGGGCGAACAGGATTCAGTGGGATTCCTTCAGGTCTGACGTGTTTTGCGAGAAGTCGACGAATTCCTGCAAAATGAGATAAAGAGGTAGATCAGAGTACACGTTGGATAGAGGAACACATGTTGAACAGATGTCTTCACACCCTTTTGTTGGGCTTGTGGTTTCCGTAAGCGTCAGGAAGGGAAGCGGTATTTCATCGTTTTGTTCTGGATAAGATAAGATTTCTTTAATAGATGAAAAACAGATTATGCCCAAGAGTCTTCTTCATATGGTTTACTGTTATTATATTCCAAAAGCCCTATAAAGGTGTTTGGATGGCCTTGCATATAAACCATATAAACCAGGGGTCTCAAACTCAATTTACCTGGGGGCCACTGGAGCTAGGGTCTGGGCGAGGCTGGGCCGCATCAGGTTTTCCAAAAAAAAAAAAATGCATTTATTAAAAACAGAAAAATGTACAAACTTTTCCAGTGCTTTGGTTCCAATTTTCTACAATAATAGCTCTGATAAAACATTCCACTGTTCTCAAATATCTTACTTTTTATATTTCTACACAAAATAAGATGAAAAATAAATAAACAAATCAAGAATAAATAAAATCAATCAATCAGTAATAAATAGATATTTTATAATAATAAGATATTTTGCAGACTATTGGACTTTGTGCGTGTCCTTGGTTATCGATAGCATTTTTTAGTACTCATGTTTTATCCATCCAGACGAGGCGTATTTTAAATGTATAGGAATTAAACTTGTTTGAGTATCCTGTTGCCGATCACACTCAATGACAAATTACTGAATAACAATGAACTCATGGGTTCGAATCCATGATTGATGAAATCTAACTTTCGTCTGTTCATGTTCTTTTCTTAAGACCACATTCGGTTCAATGAAAACCACAACAACAAGCGACTTATTTGGCTTTATTTACATCCCGAATGCCCAATGTTGACAACATGGACGTCACGCTCAGAGCTTGTAATAGTTCCGAAAGAAAAGTTTCATCGTCAAAAGTCAAAGAGTCAAAATTTCCCGAGCTACTGATGGTTTAATTAGGATTGAACACATTGTTCATATCAAATATATAATTCATGTCAATCTCAAGTGGTGGCAAACGACAGTCGATATCAAACACTTTGAGTTTGCAGGCTTGCCTTCTTAAATTCTGGCCCAAGTTCTTTTGCCAACTTGGGGAGAAGAGAAAAAGCAAACAGAACAGAGGGCAAGAATGGCGATATCATGCTGTGATGTTAGAGGCTTTAAATATTCAGAGGGAGATGCTTTGCATTTTAGCCCTTAAGAGCAAATTGACTCACAAATCTGGCTGCCTCTCCCAGGGCAGCTGTTAAAGGAGCTTCACGCTTTGCACAAACTGACTGGAGAACATAACCTCATTTCATTCTATTAACGTTCACTTTCAAAGGTGCCACAATCACACACAAACTCTTTTGCTTTCAATCAATCCTTGCAGGAAAAACACCTTTCAAGTACCCGAGCTTATCCAATGTTTACAGGAGAACTAATGCTTACTCTACGAATTAGTGTAGTACTAAACCTGATAGTCAACTCTTTATGTCAGGGTGGTGGTCTGACTGGGGAGGGGCTCCCTGGAATTTGCAAAACCTACATGTACATGCAATACCTACACGTACATGTACATGCTATACGTACATGTACATGCTATACCTACACGTACATGTACATGCAATATGTACATGTACCTTCAATACGTACATGTAAATATACATGCAATACCTACACGTACATGCTATACGTACATGTACATGCAATACGTACATGTACACATACATGTACATGCAATACGTACATGTACATGTACATGCAATACGTACATGTACATGTACATGCAATACGTACATGTACATGCAATACGTACACGTACATGTACATGCAATACGTACACATACATGTACATGCAATACATACACGTACATGTACATGCAATACATACACGTTCATGCAATATGTACACGTACACGTACATGCAATACGTACATGTACATGCAATACGTACACGTACATGTACATGCAATACATACACGTACATGTACATGCAATACACACACGTACATGCAATACGTACACGTACATGTACATGCAATACGTACACATACATGTACATGCAATACGTACACATACATGTACATGCAATACATACACGTTCATGCAATATGTACACGTGCATGTACATGCAATACCTACACGTACATGCAATACCTACATGTACAGGTACATGCAATACATACACATATATGTACATGCAATACACACACGTACATGCAATACGTACACGTACATGCAATACGTACATGTTCATGCAATATGTACACGTACATGCAATATGTACACGTACATGTACATGCAATACCTACACGTACATGCAATACCTACACGTACATGTACATGCAATACATACACATATATGTACATGCAATGCAATACCTACACGTACATGCAATACCTACACGTACATGTACATGCAATACATACACATATATGTACATGCAATACACACGTACATGCAATACGTACACATACATGTACATGCAATATATACACATACATGCAATACGTATACGTACATGTACATGCAATACGTACACATACATGTACATGCAATACGTACACATAAATGCAATATGTACACGTACATGTACATGCAATACATACACGTACATGTACATGCAATATGTACATGTACATGCAATACATACGTGTACATGTACATGCAATACGTACATGTAAGATTTGTTGCATTCTTTCTTTGTGTTTTCCATATGAGCTTGTGTGTTGTGTTGTCACATGACATTATTTGTACTAATGGCATCTAAAATGGAATGGCCACTTTAAAGACCTGCATACCAACATCCAGTTAGCATTAGCACTACCAACATACAACTTAAGAAACACCCATGAATACCCCAGAAATACCCTATCCGCCCCAGTTAGCATGTTTTTTTAGTTAACATAATAAACCTACGCCAAACATTTGCCTCTGGTTAGCATACAATATTATGTACATCTTTTTGTGCTATCAAACATTTGGTCAAACATTCCGTTCTTAATATTAATATTTTTTTAATGGAAAACTTTGTCTAAAGTGATACACGTGTTGCTAAGTTATGACATGCTAGCCATCAAACAATATGACTGATAGTTGTTTCCCCTCTTCTTCCCGTTTTAGCCTGCCTGCGTATTTAATCATAGCTTTAATTAAATCATTCCCACTCCAACAGACGCCTTTTGAGCCAGTTGGAAAAGCCAAAGCCGACCAACTCAATTGTCTAGCTAGCTGGTTAATGTTTTACATCACATTCTCAACAGACGCTTTATTTCCTCCTGCAGTGTCGTGGTCACAGGCTTCTCGTTAACCCTTTAATGGCTGCCACTGCTGAACGTCTCAGCTGCGTCTACAAATCATCACTTAAACGCGTCACCCCTGCCAAGTCGTTCTTTGGTGTCATTATTCAACTCTTTACATTCACCCTTCACTAACTTCACACAAAGTTTCAGTGTTTCTTCTGCTGTAGGAGCTCCCATTGGGCAGAAGAAACATCTGTTTCCTGTCTTTACCTCCCGTCCCTGCAGACGCTCGCTCAAGTGGAGTAGTCGCCACCTCACAGTCCGCTCTTTGCATAAGAAGCGCATACATTCATCTTGTTGCCCACACTTTCAAAACACCCGAGCTTTAAGAGGACATGTGAGAAGTCCAGCATCTTAGCCGGAGCCCAACTGTCACATGAAGCGGAATGTGTTTTTTTAAACGGCTTCCAGGGTGGGAAAATGGGAAAATGTTGGCTGGTTGCTTTTGTGTCGACGCCGCCGATCTAGGAAAAGGATGGCGTCACCACCCCAATGCCACCCTGTCGCCATCACGTGAGCAGACATGAGCTTTGACGCCAAGCCAACATCATACCCCCCCCCCCATGCCACACGTAGTGCCTTGTGTATGACATGGTTTTCACCCAGTGGTCCGTTCCCATGCGGATGCAACTCTTTACTAATGGTAATGGTAATGGTAATGGTTTTATTTCATTTGAACATGCATCAGATTACAATTGAGTGCACCCCTCCATCTGGTACTTTTACAATCAGTAACTGATACATTTGTTCACTTCCTGCTTTCCTAATATAGTCAAAAGGGTTTTTTATTTTTTATTTTTAAATTTTGTAAATCTTCCACAATGTGGACGTGAATTTATTTCAACCCACGGGGGCCTTCCCGTGTGAACAGGAACTCATTCTTCTGCCTCAACGTCCTCCAGCATGACTGGCTTGGTGCTGGGTCACTCGTGGTCTGGGGGTCTGGGGAGGCATATTCTTGGACGGCACACAGACAGAACATTTGCAAGCCCGAGGTACCCTGACTGACATTATGGGGATAAGATCCTCAGACCTAGTCTCACGTTCTGGTGCACTGGGTTCCTTCTGGTGCTTGGCAATTCTGGGTGTGGGTTCATTGTGGGTGGAGTGGAAGAGGCAATGGACCGGCTCGCTTGTTGACCAGACTTAAATCAGGCAACTTTGGGACATTATGAGGGATTGGGACCGAAAGTCATCACCAACGTACTAAGTAGCAGCACCCGGACCAAGAGGTGCCTCAATGTGGATCTCAATAAATGCAGATGGACAGCCAAGATCCTGAACCCCCAGTTGCTCCCGATGCTGCACCATCAGTAGGTCCATATGTGGTACCATGTTACACTGCAGTATCAATACCAGTGTCTACACCACAGAAAGTCCATTGATATTTACATGTGGAAGTAATGTAGCATCCTGACTAAAGATGGTGGCTAACCTTAACACGCCAACAGCAACCGTCACTTCCAACAAGTTCCAACAAGTCGTGGTTAGAACCCTGTTTAAGCACCAGTTTTGGGACCAGTAATTTGTAAACCATACCCAACCTGCGAGGACCAAGATTAGAGCCATTCTTCAACTTGGCAACGCTGCATGCATGTAATAAAGCCAAACTCGGTAATGAATCAGCACTTTTCTTTTCAAAAAAAAAACTGTCAAGTCAAGCAATTTGAAATATGAGTTGATTTTTGTTGAAGTCAACATGAGCACAAATTGACTCTGCGGAAGACTTTGGAGGGAAGTGCGAATCATCGATAAGCATCAATGTGAGATGGTTGCCAGATATCATTATTTATACTGTACAGGCGGCTCAACAGAAGTGCAGAGTCAAACCATTTTGGGTGAGAAGTTTTTTTTTTCCCCTCAGCCTCCCAAATATGAGGGGGTGCAATCTGAAAGTACGTCAAAGAATGTGCAAATCTTTCAATTATCAAAGACATGCGATAAAGTCCGTTTGCTGGAGACAGTCGGCGATGTGCTAAATAGTCTTTGCTAAAAATACACGCATCTAATTAGAGGTCCGCAGTTGATTTTCATGTGTGGGGGGGGGGTGTTTTCTTCAGTTTTTCTGGCTCTTTGAGTGTTGGGCGAAAGAGTGGTTGTTCGAAAGCGGCAAGAAGAAACCAACAGTCCCCGAAGTAACGAACCGGCTTTCTGGTCCTTGCTTGGAGTTTTTTTTGTTGCCAATTTGGCGGCGCCTTTGGGATGCAGCGCTTCTATTTTTCTTCTTTCCATGCTGGGTTAGAATCACCTGGGATGTGATTAATTAATTCAAATTGGTGCACAGAACTGGGGGGCGAGAGGGGGGGGCACATGTGTTTTGTGGTGCGCGGTGGTGGATGTGGTCGGGGTGATTGGGATTAATAACAGTCGGGGCAACGCGTGCTGGGAATCAGAGCTATGTCGACATGGGCGGGTGGGGGAAAGTTAAGGATTGGGGTTCAGAGGTGCACGGGCCCCCAAGCTGCTGGAACAAAAGTATCTTTGTGGGGGGGGGGGCGCTTTACTCTGCAGCAGAAACACAAATTCATTGTTTGCATCAGTAAATAAAATACATTTGGTTTTATGATGCGGTTTAGTTTAAAGTTCCTGTTTTTGCATAAAAATTTTATTTTGTATCACGCGTAGGAAGCCCATGTGTACACTGCCACAGCAAGAAGTTACCCAGCATACATTGCGGGTTATGAATGTGCATAAAATTGTATTATTTTGCACATTTTTTTTTGGATACCTGCATAGTCCGTGGGGTGCCGATACGTTGCGTGTTCCACATGTGTTATTTTTGGTTGCACCGTGAGTAAGGGAGGCGTTGAGTACACGTTACATGTATAACTACACAATTTCTACAGTTGAATACCCAAGTCGTTATTGTTGCCTTAAAAGTATTAAAATAAATGTCGGCAAGCTAACCTTGAAAAAGTGACCAGTTTGTTGCAGAAATTCAGTTATGGTGCTAAGGTCTGGAACCAATGAACCGCGGTAAACAAGGGATGCTGAATCTTGATATGTTCTGGTTTTCCAACTTCTGGTATTATCTTCCATTCTCAGGTTCTTTCATGCAGAACAATGTGTTCACCCCCAACAGCTCCAAAGTCCTTGTTCAGGTGTTTCCCAAAGCTCAGGGTGGAAGAGATTGCGTTTTGTTGTCATGATGCGTTTGTTTGCTCAGACTGTCTTGGATTTTTGAAATTGTACTTTGGTCCTGCACATTGCCATTGTGTTATTTTGACCTCCAAGGTTTCTCCTAAGAGAGGTTCCTCCCAGAAGTAAAAGGATCAAACATACACCAGCAACGCACTCCGCTTAACAAGAGCCTAAGAAATCTGAAAATAGTTTCTCTTGGCGAGAGAAGCGCGGCTGTGGTCAGCGGTTTGACGTTACAGCGATGTAATAAGCTGCAGATAAGATCCCATCAGGCTTGTCATGAACCACTAAATATTTTCACACTTCATCAGAACCAAGTCCAGAAAGGAATTGCTTTGTAATGACAATCATTTGTGTTCACGTTGAATGGAATGGTTGGTTCAATCGGACGAAGGGTTGGCGGGGTTGCCAAGGGTTGGCGACCCATGGGTGTCGGAGCTGCATGCGCTTCTTCAGTCTTTCACAGTTTGATTACCAAGGCGGTTACTCCAGGAGGGGCCCATAGTGTGTCGCTTGGACTGCTGTGAGGCAGGGTGGACCTCTCGGCAGCAACTGCAGGACCATACGTGCCTTCACTATAATCTCCAAATACCAGTCCCTGGTTTTGAGAAGATGGTCAAGTTGGCAAGACTGGACCGCAGGTGAGATGGGAGGAGCAGGAAGTCACTGGTGACAGTTCATGACCACGACTCGGCAAACAACACCGAAGTTGGCTACATTTTGTTTTCCAATCCTAAACAGTGTTGGAATGATGTCAGAGTAGGCCTACGTGTGTAACGATCACGCCCTCCTATAAAGTTAACGAGGCTACAACGCAACAAGAAGGTCGCGGGGGGAGCGGATATCAGCTATAAGAAAAAGGAAACACTGTCAAAGATGCTCGTTTGCCTCCACAACGGCAGTTTAATGACTCCAAACCAAACCCGCATATCATCCCTTCTCAACCTAACTAACTAAACTTCCCACCTGTAAACAAAGACACCCACGAAACACCAACTTAATCCCGAACGTTTAATCCCCAACCTGAAAGTGTCCCAAAGTTCCCCAAAGAGTCAAAGTTAGTCCTCAAGGCAGATGTGAAAGCCACAGTTCCACTCACGGACGCGCATCCGCCTGTCAATCCACCTGGCGTTAATCCCTAGCGTCCGGAACCTTGCATCCAAAAAGTCCAAAAGCTCAAGCATAAGAGAAGGAAAAGGAAATCCCATCAATTGGTCGCCTGAAAAATTGGTCCTCGTGGCTGGAACGCCGGCTCTCAGGATCCCGTCGGCGTGTGACTTTTTTTCCCACCGACCCCCATGGTGTGCCGGAAGAGCCTTCTTAAATACACGCCCTATACAGACGCGTCTTCTCATCATGACAACAATGATGACGTATGTATACGTATATGGCATGTGTACACCTCCTGTAATTGTTCCCCTCTACCGAGACCATGACAGCAGTTTTCGTACAGCTGAGTCTTGTAATATACTGACGCGCTTACCTCGGACGGACCCCACTACCTCTGCTGATGGACTTTTGTGGCTATTACACGTGTACTCATCTTTGTGGACCTTTGTTGTTGTAGAAGGTAACATCGGAAAGGTTACAATTCCAACCACTGAATGAACAAGGTCGCGGTTACAAGCAGTTTGGTCCATTGGCTGGTTGGGTTTTCCCAAGAAGCTTTGTCATCCGAGGTCAGGACGCCTCCCGAGACTATGACTATGTCTATCCAACATGGACCCATTCAAACTCCACAGGGAGGTCTCAGCTGAGAGTCAAACCCAGAACTCAGAACTCTGTGAGGCAGCTGCACAAACCACATGCTCCACCGTATAGCTTCCAAAACAAGTTCATATGCTGTTTGCATTCTTCATTTGGAACCATAAAATAATCATATATTTGTATGTTACTGCAGATATCTCTGCATATCAGTCAAACGGAATCGACCACTTCTGCGGAATTCCCCGTGGGTCAAGACAGGAAATGATGCTTTTCGTGTCGTTTCATTCATTCATCTTTTATTTGTAAGAGGAAATTGCTATTTTTTACTGCTCACGCTGTGCCAGAAACAAAAACAATTCAGGAGAAGAAGAATAACAACGTAATGGGAATGAAAAGTTCACCACTTTACGATGCCCAAATCAGTCACGCAGACGGAGTGACACGCTTTATGTAGTACGCTAGTTGGAAAAGAAAACACTCAACCAAAGGAAACTTGTCATCATTTCCTCCCACCTGGCTTTACATCGTGAAGGCGGAGCACAGCGAGACCAAACCAGAACCTTCCAAAGCGCCACTAAAACGGGTACGGTGTGTGTTGAAGGGCGCATGAATGACGTCTTATGTACTTAGGACAGTATTTTCATGAATATAACAATTACATGACTCAGCATGATGGTAGTCACTGGCGTCATTAGGCCTATTTTAGGAGGACTTTAGCCCCTCTAAATAATTTTATTTTATTTTATTTTTTTACTATTTTTTATTTATTTTTATTTTTATATTATATTTTATTTTTTTATTTATATTAATTTTTTTAAACCAAAAAAATCTCTGACAAATTTCATATAATAGGGAAAAAGCAGGCTACTACTAGCCCACTACTACTACTACTAGTATTAGTATTAATCAGAAGAATAATAATAATGATAGTAATAATAATAGGCTAATGAATAATATAATAATGATTATTATATCATTGATGACTGTCCACTGGACAGAATGGTTTCAGAGCTTGTGTAGATTGTGTGTACTTGTGTACATTTAAAGGTGGCCTAAAACTATTGAGTATCTCTACTAAATCTGTTGTTTTTAGGATTTTTTGGAATGTCTATTACATTCATTCATATCCTATGCATCTGCCCCCACTGTCCTCAGAACCTAGTGACGCACCTGATGGTAGTCATGACTGATTGGCCCAAAGCAGATTCAGGAAGATTTGATGTCGTCATTCCTGCCTGTGGATCTCTAATTATGGTAATGGTAATGGTAATGGTAATGGTAATGGTAATGGTTTAATTTCATTTGAACATGCATCAGATTCCAATTGAGTGCATCCCATAATCAGTTCCCAGTTCCACATGTCCAAAAGGAGTAGGAAGAAGCAAAGCTTATTAAATCCTACCCCTCCATCTGGTACTTTTACAATCAGTAACTGTTACATTTGTTCACTTCCTGCTTTCCTAATATAATTTTAGTTTAAAAAAAAAAAATTATTATTATTTTAATTTTATTTTGGTATAGATCAGATTACAATTGAGTGCATCCCATAATCAGTTCCCAGTCCCACATGTCCAAAAGGAGTAGGAAGAAGCAAAGCTTATTAAATCCTACCCCTCCATCTGGTACTTTTACAATCAGTAACTGTTACATTTGTTCACTTCCTGCTTTCCATAATACAGTTTAAGGTTTTTTTTGTTGTTGTTGCTGTTGTTCTGTGTATATTTTGGGAGTCTGGAACAGATGAATTGGATTTGCATGATGGGAAAACTGGAATTGTCACCTTTTGGGACTGACTCATGACAAAAATCGAGGTTCATTAGAAGTGAATGAAGCTGAAATGAAAATGGGAACGCGAGTGAGACGTCCCTAACTGATTTAACCCGCAGCCGCTTGACGTAAAACCATAGCCGGCCTCTATGGAATGATAATATATTCATGTTTGCTGCAGTCATTTTCCTATTATGGGATACGGGACATGCTGCATAAGTCAACACGTTTTGGAGGACGGCTGTCTCTTTTCATTAAGCATCCAGCGAGGGGAGGACACCGTGATCCACTCTGCTGCTGATTAGTGAATTATGATCAACATGCCATCACAACACAACCGCCATTTATTATCCTGCACAAATGTTATCTTGTGGCGTCGTACTTCACTGTGGCACATTTGGATTTTAGCACATGAAGTCAGCAGAGCTTATTTGTAGGAAAGAAACTTAACAGTCTGGAAAAGTTGTTAAACTTCTCACATCTACAATTTAGTACTGTCTTTGTCCCCCCCCCCTCCCCCCCCTTAATTTGCACTTCTGCTCTCATCCTCCCGCCGCCTCTCCGGTCTCACGCTGTCATCGCTCACCACAAATGAGCATCCTCCATGAACGCACAGTCGACCCATCCGCAACCCGAATGGGAACTCCTCCACGCCGCACGGCAACACTGTTCTAATTAGTCTCCTCAACTCAACGTTTCGGGAAGAGAGGCTTCCCAACTCGCCCGGCCGATCCCCCGTCCAACGCTGTGTCCGGGTGACAGGAGGTTAATTGTGTCCAGCTCACTCATTACTCTTCCACCTTTCATTTTTTCTTTTTGGAAAAATAAGTTGAGTGTTTGTGGAGCTTTCAAAATGGCGGTGCTTTCCAGTTTCCTGAGAATGATGTAGGCTTCTGGGAATCTTCCGAGCTTCCACATCATGTTCTCAGGTTTAAGAGCGACATACTGCATACCTACGCTGTTTGGAACCAGAAGGCTGAGCTCCAAAGACAAAAAGAAACTATTATTATTCGGTACGAGGGTGAAAATAAACGAAATAAGGAATCATGGCTGAATGGTTAACTGAGTCTGAGTTATCTGAGTTAAGGGAAGCAGGACTCCATGACTGTTGGAACGGTCGGAAGCGTACAAAAGGCGAGGACGGACGAAATGTGGACTGTTGCAGTGTGGATTAATGCTTTGCAAACAATGAATACGTGATAAAAATATTCCCATCCAAGCGAATGCGGCGCCCTTTTTTCAGCGTTATCTATGATTGCGGTCAGGCCACATGGGAGGACCGCTGTTGTCGGAGCGAAAGCTTTTTTAAATGAGCTGTTTAAGATGCCATAAAAGTGCTATTAACTGATTTGTTCTCTGTAATAAGCTCTTACGTCATCACTAAGAAAAGTTCCGACAGAGAGGTAAAATCGTCCAATCCGCCCATCCGCCCATTTGTTTCGTTATTATTAAGACAGAAGAATTGATCAGACTTTGAAAGGTCAATTAAGAACGTCCTATGCGGTTAGAATAACCTGGAAAGTTATTTAACGATGGGAAACCCGATTCTGTTTACTGATTCGAATCGGGTACTCTCGTCTCGAAGTACACGTGGGCAGTATATTGCACCCGTACCAGGAACCCGGAAGTCGGTGAAACTGGAGCCTTTCTCAACTACCAGTGAGTCGGTGAACCTGCAGTATTTCGGGATGGTCAGTCGTTCATTCCTGCGGTGCAAATAGGAAGTTTTAAAAAGTATCCGTAGATAAATGCTTTTGATTCTAAAGAAACGTTTTTGTGTTGTTTATGTTGTTGTTGTGGTTGTTTCGATATTTCAGATGTCACATAAGCAAAAAGTCTATCTTTTCACAAAAAGTCCCGACTCTTCTAGTTGGGAACTGATGTTTTTCTGAAAGGTACCTAGGTTCTACTGCCGATTATAAAGAACGGAAGAAGGTAGCAACAAGCTTCGTTTTCTGATGAAAGACGGGACGCTCAACTTTCTGTTGGCAGGTTCCATGTGCAGATCGGTCAAAATCGGCTAAAAGGGCCGCGACTGAAGGAGTGGTTCTTTGAAAAAGGGGCTGGAATTGAATGGGTTAATTTGTTGTTGTTGTTGTTTCGATATTTCAGATGTCACATAAGCAAAAAGTCTATCTTTTCTCAAAAAGTCCTGACTCTTCTAGTTGGGAACTGATGTTTTTCTGAAAGGTACCTAGGTTCTACTGCCGATTATAAAGAACAGAAGAAGGTAGCAACAAGTTTTCTGATGAAAGACGGGACGCTCATCTTCCTGTTGGCAGGTTCCATGTGAAGATCAGTCAAAATCGGCTAAAAGATCCGCGACTGAAGGAGTGGTTCTTTGAAAAAGGGGCTGGAATTGAATGGGTTAATTTGTTGTTGTTGTTGTTTCGATATTTCAGATGTCACATAAGCAAAAAGTCTATCTTTTCACAAAAAGTCCCGACTCTCCTAGTTGGGAACTGATGTTTTTCTGAACAGTACCTAGGTTCTACTGAAGGAATGGTTCTGGGATTGAATGGGTTAATGACTGATGACGTGCTAACTGCTTTCTTATTCAATTTAGCTGCCGGTAGCTAGGAACAGGAAGTGAACACGTTCACTTCCATGAATAGCCATGAGTCCCCAATCAGTTAAGACTCGTTGGCGGCTGGCGCTTGGAATCTCCAAGTGGAACACAATTTGATTGGTGGTTCCAGTTTACCACCAACTGGTTCTTATGTCTTTGTGTTCAATTCCCCAGAGTAGATATGTTGAACGTTGCTTGCATCCTGCATACGATTACGCCTCAGTCAAGCGTGCTTGTGATTGCTTCCAACAACGCCCAAATGAAATTCTTCTTTTCAGTCCGACAAGGTTAAGTGAGCGAGCTGTGACGTGCTAACGGGAGGATATAACCCATGTGACTGGAATGTAAACACCAGCGCTGAAAAAAGCATAAATCGGTTGATGGAATCCCACTTCTTGTTTTTAATGGAACTTCTGTCGTTCCACATTTGGAGGAAATTACACAAGGTCAACAAATTGAAGGTCGTTTTTCATTGACGTGTTGGAAGCGGCGGAATCGTGAAACGTTAGATTTCACAACGTTATAGGAGAAGACCTCCTGGCGTGCTTGACATTCAGCAGAAATGTGTCGGGATAAAAGCCTGTTTTTCTTTTCACTCGCCCCGCCCCTCATCGAGGGGTGGTACCCAAATTCACTTAAGGGGGGGGGGGTGTTGTCCCCAAATGGACTTAAAGGGGGGGTGTATGAGAAAGGCCAGGTGACCACGGTCGTTTTTTGGTTTAAGTATCTTTTCCCCCGGTCTGCAAGTCACCTGCTGTGCGTGTTTGTGTGTGTGTGTGTGTGTGTGTGTGTTTGTGTATTCTCAAGCCAATGAGTCCTAGATATGGTTGAACTGTGAAAGTCTGGAGGTAGATCTTTATGGCGCAACAGGCCTTCAGCTGTCAACGCTACTGCTTGACTACAGACGCAGCTGCTTAAACGTTGGCAACACGAAACAGATGAGCCCCGCTAGTCTTAGAAAAGACGAAAATATGTTTGTGTGTGTGTGTGTGTGTGTGTGTGTAATGTTGGGCGTGTTTATGGGGTGCTCACACACGCTGGCCGATGTATGATTTTGTGTTTGCAGCCTTGGTGGTAAGGTTGACGAGGGTTAAACCCGGCTTGTTTGAAACCGGATTAACCCTTGGGCTCATGTGGACCGTTTGTGCGAGGGCAGCTCACATTTTGGCCATCACCTCACGTTCACGCCGTAGCGCCGCTGAGGGCCACCAGCAGTCGGCTGAAACTCGAGAGGGCTTTTTATTGCGCCTCTAAATTTTTATTTGGCGAATCATTTAATGGAAATCGAACCATATGAGGGAAGGGATTCAGAAGGGAACCACTGATCACCCGCATTTAGGGCAGTTCTTTGAGGTGCAAGTTGCAGTAGTCCCGGAGCTGGGCTGACCCCCCCACGCCAGAAGTAAGGAAGGTCTGGGCACCCCTAAGAGGTTTAGTCCACTCACTGCAGAATGAAATTGGATGGTGAGCCACACCTGCGATCCCTGGTCCAGACCTCCGGACTCAGTCTGAAAGACCAGAATCCTGCTTTTCAGCCCCACCAAACACAAAAGCATGAGGGTGAGGGGATGGTTTGAATCTGTGTTGGTTTGTCTGTTGGTAGTTAGTAGAATACAAAACACCAGCATGGTGGGAGTGGTCATGATTTTTCAATTAACTAGAGATTGTTTTTCCTTGGGGGTGGTTTGTGTTCTCTGAGTATTATTCCACTTTTGGTTTTACATCATCCAAGCTTCATTCAGTCTTAAGTCACCGGAAATGTGACTTCTCTTGGAGATACATACATAAGTCAGGTCAGACACCACATAGTACTGATGTTATATGTTATTATATATAATATTATATTATTATGTATGTCTTATGTTATTATGTTATACAATAGTCCCTCATTTATCACACCTAATTAGTTCCAGACACGAGAAGTCAGAAGTTAATTTTTAATTGAAGTAGGATTCCTTGTTCATAAAAGGAATATGTTCGATATGGTTCCTTTTCTTTCTCAGTATCAACGATGTACAATGCATGATGTACGATGTATTAGGTACGATGTATGATGCACAATGCACAATGTACAATGTACAATTTACAATGCACAATGTATGATGCACGATGTATGATGCACAATGTACGATGTACAATTTACGATGCACGATGTACGATGCACGATGCACAATGTATGATGCACAATGTATGATGTACAATTTACGATGCACGATGTACGATGCACGATGCACAATGTATGATGCACGATGTACGATGTACAATGCATGATGTACAATGATGTACGATGTTGTACACTTTACGATGCATGATGTACGATGTATGATGCACATGGTACGATGCACGATGTATGATGTACGATGTGTGATGTGTGATGCACGATGTACGATGCACGATGCATGATGCACGATGTATGATGTACGATGTACGATGTACGATGTATGATGTATGATGTACGATGTACAATGCCCAATGTACGATGTACGGTGTATGATGCACAATGTACAATGCACGATGTACAATGCACGATGTACAATGTACTATGTACAATGCACAATGTACGAAGTACGATGTACGACGTAAGATGTACGATGTACGATGTTTGTAACCACCAAACTGAAGGGAGGAGCATCTGTGTTGGCCGATCCAGCCAACTGAAAGATGAACATCCTATTTCTGTGATCTGGTCGAGGAATTTGAAGTGAACGCAAAAAGCAGCTGATTTTCCGAAATTGCAGGTTTGCGAATAATGTTGACAACGTTTTTACATCCTCCTGAAGCCATTTGACTTTGCATGACAGACAGAGTTGCTAATCGACGTCTGTGCCCTTGTCCCTTTCCCGTTTGGTCCTGAGTCCTGCCAGACCAAAGTCCTACCTTGGCACAGTCGACCATGAGTGTATTTTTTTTTTTTATAAAAACACGTCTCATGCTTCCTGCTGCTTTTAGGGCACGTCATTGTTTGCTTCTCCTTTCTGATCATAATTGCTGTCTGCTTTATTGGCTTTTCCTCTCGTCTGCTGCCTTTTTGTTCCCCACACGCTCGTGTTTGATGTGGCAGGAAGTGGGTGGGCGAGTGGGGGGTGTAAATTGAGCAGGAAAGACATCAATAAGCAAAAATGGAAAAGAAATTGCTGATTTTTGTGACTGCGTGTACCTGATTGAACTGTGCTTGTCAGTCTGGGGGCAAACAAAACGGGACATTTGCCGAAACGTCTGTCAGGTGTCAAGAGATGTTCTCCACTCCTGAGTTTTCTTTTTGCTTCGGATGAGCTTTCTGGGATGTATCGTGCTGACTTTCACTCGGCTTGATGTTGAATTTCACTCCACGTACTGAATGTTCATGTAGCTTTATGGCCTTCATGGCCTTCCTCCCGTCTTTAACAGTCTCTCTTGACCAGGGGTCTTTTCCATGCAGGGCCGCAAATTAGACGCAAACGGATGCAAGGACCACTTTCATATTTCTGCTTTGTGATATCAGGGAAAAAGTGATTATTACTATGAACTTCTGTATTTGCGGTTTTCACCCATTTTTTTTTTCAAATACTACAAATTTCCTCTTAAAAATCTGTGGACATTTTCTTTTTCTGATATTTTGACCAATATTATGATACCATGATATTATTTGAATAACATTTAGACTTCCCATATCATAAAATACATTTTCCAAAAAATACAACTTTACTTTTTCTGTTTGTTTCTCTTTTTTAAAAAATTCATATTTTTTTCTTTTATATTTCAACTCTATGCTCCTAAAATGAAACTTTTCTGATATTTTGAATATATTATGATATTTTTTGTCTTTAATATTTAAACTTTATGCTCCTAAAATTACAATTTTTTCTCACAATACGACAATTTACTCGCAACATGACAACTTTGTCCACATTTGATGACACCCCCGTTTTTTTAATATTATGACTAATATTACGCTACGATGATATTATTTGAATAACATTTAGACTTTATTCCCATAATATCATGACATTAATTTTCCAAAAAATACAACTTTACTTTTTATGTTTGTTTCTCATTTTTTTTAAATCATATTTTTTTCCTTTCTATTTTAACTCTATGCTGCTAAAATGAAATTTTTCTGATATTATGAATATATTATGATATTTATTCAAACTTTATGCTCCTAAAATGAAATTTTTTTCTACCAATACGACATTTTACGACACCCCGGTCTTGCCTCTTGCAGTGGTAGACCATGTGAAGTGAGAGCTGTGACCCTTCAGGACAACTTTTCACACACAAAAAGTTCCCTGAGTCCCCCGAGTCCTTTCCCAGGACCCAAATAGAATTTGGGAGTCCCCCACCGACTGGAGACAAAACGACTCAGCTGGAACCTGAAAGATGCTCTGTGAGTGAAGGTAAAATAGGATTGGAAATGACACTGGTATTCTCCAGGGAGTACATAAAAGTACGGTAATGAAGCAGTAAAGACAGGAAGGCCCTGGTGGGACAAGGCGTCAAACTTGTTCCGTACAAAGCTAAAGATGAGGTATGAGAATCGCTGCTGTTGGGTCGATGATTGGTCCGCTGGCACGATGCTTCTTGCTAAGACATGTTATATACTGGAACATGCAGTACTATGTTACTACGTTACTATGTTACTATGGTAGACACTGCTGCAGGATCCCCATGGATCACTCTGGTCTAATCACTCCAGTATTTTTCAGGTAGCCCATCAGTAATCTTCAGCTGTAAATCTCCATAAAACCATAATATTCCTGTCTACCCCCCTCCAATATTATTAAATTAATAAACAAATCAAGAATAAAGAAAATCAATCAATCAGTAATAAATAAATATAATAATAATAATAATAAAACGGCAAATAATAATTAAGGATAATGATAATAATAATAATATTACAATGATAATAATAACAGGGGAAACAAGACAGTGGCATGAACATGATTATATCTTGCAAAAAGGGGTATGCATTTAAAGCTTTTGCTTCAGCCTACTCCTTTTGGGCTTGCTATCAGATAGCAATACAAATGTAAATAATGGAAAGTTATATTTTAATTTTGACTGATGTAAGAAATGCACTGTTATGATTCATATATTTGCCCAAATAAAGCGAAAAAAACCCCAAAATAAAATAAAATAAAAACTTAAGAAACCACATACAGTTGGTGGGTAGACAAATTATTTTTTTCAGATTAAAATGAACAAAGCATTCTTAGAGCCCTGTAGACATGACAAAACACGACTATAGTCACATTTATACTCTTTTTATTTACAACATATTGCGCAACTGCAGGGTCTTGAGACACATGCTAACTCGCAAACTAGAGCGCTAGCGACCTAAACGGTAGCCTTCAAGTTATTTCCTTTAAACTTAAATAGCCAAAAACTTACCACTTCCACACGGATAGGGAGGATAATTATTAACAGTTATTTAACCTTTAACATGAACATTAATCAAACGTAATAATTTTTTCTGGGTACCTGATACCATACAGCATCCATATCAAACTTGCGCAGACCGCACGAACATTAAACTTTCATATCAAGGCGGGGGCCTCAAACTAGTGTCCTGCGGGCCACATTTGGCCCGCGGGACGCATGTTTGAGACCCCTGTCCTAGAGCATTCAAGGAGCCAAATGCATGACGTCAACAAATGTTGGCCCTGAGAGTTACCAATCATGACCACAATCATTGCCAACCATGTCAACGCTTGGCCTCATTAGGGGCTGGGGTGTGCTGGAGCCTATCCCAGCTGAGTTTGGGCAAAAGGTGGGGTAGACCCTGGACTAGCCGACATAAAAAATCCCAAAGACAGAATCTTTTTCTTCAGTATGTCCAGGTCTCACTGAGAGCAGGATCTCATCAGTATGGTCGACCACGGATGCCCAGGTTGGCAGCACGAGGCTGGGCCATGACAACTGTTGTCAGAAGGCAACATGAAGGATCAGGCAGCATGTCCACATGGAGACCCGTGGACTCGGGAAGGAAATGTACGACTTTTTTCCCCTCGGCTTCCAGATGAGATCTCGCCAGGAGTCAAGCTCACATCTCCAGCCAGTCACACTTAGCGGACCGTAGCCCTCGCACGCAATCCTTCAGCGTCCCAGAGGAGCCACTTGACAGCTCATCGGCTCGACCTCCGTGGTGTCAGGAGTCAGCAACAGGTGCCTCTGTCTCCTTTGGAGGGCGCTTGGTTTGCCCCGCTCTTAAACGTCGGGCTCGCCTGTGTTTGTGTTTTCGGGACTAGAATAGAAAGCCAAATAGTTGCTGACATTGGACTATGTCCCTGACACAATGTTTGGGATCCTTTAGATGCCTTCAACACATTAAGCGTGACATGATGACCTGGCATGACACCTAAATAGTCATATGAGGACTTGGACTATCGTGAACAACAACTAAGGGACTGCTTCCTGTGTTATCATTCCAGCATTTGGACCAGCGTCCCGTCTGATCCAGATGATCCTTGAAGATAAACAGGCTGACTCGCTAGCAACACGTGTCTTGCCGACCTCCGTAGGAACCATGCTGTGTCCCAGATCACCTCGCTGGGAGTGCCAACGCTTGTAAAAAGTCCATTTTCCATGGTTGTGGTTCTGGATTAGATTACAGATAAACCTGCTTTTGGACTTTAGTGTTTTTAAAACAGATTTACGGTGGCCCACTTGAACTTTTGCTAACCTTACTTAGTCCATCGCTGACCTTGAAGCAGACAAACGTACGCTATTATGTTTCATTTGCTGCCTGATATCCTTATCTGCTGTCCAGCCTGCATCTGCGGTCCTCCCTCATCTATCACTGTAATATCCTAAATTAGGGTTCAAATATTAGTGTAGTTACGCCATCGAATACCTGTTTACGACCTTCTAAGTGTATTTATTTACAAGATCCGAGCCCCTACATGTGAAATAAGACCACTCTAGTCCCTTTTTATAGCCGTATTACCCATTCCTGATCAAATACAGGGCGCAAAGCCAAGCTCAGCTCCGTGCATTAAGCCCAGCCTACCGTCTGAGTGCAGTTGGATCACGGCGTCTGCATGTTTATGGCGGTCAGCACGTCGCCAATAATATAATGTTGCAGGAACAACATGACTTTTTTCAGCTGGTCTGATGTCGTTCATAGAAGTGTGGCATTAAAACACACAGAAATGCCCTGGGGGGGCATGTGTGAGCTGGAGGGGACTTGTCACTGCCGTACTTCCATAGAGAGGAAAGGCCAGCTGGAGAGCAGATATGTTTATGTATATATATATATATATATATATATATATATATATACATATATTCACATATAAATACCGTATTTTCCAGACTATAAGTGGCACTTTTTTTATAGGTTGGCTGTTCCTGCGACTTATACTTCAGAGCGACTTGTAGTCCGGACTATGGAATTCTGGAATGCATAAAAAAACAGAACCAAAATTGTAGCACACAATTTTCAGGTTACCCAAAAAAAAACATGCTAACTGGGGCGGATGCTAACCAAGGTTCCACTTTATTAAGACAAAAAATACCATAAATGTTGATTAAATATGTATTATTTTTTTATCGTAATATGAGAAACAAATAAATAAAATAAAGACTTCTTTTAGGGGAATTTTCGGTTAGAAAAAAGTTATAAAATTATGAAAATAGTCATAATATGAGAATAAAGTCATAATACTACAGGAAAAAAATTATCATATTTATAAAAAAATTACAAAAAGTAGCTCAAATAAGTAAGTTCAGGCTAATACCGTATTTTCCGGACTATAAGTTGCACTTTTTTTCACAGGTTGGCTGTTCCTGCGACTTATACTCCAGAGCGACTTAGAAATGAAAAAAGTGTTTATGTTCCATAAACACTGGACACCTTTTGTGTTCATGTTTACTTTTTGTGTAGCTGAATAAGCATTGTGTTAGCATATCTTACACGTATTCAGCCTGTTCTCGATTCTTTTATTGTTAGAACTTGCCTTCCAAGAGGACGTAATGTCTGTTTTGGTCAAGTAGTTTGGAAAATAAATTACCCACAAAAAATGCCACTTATACTCCAGTGCGACTTATGTATGTTTTTTTTTTCTACGTAATTATGCATTTTTGGCCTTGTGCGACTTATACTCCAGAGCAACTTGTAGTCCGGACTATGGAATTCTGCAAGGCATAAAAAAACAGAACCAAAATTGTAGCATACAATTTTGAGGTTACAAAAAAAAAACATGCTAACTGGGGCGGATGCTAACCAAGGTTCCACTTTATTAAGACAAAAACTACCATAAATGTTGATATATTAAAGACAAAAATATGTATTATTTTTTTATCGTAATATGAGAAACAAACTAATCAAATAATGACTTCTTTCTAGGGGAATATTTGGTGAGAAAAAAGTTATAAAATTATGAAAATAGTCATACTATAAGAATAAAGTAACAACAATAGTTGTAAAAATTGACAAAAAGTAGCACAAATAAGTAAGTTCAGGCTAATACCGTATTTTCCGGACTATAAGTGGCACTTTTTTCTTAGGTTGGCTGTTCCTGCGACTTATACTCCAGAGCGACTTATGTATGTTTTTTTCTTCTGAATTATGTATTTTTGGCCTATACACGGTATATTTACATATGGATATATTACATACATATAACTACAAGGTGATCAGACTACCATAAAAAGTACCACAACAAAGGATGGGGTCCATGCACTTTATAAACAAATAAGGTCAGACCACAAATATTTTTCACTTTTTCACTATAAATAAGTACTTTTTTCTCTTAATGAGAAAGTTGGATTACCATATTAAAGAAAAAAATACTAAAATGGAGTCAGTGCTTCCCAGTGATGTTACTGGTCACCAGTCAAATAAAAGATGAATTGGTCCATGTAATAACTTCGATACAGTAAGTATTGTTCATGCAGTACAATGCATACTTATCCCCAGCAGTTGTTCGGTGTCAGGTTTGGGGGGGTGCCCCCCCCCCCCCAGTGCCTGAGAAAGGCGTAAACAGTAGTGAGGCTCGCACTCGGCCACCAGCAGCATGCGGCATGATGGATGCAACAAATGCGGCTCGCAAGCCAGTCACGCTCGTTGGGAACTTTGACATCGCTTCACAAAAATCCAACAGCTTCTTGATTGAGCTACCAGTCATGACGCCGGCAACATGTGCTGGAACGTTACTGGTTACTGTGGGAAGGTGCCTTGCTGGCTGCAGGCTGGTGCAGGACGGCTGTGTGTGTGTGTGTGTACCCGTCTAAAGTGTGGCTGTGGCCCACACACGCTGCTCAAACTGCTGGCTATTTGCAGGCACACTTGATTAGCACACAATAGCTTCTATGCCAAAGACTACAGGATGGAGGGAGGTATTATTGATATGGAGGAAGGTATTATCGATATGGAGGAAGGTATTATTGATATGGATGAAGGTATTATTGATATGGATGAAGGCACTATTGATATGAATGAAGGTATTATTGATAGGGATGAAGGTATTATTGATAGGGATGAAGGTATTATTGATATGGATGGAAGTATTATTTATATTGAGGAAGGTATTATTGATATGGATGAAGATATTGATATGGATGAAAGTATTATTGATATGGATGAAGGTATTATTGATATGGATGAAGGTATTATTGATATGGATGAAGGCACTATTGATATGAATGAAGGTATTATTGATAGGGATGAAGGTATTATTGATAGGGATGAAGGTATTATTGATATGGATGGAAGTATTATTTATATTGAGGAAGGTATTATTGATATGGATGAAGATATTGATATGGATGAAAGTATTATTGATATGGATGAAGGTATTATTGATATGGATGAAGGTATTATTGATATGGATGAAGGTATTATTGATATGAATGAAGGTATTATTGATAGGGATGAAGGTATAATTGATAGGGATGAAGGTATTATTGATATGGAGGAAGGTATTATTTATATTGAGGAAGGTATTATTGATATGGATGGAGGTATTATTGATATGGATGAAGGTATTATTTATATTGAGGAAGGTATTATTGATATGGATGGAGGTATTGTTGATATGGATGAAGGTATTATTGATATGGATGGAGGTATTATTCATATGGATAGAGGTATTATTGATATGGATGGAGGTATTATTGATATGGATGGAGGTATTATTCATATGGATAGAGGTATTATTGATATGGATGGAGGTATTATTCATGTGTTTATGATGGAGATCCACATACAGTGCAACATGTCCAACCTCCAGTTTGGTCTTTTCCAATGACTTCCTCCACACTTCTCTTTGAGGTAAGCCTTTGGTTTTGTTTCTTGGTGCTTCATTTGAAAAGCAATTAGCCTTTTCCCAGGACTCAATTACCAACGTGAATGGCTGGCGCTATCTTGCTTTTCAATATTAAAAGAATAATAATTGGCAGGCACCTTCAGATACTGCTCTTTCCTCCATGTCTGATGCCTTTTTATTTTATTCCGTGGAGTTAGCCAATGAAGACTCTTTTCTGCCTTTATCAGCACCGATGTTAGTAAAAAGGATGTACAAAGACGTATTCTCCACACTCCATTGCCAACTGGGCATGAGTGTGCCCGTGTGGGCTACGGAATGCGTATAAAAATTAGCGTACATGTGTGACAAAAAGGGGTTTGTGGTTTTGTGTGTGTGTGTGTGTGTAGCCATGGGTCAGAATCTGGAAAGTATCACAACTCACCACCGGCATTGACGACGTGTGCGCCCAACACCAACTCCAGCGTTGAAATGGTCGGACAGCCGAGGCTTTATTGTCGACTTTAGCAAAATCATATGTCCTGACATAACGATGTGTGTCTTGATCACTTCAGCACACTCAGTCTTTCATGAACTCAACTTCAATAACAGGGTGGGGTCTTGACGAGTACCCCCCCACCCCCCAGTTGGAGCCCAGTTAAAAAACAAAACGCTTGTCTTGGATCCTCAATGGATTGTGGAGATTTACATCGACAAAGGACCGCCAAGGACCTTCTCAAAGGCCTTTCCTGGGGCGTCGAGTCGGCTTCAACAATCATGCAGTAAACTGTGCAATAATCCTGCATACTTTCCTATGCTCTTGTGTACTTTGCTTTTGCTGCTTTTAACCAACAACAATTATGCTAAGTGTAACATTATAATATACACAGCTGCAAAAATATGCGCAACAATAATGCAATAAACTGTGCAATAATTCTGCATACTTTTCTATGCTCTTGTGTACTTTTGTACTCTGCTTTTGCTGCTTTTAACCAAAAACAATTATGCTAACTGCAACATTATAATATACACAGCTGCAAAAATATGCGTAATAATCATGCAATAAACTGTGCAATAATTCTGTATACTTTTCCATGCTCTTGTGTACTTTTGTACTCTGCTTTTGCTGCTTTTAACCCACAACAATTATGCTAACTGTAACATTATAATATACACAGCTGCAAAAATGTGCGCAACAATCATGCAATAAACTGTGCAATAATTCTGTATACTTTCCTATGCTCATGTGTACTTTTGTACTCTGCTTTTGCTGCTTTTAACCAACAACAATTATGCTAACTGTAACATTGTAATATACACAGCTGCAAAAATATGCGCAACAATCATGCAATAAACTGTGCAATAATTCTGCATACTTTTCTATGCTCTTGTGTACTTTTGTACTCTGCTTTTGCTGCTTTTAACCAACAACAATTATGCTAAGTGTAACATTATAATATACACAGCTGCAAAAATATGCGCAACAATCATGCAATAAACTGTGCAATAATTCTGCATACTTTTCTATGCTCTTGTGTACTTTTGTACTCTGCTTTTGCTGCTTTTAACCAACAACAATTATGCTAAGTGTAACATTATAATATACACAGCTGCAAAAATATGCGCAACAATAATGCAATAAACTGTGCAATAATTCTGCATACTTTTCTATGCTCTTGTGTACTTTTGTACTCTGCTTTTGCTGCTTTTAACCAAAAACAATTATGCTAACTGCAACATTATAATATACACAGCTGCAAAAATATGCGTAATAATCATGCAATAAACTGTGCAATAATTCTGTATACTTTTCCATGCTCTTGTGTACTTTTGTACTCTGCTTTTGCTGCTTTTAACCCACAACAATTATGCTAACTGTAACATTATAATATACACAGCTGCAAAAATGTGCGCAACAATCATGCAATAAACTGTGCAATAATTCGGTATACTTTCCTATGCTCTTGTGTACTTGTACTCTGCTTTTGCTGCTTTTAACCCACAACAATTATGCTAAGTGTAACATTATAATATACACAGCTGCAAAAATATGCGCAACAATCATGCAATAAACTGTGCAATAATTCTGCATACTTTTCTATGCTCTTGTGTACTTTTGTACTCTGCTTTTGCTGCTTTTAACCAAAAACAATTATGCTAAGTGTAACATTATAATATACACAGCTGCAAAAATATGCGTAATAATCATGCAATAAACTGTGCAATAATTCTGCATACTTTTCTATGCTCTTGTGTACTTTTGTACTCTGCTTTTGCTGCTTTTAACCAAAAACAATTATGCTAACTGCAACATTATAATATACACAGCTGCAAAAATATGCGTAATAATCATGCAATAAACTGTGCAATAATTCTGTATACTTTTCCATGCTCTTGTGTACTTTTGTACTCTGCTTTTGCTGCTTTTAACCCACAACAATTATGCTAACTGTAACATTATAATATACACAGCTGCAAAAATGTGCGCAACAATCATGCAATAAACTGTGCAATAATTCTGTATACTTTCCTATGCTCATGTGTACTTTTGTACTCTGCTTTTGCTGCTTTTAACCAACAACAATTATGCTAACTGTAACATTGTAATATACACAGCTGCAAAAATATGCGCAACAATAATGCAATAAACTGTGCAATAATTCTGCATACTTTTCTATGCTCTTGTGTACTTTTGTACTCTGCTTTTGCTGCTTTTAACCAAAAACAATTATGCTAACTGCAACATTATAATATACACAGCTGCAAAAATATGCGTAATAATCATGCAATAAACTGTGCAATAATTCTGTATACTTTTCCATGCTCTTGTGTACTTTTGTACTCTGCTTTTGCTGCTTTTAACCAAAAACAATTATGCTAACTGTAACATTATAATATACACAGCTGCAAAAATATGCGCAACAATCACGCAATAAACTGTGCAATAATTCTGTATACTTTCCTATGCTCTTGTGTACTTTTGTACTCTGCTTTTGCTGCTTTTAACCCACAACAATTATGCTAACTGTAACATTATAATATACACAGCTGCAAAAATGTGCGCAACAATCATGCAATAAACTGTGCAATAATTCTGCATACTTTTCTATGCTCTTGTGTACTTTTGTACTCTGCTTTTGCTGCTTTTAACCAACAACAATTATGCTAAGTGTAACATTATAATATACACAGCTGCAAAAATATGCGCAACAATAATGCAATAAACTGTGCAATAATTCTGCATACTTTTCTATGCTCTTGTGTACTTTTGTACTCTGCTTTTGCTGCTTTTAACCAAAAACAATTATGCTAACTGCAACATTATAATATACACAGCTGCAAAAATATGCGTAATAATCATGCAATAAACTGTGCAATAATTCTGTATACTTTTCCATGCTCTTGTGTACTTTTGTACTCTGCTTTTGCTGCTTTTAACCAAAAACAATTCTGCTAACTGTAACATTATAATATACACAGCTGCAAAAATATGCGCAACAATCACGCAATAAACTGTGCAATAATTCTGTATACTTTCCTATGCTCTTGTGTACTTTTGTACTCTGCTTTTGCTGCTTTTAACCCACAACAATTATGCTAACTGTAACATTATAATATACACAGCTGCAAAAATGTGCGCAACAATCACGCAATAAACTGTGCAATAATTCTGTATACTTTCCTATGCTCATGTGTACTTTTGTACTCTGCTTTTGCTGCTTTTAACCAACAACAATTATGCTAACTGTAACATTGTAATATACACAGCTGCAAAAATATGCGCAACAATCATGCAATAAACTGTGCAATAATTCTGTATACTTTCCTATGCTCATGTGTACTTTTGTACTCTGCTTTTGCTGCTTTTAACCAACAACAATTATGCTAACTGTAACATTATAATATACACAGCTGCAAAAATGTGCGCAACAATCATGCAATAAACTGTGCAATAATTCTGTATACTTTCCTATGCTCATGTGTACTTTTGTACTCTGCTTTTGCTGCTTTTAACCAACAACAATTATGCTAACTGTAACATTATAATATACACAGCTGCAAAAATGTGCGCAACAATCATGCAATAAACTGTGCAATAATTCTGTATACTTTCCTATGCTCTTGTGTACTTGTACTCTGCTTTTGCTGCTTTTAACCCACAACAATTATGCTAACTGTAACATTATAATATACACAGCTGCAAAAATATGCGCAACAATCATGCAATAAACTGTGCATTAATTCTGTATACGTTGTTTTTTTTAATAAAAAATACTCAAAGTCTTTTTTTGTGGAATACTTTATGTAGCCCTGTTTATTTATTTAAAGTAAATTCCAGTATCTTCCATGACGGGCCCTCGGTGTGACGGGGGTCGTTGGGGATGGAAGCGAGTCGCCCAACACAACGCTAGTCGTTTGTTTCATTGATAGTAAACACAAAATGAAGGTATTCTACGCATGTTTAGTGAGTGAAAAGTACACGCAGCACTACATATTTCACCACTTTTCCTTCATCATTAAAAACGACTTGACTTTCCCCACAAGAGTGGATGTAAGTGTAGGTTCCAGCCTCCATCACAGTGCAAAACAGCATATTTCCCTCCCCCAGCCATTGTGTTTATGAAGTATGCAAGGACTGCAAGGGTGCGGACCACCAGCTAAGCTCTGTAAAGTGCATCTGTGCTCCCAGCATCGTTAAGCACCGCCATTGTGGTGGGCTGTGATTAGATTTAATTGACCCTTGCTCGGAAACATAACACACTCACACACTCACACTCACACTTCACACTTCACACCAGCCGCTCACATGGCTTTCATGAGGGACGTCTAGTAGGTGACCTCAAAACAGTCTTCACTTCCTGTATGGGCTGAGACCGTCTTGACCAGCATAAATCTGATTATTGGGTTGATCTCAGGGAAGAAGAAGTACAAGAAGAAGTACGTTCGAAACATTCGAAATGTTATGCTAGCCATAGCATTTCAGTATGTGGAATCAAACTATGGAATGGATTGAGTAAGGAAATCAAACAATGCACAACGATGAGCCAATTCAAGGAACAATACAAGCAGTTGATGTTTGCTAAATACAAGGATGAAGAGTCTTGAACCAGTCATGATGTGCTATATATATCACTATATTGACACTTACTATGGTACCCATTATGGCATTGGATGCTCATATCACCTCCTACTTTGGTATGTTACAAAAAATTAAAAAATTTTAAAAATTTTAAAAATTTAAAAAAATTTAAAAATTTACAAAATTTTAAAAATTTTAAAAATTTTAAAAATTTTAAAAATGAAAAAAATTTAAAAAATTTAAAAATTTTTAAAAATTTTAAAAAATTTAAAAAATTTAAAAATTTAAACATTTAAACATTTAAAAATTTAAAAATTTAAACATTTAAACATTTAAACATCTAAAAATAAAAAAACAAAAAAAAACCTTCAACTATATTAGGAAAGCAGGAAGTGAACAAATGTAACAGTTACTGATTGTAAAAGTACCAGATGGAGGGGTAGGATTTAATAAGCTTTGCTTCTTCCTACTCCTTTTGGACATGTGGAACTGGGAACTGATTATGGGATGCACTCCATTGGAATCTGATGCATGTTCAAATGAAATTAAACCATTACCATTTCCAAATGTAAATAATGTAAAGTTACATTTTGATTGATGTAAGAAATGCACTGTAATGTTTCATATATTTGCCCAAATAAAAGTAAAATAAGAAAAAAATCACTCTTCCATTTGCTTCCATGCTTTGTTTCTGTCACCGCCTCTCTTCTTCTCTCATACACCGTTGCAAAGCTAACAGCCAACTGTTAATGCTGTTAATGCTAATGCACCAGCATCTCTTCAGGCGGCTCGGAACCCGGAGTGAGGAGGAGAGAAAGGAAATCGAGCACAAGTCAGGATCCCCAAACCTGATCGCACGTCTATTTAGCAGGTCTATTTTATCTGCGATCCGCGAGTAACAGGCCAACAGGAAGCACACGTTATGAATATGCATAACTCAGCAACATCTGTTGAACATTGAGGAATACACACCTTGACTTTATTTGCAATTTCAACTTTAACCTCAGCAAATTGCTTGACACATTGAGCGTTTGAAGACAGTGATTACATTTTATATTCAGCGTGAATGAGAATTGCAAATGCATCCATGCTGAATAATGCATGTATTGTCGTGTTACTGCGATATCGCCGTCAGGCTGGGGAATAAGTGGCTTCATCACTAAGGGTTCCTACCAACAAGATGGACCTCTTTCTTCAAGCCCTGAAGTAACAGCAAGCTCAGGCTTAAGCGGCCCAACTTTGCATGTCCCATCAGCGAGGGCGATGATTAAGTTATGTAAACAGTTTGGAGCGCTCCGTGATTCCGATTCCGCTCGGCCGTGCCGCAAGTGTTCCTTCTCATAGATGTGCTGAAATATATGCTGTACGGATTCCCGGAGGACGCGGAAAATCAACAAGAAAATCATCAGTGCTGAACTTTAAAAAAACAAACATCCATCTTTATTAGAGGCCGGGGGTTTACGTTAGAGGACCTCAACCCCCCCTGGACTGGAATCTGGTCTCCACAATACACAGCTGGCTGACAGCGGCGAGAGGAAACCGCTGAAATCTATCCATCCATTTTATACCGCTTATCCTCACAAGGGGAGGGGGTGTGTGCTGGAGCCTATCCCAGCCAATCCCAGGGCACATCTTGACAAACAACCATTCCACCCACATTCATTCATTCATACATTCATTTTATACCGCTTATCCTCACAAGGGGAGGGTGTGTGTGCTGGAGCCTATCCCAGCCAATCCCAGGGCACATCTTGACAAACAACCAGTCCACCCACATTCATTCATTCATACATTCATTTTATACCGCTTATCCTCACGGGGGGGGGGGGTGCTGGAGCCTACCCCAGCCAATCCCAGGGCACATCTTGACAAACAACCATTCCACCCACATTCATTCATTCATACATTCATTTTATACCGCTTATCCTCACGGGGGGGGGTGCTGGAGCCTATCCCAGCCAATCCCAGGGCACATCTTGACAAACAACCATTCCACCCACATTCATTCATTCATACATTCATTTAATACCGCTTATCCTCACGGGGGGGGGAGCTGGAGCCTATCCCAGCCAATCCCAGGGCACATCTTGACAAACAACCATTCCACCCACATTCATTCATTCATACATTCATTTTATACCGCTTATCCTCACAAGGGGAGGGTGTGTGTGCTGGAGCCTATCCCAGCCAATCCCAGGGCACATCTTGACAAACAACCAGTCCACCCACATTCATTCATTCATACATTCATTTTATACCGCTTATCCTCACGGGGGGGGGGGGGTGCTGGAGCCTATCCCAGCCAATCCCAGGGCACATCTTGACAAACAACCATTCCACCCACATTCATTCATTCATTAATTTTCTGCCGCTTATCCTCACGAGGGGGGGCGGTGCTGGAGCCTATCCCAGCTGACTGGTGGCCAGCCAATCCCAGGGCACATATTGACAAACAACCGTTCCCACCCACATTCATTCATTCATTCATTTTCTACCGCTTATCCTCACGGAGTGGGAGGGGGTGCTGGAGCCTATCCCAACTGACTGATATCCAATCCACTGTATTTATATAGCACATTTTATAAACAGAGTTTCCAAAGTGCTGCACAGACTAGTACAATAAAAAATAAAAATAAAATACAATAAATAAAGGTACAAATTAAATGTAATCAAAACTAAAAGATCAAATAAGAAATAAAATAGTAAAATAGATATTAAAATATTAAAAACAAGAAGCAAAACAATAAAAGTATGAATAAAACCAGGTCCCCCCCTGGTCTTAAGTCTCGCCTTGGGCGCCACAAGTTGGAGCTAGCCCTCGGACCTCAGTGACCGGGTTGTAGCGTAAATTGGTAGCTAGCCAATCACAGGGCACATATAGACAAACAACCATTCACACTCACATTCATACCTATGGACAATTTGGAGTCGCTAATTAGTCTAGCATGTTTATGGAATGGGGGGGGGGGTTCCCGGAGAAAAGCCACGCATGCACGGGGAGAACATGCAAACTCCACACAGAGATGGCCGAGTGGGGATTCCAACCCAGGTCTTCCCATCTCCTGACTGTGTAGCCTGCATGCTAACCACTCGACTACCGTGCAGCCAAAAAGACTGAAATGAATTATAAAAATGGCCGCTTGAAATCCATTAATCGTTTTGATATTAATTAAAGGTGCTTTGTGGAAATGGAGGATCTAAATGGGTGGTCCTCCATCCATTCTGTCTCCGTGTTTGTTCAAGCAGTATTGTCACTGTGTGAGGATATAAAATTAATAATCATAGTAGATCCAACAAATGGGAGCTTTAACAGCAACTGGACTAGAAAATAGGAACTGAGTGAGGATGGAGGTCAGAGTATTTACTCTGTAAAAATGAAACACTGTTAGAAGGAGGATAAGCTGCACTTTGGGACAAAGTCGTATGAGCCAAAAGGTTCGAATTCAAATGAGTAGTAGATCATCTGGCTCTTGGACCAACCCAAAGAGGAGACCTGGTCCCCATCAGTGAGGTTCATCATGAAGATAAAAAAGAAAAACATTCCGACTATTATCTCATTCCTGTAGTTTTCATCAATAACAATAAAAATCCTGGTGTATTTTTATCTGCCAAAAATATCTCTCTTTTTATCTGTGACTAATGCCGCACCGCTTTTGTAAACCACCCCCCCTCCAACCCCCCAACCCCTCCACCCTCCCAAGTGTTTGATCCTCAGATAATGGCAGCAAAAAATATCCCAAAGCTTGTGGTCATTAAAGCCGTGTTGGTTTATTTGTGTAAGATACTGGAGCTTGGGAGGAGAGTTGGGGGGGGGGGTAACCGGGTGGTCCGCCGTCCATTTTCTCACCGACCGCTGATCTATGGATTTGAGTTTCCGCATGGTGAAAGAAATGTTGGCGTTGGAGGAAATGAACAACCAGGGATTGAACACCACTACAACTGTGTCAAGAGGTCCTGACGGCGTTGAGTTTGTGGTGTGTTTGCGGCCTTAAAGGGGCGGTGTCAGGAAAAAGAATGGATGATGATGATGATGATGTATGCAGGGGAGGTTTGGGGGGGGGGGTTGAATACGAGACCAGCAGAGACTGGACTACCCAACCGAGTTATGGTCCCCAGGGCCTTCCCGATGCAGCTGTTCCTGGCTGCACTAAAAGGAGACGTTTGTCCTGTGCCTTGGACCCTGACCCCCCCTATCCCAAATCCGCTTCCCTGGCTACCTCTCCCATGGCCAACGGAGACCCTGGTGAAAGAATGGCGGTACTGAAGTGGGGTTGTCAGCCATCATCATACGCCAGCGACCCCCAGCTCCCCGAACCCCCGCCCCGCCTGATGCAGTCCATCCAAAGAACCGCCCTGGGCTCCTTCTAAAGTGTCGAAGCGGGGCTTCCTTTAAAAGCCTGTGGGTGCTTTTCCACTCAATTACCCTTCCGTCCCTGAAGTACGACTGAAAACATTTTAGTACACCTTATGGGACGCTAACGGGGGCTCAGGTTCCCGGTGCCCATCTCCTTTTCACCGAAGTTCAACCTGTGACAAGAGAGACGTGTTTGAGGACCTTTCAGAGAGGGTCTCGTGTAGGCGACACATCAAGTCTTTTACACTTTGCTTCGAAGGAGTTTCAGAGTACTTGACAGTCGGCCTCTGGAAGCCATTAGCTTAGAGCATCGCCCCATTTGCTGTTAGCGGTCAGTCAAGAACAAATAATGTGCTCGCCCTGCCGTGTTTGCAGGGGGGGGGGCCTCAGGACCACAAGGCTTGGAAATGTTTAGGAAGACTCAGAACCGCAGGAAAGACCCGAAGGATGGCGCTTTCCAACGAAACCCCCACCCCAATGAAACCCCATCTTCTAATAGCCGTGAATTTGTGAGAGGGCTTGAGAAAGGTCAAAGGTGAGCGGGAGAAAAGCCCAGATGACTATTGGATGGATTAGCAGCAAGTGATCCAGATGCTCCCACACAATGACGACACCTTCAGCCCCCCCCCCCCCAGTGCTGGACGATGCCCTCAGCCATCAGCCTCCTGGTCGTGGATCCTTTGGTTGTTTCTTCTTCCCATCATCATCTGGATACGATTTTTTACTTGGGCTTATTTTTAGGGCTGCGTTCAAGGCAGTAAGTCATTTATTGACTCCAGTGGTTTTAATGATTAGCATGATTCATGTTAGCGCATCACGCTTACAACATGAGATGGAAGCATAGTAGGGGTGTCCACACCCCCCATCAAGCAGTCCGACACTTGTTTATAACTTCATTCTGGCCATTCTGACATCAACTGAGATGTATTCAGGGACCTACAATCACAAAACCACAATCATGTTTGAATCACGTGTGGTCGAAATAAACAGAAAGACAAAGAAAAATACAAAGTGGTTGTATCTTCTTATTACTCACTACCACGCCTCTGACTACAGAAGATGCATTTAAGGATGCTTGGAATCCAGAAAACACTCCAAACACGTGAATTCAACTTAAACTACTTGGTGTGTCCAATATGTGGTTGCACCATGACAGGGACAAGGCAAATAGATTTTCAGACGTGCGAGAGCATGGGTCCCAAACGAGACCGTGGGTCCCAAACCAGAGTATGGGTCCCAAACCAGAGCGTTAATCCCAAACCAGAGCAATGGGTCCCAAACCAGAGCATGGGTCCCAAACCAGAGCGTTGGTCCCAAACCAGAGCGTGGGTCCCAAACCAAAGCATGGGTCCCAAACCAGAGCGTTGGTCCCAAACCAGAGCGTTGGTCCCAGACCAAAGCATGGGTCCCAAACCAGAGTGTTGGTCCCAAACCAGAGCATTGGTCCCAAACCAAAGCATGGGTCCCAAACCAGAGCGTTAATCCCAAACCAGAGCAATGGGTCCCAAACCAGAGCATGGGTCCCAAACCAGAGCGTTGGTCCCAAACCAGAGCGTGGGTCCCAAACCAAAGCATGGGTCCCAAACCAGAGCGTTGGTCCCAAACCAGAGCGTTGGTCCCAGACCAAAGCATGGGTCCCAAACCAGAGTGTTGGTCCCAAACCAGAGCATTGGTCCCAAACCAAAGCATGGGTCCCAAACCAGAGCGTTGGTCCCAAACCAGAGCATTGGTCCCAAACCAAAGCATGGGTCCCAAACCAGAGCGTTTGTCCTAAACCAGAGCGTTGGTCCCAAACCAGAGCGTTGGTCCCAAATCAGAGCATAGGTCCCAAACGAGACCCTGTGTCCCAAACAAGAGCATTGCTCCCAAACCAGAGCATGGATCCCAAACCAGAACATGGGTCCCAAACGAGACCATGGGTCCCAAACCAGAGCGTGGGTCCCAAACCAGAGCATTGGTCCCAAACCAGAGCATACGTCCCATGTGAAGACCAACGCCATATCTTGCTCCCCCGGCATGTGGATATTTAGCTCGGAGCGTCAGAAACCCGAGTCACATGACACTCATGCTAGCGCTCCCATTCCAACATTTACTTCTGACCCAGGATGAAATATTCCTAAATTAAAGTTGATCGTGTTTTCTTATGTTGGTTTTATTCGGTTGGTGTCAATGAAACTTTCATCTTTAGTGTCAGAGGGGGCACAACATGATGTTTTGATAGTAGGCCACTGACCCCCTCCCCCACCCCCAAAGTATTTTTTCACCAGAATGTACGAGCAGAAATATGCTGTGGCAAATGAAAGCTAACATGGACGTAGCATGAGGAGGTGGGCTAGCCCACATCCCCAAGTAAGACCATTAAGGATGGTGCATGGGTTAAACGTCTTTGACGAATGTGAGTCCTCACACCGAGGTGGACCAAATGCAGTTCATCTTGAGGACGTGAAGAAGGAGTCATGCGGCCGAAGGCTCTTAAACTTTAATAAACCGCCATCCATCATCTTCATCCAGCGGGTATCTCTGTCTTCCAGGAAAGGAACACGATAAAAGAAGGAGCCGCTTATCAAAAAACCAACACCGCGCTCATTTGTATCTTTCAAGAACTTCAGCGGAGAAGATAAACCTTGTGATGCACCGTCTGATAGCGCTTGAAGTGGACAAAATCCTCACTGTGGTCTGCTGTCATGGACATGAGCTAAAATGAGTTATTGCATCGTGACTAAAAACTTCTCCACGGATATCTTTGGAAGCATAAATTATTTGTAGCACTTCACGTGTACCGCTTATGCTATGCTAGATTCCCAGACTGCCCATAAAACTGTCAAGACCCCTGACCCCCTCAAGTCTCCTTTGACGTTCTCTTCTGATTTGGGATCAGACCTTCTCTCTTCGTTTGCCATTGGTTGCTCACGACAAACTGGTTAAAAGTATAAAATATGTACTATAAATTTATATAAATATAAATATGTACTAGGTACTCCTTACTACGGAACAATTGATGAAGGAATGGGTCACAGCCCCAGCCGAGCCTTTAGCCTCGGTAGGCTAGCCGTAGAAGCTAGCAAGCTACAGGAGGCGTTTCCTGTTGTACTTCCTGTAACACTTCCAACCTTCCATGCCGCTTATCCTCGCCAGGGCGGGGTACGGTGGAGCCAACCCCACATGACAAACATGGCCACTCATCCACCGTGCGGCCAAAAGGACTGAAATGAATCATAAAAATGGTCAACATGCTAACAATGCTAACAATGTATAACTTTGATATATTGGCTTGTGTTGACTTTGAGGCTGAGGTCAAAGGTCTTACAGTCGTTACTCGAATCCACAATTCCAACAACGATAAAACCTTTGACCTCGGCATCCAAATTAAAACCAATAAAGTTCTTGCTTTCTTGTTTAAAAATTGGCGTCTCCGAGTGCGCTAACTGCTTGGCGAAGACTCCAATCTGCATCTAATAATCTTTTAATAGTTTGTTTTTTTAAGCTATTCATATCTGGTTAAGCCTGCGGAAGAATTCATGTCACAATAAAAGCAAAACATGTCACAGCTGTTTTTTGGATTACAGAGTTTGCATTCAAGTCTTTGGCGTGGATGCGACGCCATTTGTTGTTCATCAAATACCGCCAGATCGAAATCACATCAACCGAAATGAAGAAAAATAAAATCCGCAGCTTTGATCTGCTTGTGCTTATTGGACTTGACCTGCCGCGAGGTTTTATTGGGACACTGGAGCATCTTATATGGGAATTGGAAGGAAAAACATGTATTCCCCATGTTGACTAAATGCTGGCTTGTGTTTAAAAGCTTAATTGGAACCATCCAATCCCAAATGGATTACAGAAAGATGTTCTGTCCGCACGTCATTCTTGTTACGACACGTTACGCCACGTTACGCCACAACGCATGCAAGCCTTGTCACAGACCTTAAAGCAGGGGTCTCAAACTCAATTTACTTGGGGGCCACTGGAGCTAGGGTCTGGGCGAGACTGGGCCGCATCAGGTTTTCCAAAAAAAAAAAAAATAACACATTTATTAAAAACAGAAAAATTAATAAACTTTGCTTTGGTTCCGATTTTCTACAAGAAAAGCTCTGATAAAACATTCCACTGTTCTCAAATATCTTACTTTTTATTTTTCAACACAAAATAAGATGAAAAATAAATGAACAAATCAAGAATAAAGAAAATCAATCAGTAATTTATAAATAAATATAATAATAATAAAAGAAACGGCAAATAATAAAAACTTTAAAAAACACATATAGTTGGTGGGTAGACAAATTATTTTTTTCAGATTAAAATGAACAAAGCATTATTAGAGCCCTGTAGACATGACAAAACACGACTATAGTCACATTTATACTCTTTTTATTTACAACATATTGCGCAACTGCAGGGTCTTGAGACACATGCTAACTCGCAAACTAGAGAGCTAGCGACCTAAACGGTAGCCTTCAAGTTATTTCCTTTCAACTTAAATAGCCAAAAACTTACCACTTCCACACGGATAGGGAGGATAACTATTAACAGTTATTCAACCTTTAACATGAACATTAATCAAACGTAATAATTTTTTCTGGGTACATGATACCATACAGCATCCATATCAAACTTGCACGGGCCGCACTAACATTAAACTTTCATATCAAGGCGGGGGCCTCAAACTAGTGTCCTGCGGGCCACATTTGGCCCACGGGCCGCATGATTAAGACCCTTTCCTTAAAGCATCCACAGCAGACGTCCATAGTTCCGTGAGTTTATCTTAGGGCTGGCAAATGGGAATGGGGATAGGAATGATGCAGGTCCTGTTTGACCCTCGGTCCTCAACGTAGTTTGAGTACCAAATATTGAGCAAGAGATAAATGGACAATGGAACGGCTGTTTTTGGTGGTGAGTTTAGCCTGAACGCTAATTTTTTTAATCTCCTGTCGCTGTGAGTTTTATTTTTTATTGTCATTTATCCAGTGGTACCTTGGCATACCGGCTTCCCAACTGGCAAGTCTTTTTTAGCTGCCAATCATCTCTCCTTTGATTTGGATGCGCTAGTTGCGGCAGGCATAGCCGAGGACGGCTATTTGGGGCCTTGCGTCCATGTGACCATAGCTGAAGGCGGGAATGGATGTAAGTAGCATTAGCAGCATGCTAATTGGTCGCCGGGTTAGATTCCCCACCCATCAGCTAAACATCTGACATCAGAGCCACCTAACTGATGGTATTGGTGGTGCGTTCAAGGACCACCAAACAGCTCAGTGCTCATTGAAAACAACCTTAGCAGTGAAGCATAAAGACGTAAACATGTTGACATTGAGGCGTATTGACTTATTCGATCAGATCTATGAACGATTACTGACTTTACGGAGACAAAAAACGGAATAAAACCTGCAAATAAAATCGGCTAATTTGGGAATGTGATCATTCGGACCCGTACCTGACTTGGTGATCTTGTTCCATAACCCCCGCAGACTCATGTTCCGACTTGCTTGGGTGATGTAACCATCTCTGCTTGTCTCAGCCTGGAAAGAGAAGCTGCCACTCTGACCTCCATCACGGTCCTCCGGCTCCCCCTCCCTCCTGCCGAGCTCACTCGCCGCCCGACTTCACTCCGAGCTAGGCTGCCGCAGCGGCATTCCTGGTCCTTTCCCAGCCTCTGTTTCCCATATGCTTCACACGTCCTCCTGTTTTCAGGTCATTATTAGACTCCAACTAAATACAAGTTGATTGGTGACACTAATGCAGGGCCTCTAAACGGGATTGGATATCAATTCCCCACATTCTACTCTGAGTGCTTTACTGCATAAATGAGATCCATCCAATTGACTATTATGTGTAATTCTATGTAAACTGGGAATACTGGAATAAACCAATCAGGCCAGTTGGCTGAGGTCGTGATCTAACGTTCAGGTACTCAGCTTTAATGCAAGAATAATACAAAAGGTCAATGTACGGTACAAATCCAAAGACTGGATGACCTCCGACTGTGCCACTTTAGCCTGAGCAGTTAATTAGGACACATTAATTAGGCTGTCACGTGACAATCCCATCCCTTTGCTTCTACTGGTTGTGGACCAGAAGGACCATTTGATGGAGTAATGATGTTTATCATGACTTAAATCATCTTTTTAAAACTAAGTCCAAGTTGGTTTTAGTTTCCACCAAGAACTGAATACTGAAGAAGGAAATGGACACTTTGATATTTTGGAAAGCTGCACGTAAATACGCTAAGGAGGTTTTATATTTCTGGGGAAATACTTCATCTCAGCTTTTTTATACACGTTAGAAAGGTTACTTTTTATTACCAGGACTTTGGTTTTTGCTTTTTCCCAAGTATCTTACCTTCCTTCCATCCATTTTCTATGCTTAACTTCACTATGCTGGAGCCTATCCCAGCTGTCTTCGGCTGAGAGGCGGGGTCCACCCTGGACTGGTGGCCAGCCAATCACAGGGCGCATATAGACAAACAACCATTCACACTCACATTCAAACCGGGGACCTTTCGCGTGTGAGGTGAATGTGATAACCACTACACTCCACCGCTTGGCCCGTATCTTCTGGAACAATCGTTCTGTATTATGTCATTATTTAATATATTTGGACTTTATTCCCATAATATAACTTTTTCCTCAAACTAATTTTCTGAAAATGACAACCTAATTTTATTTTGTTTTTTTCTCGTAATTTAAAAGTTTACATTCCAACTAATTTAAGTTTTATTATTTTGGTTTTATTCTTGATTTCCATTTTTGCTGTTGTATTTTTTAAATAGTTTTCTTCTGAAGTGACATTTTTAGAATGTGATTCGAGCCAATATGGCCACCAGGCCACCCTTTGGACACCCACTATGGAGCGTGATAACAACGTTTACTTCCAGTTATTACTTGAAAGCAATCAACTGAAATATTCATCAGCGTTTTTATTCCATACAACGGATGCTATGAAGAATCTTCAAAGTGGACCAGAGGTGAAAGTTCTGCAGCAGCAGCAAATAAATGAGAGCCTGCAACATTTTCTGATGTGCTCATTACACTTCAAGCCCTTTTTTCTGTCTCCTGGCGTCTTCCGTGGATGTGTCTTTTCTAAAAAGGGCTGAGAAACGAACCCTTCGGTTTGAGTCCTGGATGGAACTGGAAATTGCAGATCTGATGGGATGCTAGCTCATAGCCAATGATACCTCCTAGCCAAACATTTGGAAATAGCAATACGGTAAAGTCCACATTTGATCAACGGCAAATCTACGCTCAGCACAAAAAACACATTTTGTAAAAATAAGGTTAAAAATAGGGATTTCTGAACGCTAAGAAGGAACCACACTGGATCCGTCTTTCTGGCCAACGTAGTCGCTTCTCCAGATCGATTACCTAGACCGCTTCTCGAGACTGTTTCTCTAGACCGCTTCTCCAGGCGTCTTCTTTAAACCGCTTCTCTAGACCGCTTCTCTAGATCGCTTCTCTAGACCGCTTCTCTAGGCCGCTTCTCTAGGCCGCTTCTTTAAATCGCTTCTCTAGACCGCTTCTCTAGGCCGCTTCTTTAAATTGCTTCTCTAGACCGCTTCTCTACACCGCTTCTCTAGACCGCTTCTCCAGGCCGCTTCTCTAGGCCGCTTCTTTAAATCGCTTCTCTAGACCTCTTCTTTAGACCGCTTCTTTAGACCGCTTCACTAGACCGCTTCTCTAGACCTCTTATCTAGGCCACTTCTCGAGACCGCTTCTCCAGGCCGCTTCTCTAGGCCGCTACTCTAGGCCACTACTCGAGGCCGCTTCTTTAAACTGCTTCTCTAGACCGCTTCTCTAGATCGCTTCTCTAGACCGCTTCTCCAGACCGCTTCTCCAGACCGCTTCTCCAGACCGCTTCTCCAGACCGCTTCTCCAGACCGCTTCTCCAGACCCTTTCTATAGACCGCTTCTCTAGACCGCTTCTCTAGGCCGCTTCTTTAAACTGCTTCTCTAGATGGCTTTTCTAGACCTCTTCTCCAGACCGCTTCTCCAGGCCGCTTCTCTAGGCCGCTACTCTAGGCCGCTACTCTAGGCTGCTTCTCTAGGCCACTTCTTTAAACTGCTTCTCTAGGTCGCTTCTCTAGACCGCTTCTCTAGATCGCTTCTCTAGACCGCTTCTCCGGACCGCTTCTCTAGACCGCTTCTCCAGACCACTTCTCCAGACCGCTTCTCCAGACCCGTTCTATAGACCGCTTCTCTAGGCCGCTTCTCTAGGCCGCTTCTCTAGGCCGCTTCTCTAGGCCGCTTCTCTAGGCCGCTTCTTTAAACTGCTTCTTTAAACTGCTTCTTTAAACTGCTTCTCTAGATGGCTTTTCTAGACCTCTTCTCCAGACCGCTTCTCCAGGCCGCTTCTCTAGGCCGCTACTCTAGGCCGCTACTCTAGGCCGCTTCTCTAGGCCGCTTCTTTAAACTGCTTCTCTAGATTGCTTCTCTAGACCGCTTCTCTAGACCGCTTCTCCAGACCGCTTCTCCAGACCGCTTTTCCAGACCCTTTCTATAGACCGCTTCTCTAGACCGCTTCTCTAGACCGCTTCTCTAGGCCGCTTCTCTAAGCTGCTTCTTTAAACTGCTTCTTTAAACTGCTTCTCTAGATGGCTTTTCTAGACCTCTTCTCCAGACCGCTTCTCCAGGCCGCTTCTCTAGGCCGCTTCTCTAGGCCGCTTCTTTAAACTGCTTCTCTAGATCGCTTCTCTAGGCCGCTTCTTTAAACTGCTTCTCTAGATCGCTTCTCTAGATCGCTTCTCTAGGCCGCTTCTCTAGATTGCTTCTCTAGACCGCTTCTCCAGACCGCTTCTCCAGACCGCTTCTCCAGACCGCTTCTCCAGACCGCTTCTCCAGACCGCTTCTCTAGACCGCTTCTCTAGACCGCTTCTCGAGATCGCTTCTCGAGATCGCTTCTCGAAGTCCCTTTTTTCTGTCTCCCGGCTTCTTCGGTGGATGTGTCTTTTCTAAAAAAAAAACCTTCGGTTTGAGTCCTGGATGGAACTGGAAATTGCAGCCCAGCTCAGACACCACAAAGTACTGCAAGATGTTCTTTACCTTCGGATGGCGCTCCCAAACCTCAGTGACTGCGCTTCTTCTACGCCTGATATGAAGTGGCATCGCTACTTCTGGCTAATAATACACTGTGGCGTGGAGGCTTGATGCCTGAATGCCATTCAAGTGATGCCAGGAGAGAACAGTTGATTTCTGGAATTGCTGCAGCTCCGGTAAAGCCGTCCTACTTCTCTTTCTTCCCATCGCCACACCTAGCAAAGCGTTATTTTCATAACATCAACATTTCTTCTGCCTTGGCACATTCTTTTCCTCGGTCAAAGACCCGTTTCAGAGCCCAGATTGACGGGGACCTTCGGGCGTGTTGGACAGGATGTGGTTTGCTGTTGCTCAGGTAAGCCATTTAAGCCCATTAGAGCCCAACGCCGACCCACCGTCACTTTATTCTTTTGTGTGTTTTTCCTCTCTGGGCTGCCAGATGTTCATCTGTCCAAGTCCAGGAACTCCGAGTCTGACAACCCACTCAAGGCATCGCCCCCAGTCTGGAAAAGCGCCGGCTAATTGACAGCGCAAACCAGCACGTTTTCAGGTGGATTCTCAGCATCTTTCAGACGGACGAGGCTGCAGCTTCGGTGGGATAAACCGTGGCTTTGTGTGACGTTTGTTTTGTTATGTCTGTCATGCAGGCTTCAAATTGTCAGGCAAAAAAGCATTTTTTCTAGCACATTTTTCACACTATTAGCGAGCATTAGACCACCTAGGAGGAATACACTGAGATGTCGTTGGGGGGGGCTTCACCCCCAGGAGATAACCAGGATGTGAACCAACACAACATTCACAAACAGCCAACAAAGACTGACACATGAATCCGTGTTTTAGGCTCCTTTTGACGTGCAGAACAACAAACGCAAGATGTCCGCGCTAGCTAGCTAGCTTCTTCCTGATTCTGTTTCCGATACCGAATCCAATCTTCACCAAATATGTCTGGTCGTTTTGTTTAAAGCAGGGGTCTCAAACTCAATTTACTTGGGGGCCACTGGAGCTAGGGTCTGGGCGAGACTGGGCCGCATCAGGTTTTCCAAAAAAAAAAAACGCATTTATTAAAAACAGAAAAATGAATAAACTTTGCTTTGGTTTCGATTTTCTACAAGAAAAGCTCTGATAAAACATTCCACTGTTCTCAAATATCTTACTTTTTATTTTTCTACACAAAATAAGATGAAAAATAAATAAACAAATCAACAGTAAAGAAAATCAATCAATCAGTAATAAATAAATATACTAATAATAAAACGGCAAATAATAAAAACTTAAGAAACCACATATAGTTGGTGGGTAGACAAATATTTTTTTCCAGATTAAAATGAACAAATCATTATTAGAGCCCTGTAGACATGACAAAACACGACTATAGTCACATTTATACTCTTTTTATTTACAACATATTGCGCAACTGCAGGGTCTTGAGACACATGCTAACTCGCAAACTAGAGAGCTAGCGACCTAAACGGTAGCCTTCAAGTTATTTCCTTTCAACTTAAATAGCCAAAAACTTACCACTTCCACACGGATAGGGAGGATAACTATTAACAGTTATTTAACCTTTAACATGAACATTAATCAAACGTAATAATTTTTTCTGGGTACATGATACCATACAGCATCCATATCAAATTTGCGCGGGCCGCACTAACATTAAACTTTCATATCAAGGCAGGGGCCTCAAACTAGTGGCCCGCAGGCCGCGTGTTTGAGACCCCTGGTTTAAAAAGTGTATTTCGTATTATAGTAACAATACTAATCATAAATAAATACTTCATTGAAATAAACAATGGTACGACAGTCTATGTCGGAAAATGGTATTGGGGTATTTTTGGATTTTTGTTTATTCCTCCTGCAGAGAAAAGGATGATAAAGTCAAGCTTGCGTACTTAAGCCTCTCTCTCTCTGAGGTTTTAATTAATTTTGTGTTCATCTGCGTGATTACTGTGCTGAGTCATTACTGCTGAATTACGGAAGTATTTGTATACCACGGTAATCGGCATTTGCCAGCTCTAAGCTGATCCAAACGTAGGCATGGCATATTTTCCTTTCTCAAACACGTGTACTGCTACGTCCTCCTCACTGGGAATCGTGTAACATTGGTCATTGGCACGACTATAGAGGATATCGAATCCATTTACAAGCATAATCAGCTAAAGATGTGCGATAAACCAACAGAGATTCAAGGCTGGCTTCCATTAGCGCCATGGTGCAAATGGTTGCTGTACGGCTGAGATGAAAAGCAAGTACGTAATCGTGCGGCCGTCTGATTGCAGTCTCGTAGTTCTGGCATCGTCGGGACCAGACATCGGGAGATAGCAGATCAAACCGGCGAGCTGCTTGGGAACGGCATTGATTACACGACAACATGAGATACAACAAACCACTAATCTGATGGTCTGACTGCAGTCATGCATCTTCATCCATCATTCACGCTCCTTCACGTCGCCACCTTGACTCGGGGCGGTCCGGGAGCCAGACGGGATCAACTTTTTTCCAACTTGGGCATCTCATGATGGACCGCCTGCACATCCATCAATGTGTCCATCTTTGGTCGCCGGCCTTCCAAAGATGCGTGTGCTAAGTATGATCTATGAGTTCTTGACCATGAGGAGATAGGATGATACTTTTGCTTGCGTCACGTACTCAACATCGGCTTCCTGTTAGTAATGGCTGGTGGTAAACCTTTCAAATGGATGCGGACACCTTTTTTGTTTACCAGTATTGGCAGGCAGTCAGGGCCAGCAAGATCTTCTCTGCTGGCCTAAACCCCATCAGAGGAACCGACCAACACTGACAACATAAATTCCATGGAAGTACTGAACAGCACTGGATCCATCTTTCTGGCCAACGTGGTCACTTCTCTAGGCCTCTTCTCTAGACCGCGGTCTAGACCGCTTCTCTAGACCGCTTCTCTAGATCGCTTCTCTAGACCGCTTCTCTAGACCGCTTCTCTAGACCGCTTCTCTAGACCGCTTCTCTAGAATGCGGTCTAGACCACTTCTCTAGACCGCTTCTCTAGACCGCTTCTGTAGAATGCGGTCTGGACCGCTTCTGTAGAATGCGGTCTGGACCGCTTCTGTAGAATGCGGTCTAGACCGCTTCTCTAGACCGCTTCTCTAGAATGCGGTCGAGACCGTTTCTCTAGACCGCTTCTCTAGACAGCTTCTCTAGACAGCTTCTCGAGACCGCTTCTCGAGACCGCTTCTCTGGATCACTTCTCAAGACCGCTTCTCTGGATCGCTTCTCTAGACCGCTTCTCTAGACCGCTTCTCTAGACCGCTTCTCTAGATCGCTTCTCGAGGCCGCTTCTCGAGGCCGCTTCTCGAGGCCGCTTCTCGACACCGCTTCTCAGGACCACTTCTCTGGACCGCTTCTCTGGACCGCTTCTCTAGATTGCTTCTCAAGGTCACTTCTCAAGGTCGCTTCTCAAGGCCACTGCTTAAGGCCACTTCTCTAGGCCACTTTTCTAGACCGTCAGGCTTTGCCTGACAACATAAATTCCATGGAAGTAAAGTCTTATATATCCGCTTGGTCCTAGGTTGTTCCTGGTGCCGAGTGTAGTCCAAGAACCATCAGACGTCATCTGCGAGAGGAGGCCATGTCTCCTTCAACATTTGCAGGAGCGCACCAATTGCAGGACCCTGAAAGTTGGATACAAGTTTAAAAAATGTAACCCTGGCGGTCCCAACATTACTGGCATGACATGGAAATTCCACCACAATCTGGTCTGCTTGCTCCATTGGAATCGTGGAGCTTTGGGTTGTGCAGGGGCGTCAAACGGCAGTTGGCTGTGTGAAAACACATATACATGTTTGTTTTTCATGATAGTATGAATATGAACTTTCCTCAGTGCAACGTGGAGATAATCACAGATTACTTAGATGGAAACTCCGAGCTTGGAAAGAGTTCTCCGAGGAGAAAAGAAGAACATGCACACGATATTAGGGATGTCTTAGATCAGAGCAATATGGCCAGTAATTGTGACATCTGCATTAAGCGTAAATCTGTTTAGCGGCACTGTAAGTGTGGCTAATAGATGCATGATGGAAGGCTTGGAGTTGCTGCCCCCCCCCCCCCAAGTGGAAATGAGAACCAGGATTTGTGGCGTTGAGTTATTTGCATTTTATTTCCTTCCCAGATGTTGACTTCATTTTGCCGCCAAACACCGCATGTTCCTGAAAAGCTTGGTGCGATGAGGCTGCCGCAGGAATCATCTCCGTGAGAGACAGCGGCCCATTCCACCGAAGGTCATTAAACTAGGAGCTGCGAGGTCAAAGAGTAAACAGGGCGGGGGTGCCGGATCAGCTTATCGCTAGGCCAGAAACCCAGGAACAGCTGAGGCAACCAGCCCAACCTCTCTCAGATGTCTTGGAAGGAGGGAGAGCGAAAGGTCGCGACACGAGTTTTATTTGACGTATCTCTTCATCGGAGAGCTTTGAAAAACGTGAAGCCAATCCTCGGAGTGAGATGAATGGAATAATTGGAGATATGGAGATATACGTAGAACTTCAATCAACATGGCTGCTTTTGTCTGAGGCTCGTTTGATAGATGATCTAGTAGCTATTAAAGATGGAGGACACACACCAGTGGGATATGATGGGATGATAGTGGGACAGGAATATCAGATGTACTGACAACTGTCTTTGCTTAGATGATTAATACCTCCTAGCCAAACATTTGGAAATAGCAATACGGTAAAGTCCACATTTGATCAACGCCAAATCTACGCTCAGCACAAAAAACACATTTTGTAAAAATAAGGTTAAAAAGCTAAGAAGGAACCACACTGGATCCGTCTTTCTGGCCAACGTGGTCGCTTCTCCAGATCAATTACCTAGGCCGCTTCTCGAGACTGCTTCTCTAGACCGCTTCTCTAGATCGCTTCTCTAGATCGCTTCTCTAGGCCGCTTCTCTAGGTCGCTTCTCTAGGCCGCTTTTGTAGGCCGCTTCTCTAGGCAGCTTCTTTAAACCGCTTCTCTAGACCGTTTCTCTAGACCGCTTCTCTTGGCCGCTTCTCTAGGCCGCTTCTCTAGGCCGCTTCTCTAGGCCACTTCACTAAGCCGCTTATCTAAGCCGCTTCTCTAGGCCACTTCTGTAAACTGCTTCTCTAGACCGCTTTTCTAGATCGCTTCTCGAGATCGCTTCTCGAGATCGCTTCTCTAGACCGCTTCTCTGGACCGCTTCTCTGGACCGCTTCTCTGGACCGCTTCTCTAGATCGCTTCTCTAGACAGCTTCTCGAGACCGCTTCTCTAAGACGCTTCTCTAGGCCGCTTCTCTAGGCCGCTTCTCTAGGCCACTTCTTTAAACTGCTTCTCCAGACCGCTTTTCTAGATTGCTTCTCAAGATCGCTTCTCGAGATCGCTTCTCGAGATCGCTTCTCGAGATCGCTTCTCTAGACCGCCTCTCTAGACCGCCTCTCTAGACTGCTTCTCTTGACCGCTTCTCTAGACCGCTTCTCAGGACCGCTTCTCTAGACGGCTTCGCTAGACCGCTTCTCTAAACTGCTTTTCTAGATCGCTTCTCAAGACTGCTTCTCGAGACCGCTTCCTGAGCCAAGACTGAGGGACCAACTGATGATTCCACTCAATTGTCAGGCACATCCAATATTGGGGTGGGCCCCCCTGGGGGGTGCAAGCAGCTTTCCTTTCAGGGCAGACCTACCAACGTGTAGACGTGTGTAGTACTCATACGTTTGTGTATATTTACAATACAGCTGCTAACCTTCCCCTGAAAACAGAGTTGCGCTACATGGAGATGCTAGTCTCCACCCACCAGTCTCCACCCACCATGGCTCATTAGCTCAGTTGTCCATCTCCGCTCCCTTTTACAGCACTGCTTTCTTCTTCAGGTTTGGTGGCCTTCAGGTGAGTCCCAGCATGCAGGTCTTGTAAAAACTCCGCTTGGGACTATTCTAAGATATGATCCCCTCTATTTGCAACCACCTCATTGGGACAGCGTGTCTTCACCGCTTGGTTGATATTGGCAAGCGTTGTCTTGCCAGCACGTAATGTTTGGCATGATGTCCTTCAAGCGTACACGTATCCTCCTCAGATGGTCAGAAAGCAGCAGCTTGGATTCATTAACGCTAATGTGCTTCATTCTACGGGAAAAGGAGTTTATTTTCATTCCATGTCTATTTGGTCCCCCCCCTCCCAGATTGATTGAGTAATTGGCTGATGCATGCAACACAAGGCGGAAGGCTGACTCCTTGACAAGGCCAAGCTGGCAGCCAGGAGTAATTGAACGCCACACAGCAGTCGCCATGACGAACCCGGGCTAGCACTTTGGCTAATTTGACCGACGTGTCTGATGAAATTAGTCGTAGCTGGGCGAAATTGGGTTTTTGTCCATAATCTAAAACCCTGGCAGCACATCAAGCATTCTAGTATTGTACACGTGAAATACACAAAGAGGAGCTCATCATGGTACTTCCCTGAGAGGACACAACCAATACAAATACCTCTGTCCATGTAGTACAATGAATAAAGCTTCAAGAAAATATAAGACGCATTTGGAAGCTGCCATGAGGGCGGCTATCCTTGGTTACTGTGGTCATTGATCTGAGTCCCATAGACATTGAGCCCAACCGTCTGAGGACCTTGGTGTTCACTAAAGGAAGTGGAAACAGTCCACTCTGCATAGGTGTGGGTCACGTTACAATAGATACAATAACCACCAGGAGTACGCTGTCAGTACTAGCTTTTTTATGATATGATGACTTATTTTCTATTTTTATGTCCACTTTTTGGATGGTGGGGGTGTAAAGTTGACTATAGGGGTGTTACTTCATGTCTACAAGGCTCTAAAACAGGGCTTCTTAACCTTTTGGCGTTGAGGCCTGATTTTTTCAGTGCATTAAATATTAACACTGATTTCATTGATCTCATTAATTAATCATTAACCCTGGACTGGTGGCCAGCCAATCACAGGGCACATATAGACAAACAACCATTCACACTCACATTCATACCTATGGACAATTTGGAGGAGCTAATTAACCTAGCATGTTTTTGGAATGTGGGAGAAACCGGAGTACCCGAAGGAGACCCACGCATGCACGGGGAGAACATACTAACTCTACACAGAGATGGCCGAGGCTGGAATCGAACTTGGGCCTTATCATTAATTTATTTTCAACCATAAATTAAATCCAGTTTAACAAGCTAAAACCTGAATAAAGTTTCATGAATAACAACATGTGATCATCAAAAATATTTTTATTAAACCTAGCTTTAAACCTAGCTTAACTTTTGCTAATAATTAATGGAAAAAATAAAAAAGACCAATATTTGAAAAAAGGGAATCAAAATAAAAGTCACTGCTGAGGAAAGTGAATTAGTGGGACGGTTAAGTCAAGAGTTTGGCTTCTCAAAACAATGTTTGGTTGATTTTGCCTTTATTCATCGAGGTTAGCGTCATGGCGATGAAGAGGCAATGAAGAGGGATCTGGCCAAGGAAGCAGCAAGATTCCGACAGCCAATACAGAAGCGACAATGACAAGATTGTACGGGCGAGCGATACAGCTATATACAAATAAAACAGATGTACAGTAGACTTATGAGAAGCAGATGCATAGTTCAGCATCTGTCCTACATTTGACTATTGATTTAAAAGCATTTCAAGAGATCCTGGAATTTCAAGTCCTTCTGGACCTCATTTAGCATTTAGCATTTAGCACGTTTTTTTTATTTATCAGCTGGACAACATATCAATAAAAACATGGCAACCAGCGTGAAGTAAGGGATGGCCAACCGACCTTCCGATGAACAAGAACATGGTGAGTTCGACTTTTGCAGTTTATCGTCCGAGAGACGAAACGCATCCTGAGATGCATGTGAAGAACGTCTCCATCGTTTTTTCCCAACCCCCGATCCGTGTGTTCTGGTTCATAAAGATATCCCTTTGGTTTGTTTACTTTCACCATCCCAGCAGTGAAACCGCTGAAGCAAATGTTCGTAACAATGGATAGGGAAGGACTATTGTTCAGAGAAGCCCAACTCTTTACTTCGTTGTCCCCAGCAACGAGCCGGAACTACTTTCCTCAGGACCCTAACTCCAACAGAACTAGGTTCAGGACACCAAGTGGGGCGGAACTTTACTGCTTCATGTCAACAAAGTTGACCCACTATCCGTTTGACTAACTTTGCCAACATGAAGCACCTGATTTAAAACCCATTCCCCATGCATGAGCAGGCAAGTTAACGTTGGAGTAAAATTAAAAGCAAATGTTCGTAACAATGGATAGGGGGGAGCGAAATTAGCGAATCCACGGCAGAGAAAATAACTAAGTAAGGTCTGATTTTTTTTTTGATGGCAATGTTTGATGCTTTTGAAGGCATATTTTTTAGAGAAACCCAACTCTATACTTTGTCGTCCCCAGCAACGAGCCGGAACTACTTTCCTCGGGACCCAAACCCCACCAGAACTGGGTTCAGGACACCAAGGACACAAAGCCCAACTATCCGTTTGACTAACTTTGCCCACATGAAGCACCTGATTTAAAACCCATTCCCCATGCATGAGCAGGCTAGTTGCAGTTGGAGTAAAATTAAGAGCAAATGCTTAGACGTAATCAGATTCCCTCACAAACCATTTGCCAGATACCAAAGACTGTTTTGGATGCTTTGAAAAAAGCCCAAAGCTTACTCATTACCCCTTTCTGCGCCATCTCTGGGCTACCAGGCCAATCAGTTAAGGGACGCATTAGTTAATGAGGTAATTGGCCGAGCGTCTCAAGGGTTTCATGATAAATGCCAGAGTAAAGCGACCCAAACGTCCGATACCCGGCAAGCCATTGCTGGATTTCATGGATTCTGGGTTTGTCACTTCAAGCTTCCCGGCTTCTCGTTCTTTCCTATGAATGAAATGTAAATGTCAGGCACAGCTGAGTTTATCCGCTGTGAATGTCAAGGGTGCCGCTCGCCGGTGGGAACCACTGGAGCATTTCCAACTGGCCAATTTCCATGATTGTTGCAGCCCTCAGAGCACTAAAATGGGCCGCCGTCGAAACAAAAAGCCCGCCGCTGTGGGGGATCCCGAGTCCTGGTATGTGACCTTGCGGCTGACAAGGAACCACAAAAGTAGCGATCCCTTTCCATCCCTCTGCAACTTTCCATCTGACTCCATTTGTTTTTCATTTGGAGAAACTAAAGTGTTGGCTCCCCCCCCCCCCTCGCCTGTGAAAACATGGCATCCCAGAAGTATCAATCACTTCAATGCTTCTATTGTCATCTTCTCCAAGCATCGGATCAGACCGGCTCTCTGAAAAGAAAACACCAGACACCAGATTTATGGCTGAAGAGATAACAAGCAAAGCTACAAATTTCCGACAAAAAACTTATCTGGGGTTAGCGAGGTAGCCTACTTGCGCCATCGATGACGACTCATGAGCGTGGCGAATGCCAAGTACCGTGTCGGCAGATATCGGACTTCTGAATGAAACATGAGACGTTTTGTCTAAGGAAACACGCATTGGAAAAACACTATCCGTTTCATCTGGTGGGAATGTGGGAGAAGCCAGCTCGGTGCAAGGAATTCCTATTGTTCTGGTAGAACTAGACCGTCTGCACTCGATGACCTTTGACTTTTCCACTAAAGAAGTACAGTTCACTTCCTCCTGCTCCGAGTTGTGTTTCCATGGCAATGTGTTGCAGGTTGGCGCCATCGAGGACTACATTGGATGATACCAGACGGTTCCTTCGATCGGTGTTGTTTTGTACTGATGGAAAAGGATGCAGAAAACCTTTCCAGTCCGGGTTGCTTTGTGTCAGTGACGGGAAGAAAAGCTCTGACTCACCTGGAGAGAAGTCACCTGTTGGGTTGCATGTGACGTACGATTCCCAAACCCTGAATATAGTAAGACGTTTTCATCGGGAAATGCACCTTATTGTAAACCAGGGGTCTCAAACTCAATTTACCTGGGGGCCACCGGAGCTAGGTTCTGGGTGAAGCCGGGCCGCATCAGGTTTTCAAAAAAAAAAAAAACGCATTTATTAAAAACTGGAAAAAAAAATCAATAAAAAAAACTATCTTCAATGCTTTTGCTTCTGCTATACCATACACTTTTTCAGTACTTTGGTTCCGCATTTCCACACCAAAATATCTGATAAAACATTCCACTGTTCTCAAATATCTTAATTTGTATTTTTCTATACACAAAATAAGATAAAAATAATAATAAATAAGTAAATAATAATAAAACAAAAATAACAAATAAGAAAAACGTAAGAAACCACATACAGTTGGTAGAGAAATAATTTTTTTCAGATTCAAATGTACAGTATTAACAGTTATTTAACCTTTAACATGAACATTAATGAAACTTAATAATTTGACCCAATTAGCAAGTTAGCATCGTACTCAGTTCCATCTGGGAGCAGCGTTGTAACTTTAACAACATGTTTGATGAGACTCTTTATCTTGACGTGTATTTATTTACGTGTTTTATTCCAAATCATTTCCTGCATTTATTTGTACCCAGCGTCATAAGCCTTTAGCTTCATTGCTAATCCAAAGCAAAACAGGGCGGGGTAACAGATTTGGCGGGGCAAAATCATGTTCATTGTGTCCGGTGTGCACATAGCTTTAAGCTGTCATTTCAACATTAAACTTTGGTATCAAGGTGGGGGCCTCAAAGTAGCGTTTCGTGGGACACATTTGGCCCGCGGGCCGCGAGTTTGAGACCCCTGTTGTAAACAATGTAGGAAGTTGTACTGACGCGCTTACTCTTTTACTTTTAAGGCGAGCAAAGATTGTACTACTACAGGAAATACTACAAATGGTGTCATAATGATAGCAGTATTTTTCATCGTTTTTGCGGATCATCGTAACTCTGCTTCTGTTAAGAAGTCACTCTCGCAAATTGGTCGTCTGGTGGCTGGTAGGTCAAAGTAATGGAAAAAGTATGAGAGAGTCTTATCATGTGGCCATGTTGTAAAGTCGCTATTAGAAGGAGATAAAAAAACGACTTTACTCTGTTTCAGCCATTAAAGTGGTAGATTTATTCAATTTGACTAAGTAGACATAGCGCATTAGCTAATATTATGTATTGCTCCAACAGAGTGAAACATAATACAACGTCTGTCTGGCAGACTTTTATTTTGCAAAGCTCCAGCCAAGACATAAAAAAGGATTTGGACTTTTACCTTTTTGCAACCTTCTGCCTTTGTTTTTTCACGTCTAAACTTCCTCCATCAACATTACTTTGTGGAGTTGGGCTTTGTAGAACACTGAAGATGGAAGGTGCGGAAAATAATAATTTTTATCGACTTCAACAAAGAATGTGATACTAGTTGAGGATCCAAATCATGCATTCATTACAATATACGTTTATACTTTTATACATTTCTTTCATACATGAAGCCGTTTCTGAATAGTTCCAACAGGGAAACATAAAAACTTCTGTAAATACAATTTGTTTTACAAAGTTGGACAGAAAAGTATGTAAAAACATTCCATTTTCATTTCATCCGACAGGCTGACCCAATCGGCCTGATAGTCCAGGAAGAACGTGGGTTTTACGGCGTAAGGAAAAGACGTTTACTGCCAACTAAAAGGTTTTTACCAAAGGTTACATTTGAGCAGACTGACAGCAACCATACAAGGAAAAAAGGCATCGTTTGCAATTCAGCATCCACAAACGTGCAGATTTGCACATTTTTGGTCAGATTTTTCTTTTCCTCCAAATATTATTTTTTCCGCTCAATTTTCTCAATCACCATAAACCAGTAATAATGTATGCATACGTGTAATACAGGTCATATGACAGCATACACGCACCACTGTTTGAGAGCCAACAATGGTTTATTATTTTATGACTTCATGCTTCACTCATACTCATCCAGTGCTGAGATTTCTCATTTCTTTTGCAGTCCTTGAACGCATCAAAGTTGTGTGCTGTGACTTGCTGCACTGTGACGATACTGGAACTAATTAATCACCATCAAGCAGCGATTAATCATTTTCATTAGGAGTCATGCCAGCCTTCTAGCCAAGACTGGTTGAAATCGGATCAGACCATTACACCAACACATGGTTAACTGGTTGAAACCAGATCAGACCATTATACCAAAAAATGGTTAACTGGTTGAAACCGGATCAGACCATTACACCAACAAATGGTTAACTGGTTGAAACCAGATCAGACTGGTTAACTGGTTGAAACCGGATCAGACCATTACACCAACAACTGGTTGAAACCGGATCAGACCATCACACCAACGAATGGTTAACTGGTTGAAACCGGATCAGACCATCATACCAACAACTGGTAAACTGGTTGAAACCGGATCCATTACATTAACAACTGGTTGAAACTGGATCAGATCATTACATTAACAACTGGTTGAAACTGGATCAGATCATTACATTAACAACTGGTTGAAACTGGATCAGACCATCACACCAACAAATGGTTAACTGGTTGAAATTGGATCAGACCATCACACCAACAACTGGTTGAAACCGGATCAGACCATCACACCAAAAAATGGCTAACTCATTGAAACCGGATCAGACCATTACACCACCAAATGGTTAACTGGTTGAAACTGGATCAGACCATTATATTAACAACTGGTTGAAACCGGATCAGACCATCACACCAAAAAATGGTTAACTGATTGAAACCGAATCAGACCATCACACCAAAAAATGGTTAACTGGTTGAAACCGGATCAGACCATCACACCAACAAATGGTTGACACCGGATCAGACCATCACACCAACAAATGGTTAACTGCTTGAAACTGGATCAGACCATTATATTAACAACTGGTTGAAACCGGATCAGACCATCAAACCAAAAAATGGTTAACTGGTTGAAACCAGATCAAACCATCACACCAACAAATGGTTAACTGGTTGAAACCGGATCAGACCATCACACCAACAGCTGGTTGAAACCGGATCAGACCATTACACCAACAACTGGTTGAAACCGGATCATACCATTACACCAAACAAATGGTTAACAGGAAGTCAGCCACATCCAGGTTGACTTATGAGGTTGAAGAACTCGGTTTCCCTTTAGAGACCTTGCTAGACCTTGGCTGGGGGGCTTAACGTTCTCTCCAGCGCTGCCTAGGAGATGTTCCTATCTACTCCATTTAATATTAAATTGCAGATGTAGTTCTCTTCCAAGTGTGAAATTTGGCGTTGTATTAGTAAAGAAATTGTAATTTTGATGTAAAAACCGTTGCGCTTACGTTGCAGTGTACTTCTTTAGATATCTGATTTGTTCTTAAAGTGAAAGCTGTTTTTCTCAGGTATGGAATGACGACTCCACGCTTTTCACATCTCATCTCTCTCACTTGTGGTATTTGTTGATTGTACATTTCCCACGCTCACGGTGATAACCGGCGTTCTAATTTTAGACGGCGAGGATTGGTTTGTTATTAGTTGGCTCATGTCTGCGTCTCGACCGTCTTATCTGCCGCCGTCTCTTTCACTGGCTGCCAGAATGACAGCGGCTGAGGTGACGCCTGCGGCCGGCGAGATACGCCGCATCTAATGGATTTGTCCCAGCCGCGTGAGAGACAACAAGCCTCCGAGGAGATGAAACACAAAGGCAAATAGTTTAAACGCCTCTCTTTCATCTTCATTTGGACTCTGCAGCAAGTGAGCATCTCACATCTCACCTCATCTACGCCGCTGCCTCCATCCATCATGGATGGCAGACTAAATCCCCATCTTCTCATTTCCCTAAAAGGCAGCCTTTACTGCATGGAGGAGATACAGGAGGAAGAAATGGGCTTTTATTTTGACTGTGAGGGAAACGCCGTGACTTCTAAAATTCCAGTTGAAGTGTAGAATTTCACTGATGTTCTGTCAAATTTTATGGTCTTTCATGTCACATTCTCCTGATGCTTCAGCCTGCTTTGGTTTCAAGTGGAGATCCAGCATGCTGTTGAGATTTGTTCAAACATGGCCTCTTTTACACCCGTTCAAGTTTCAGAACCAGCATCAAGAGCCTGGCACAGGAGGCTCGATAGCCAGGGGTTTGTCTTCGCCCTTTAACGGGGTCCTCAGCTAGCCTGGGACTCAATGAATCAGTCTTGGACTCCATGAGTCAGTCTTGGACTCAATTAGTGAGTCTCAGACCCAATCAGTCTTAGACACAATGAGTCAGTCTTGGAATCAATGAGTCAGTATTGGACTCAATGAATCAGTGATGGGCTCAATGAGTCACGTCTTGGGCTCAATGAGTCAGTCTTAGGCTCAATGAGTCAGTCTCACACTCACTGAGTCAGCCTGGGACTCAATGGATCAGTCTAGGACTCAATGAATCAGTCTTGGACTCAATGAGTCAGTCCGGGACTCAATGAGTCAGTCTGGGACTTCATGAGTCAGTCTGGAACTCAATGAATCAGTTTTGGACTCAATGAGTCAGTCTTGGACTCAATGAATCAGTCTTGGACTCCATAAATCAGTCTTGGACTCAATGAGTCAGTCTTAGAATCAATGAGTCAGTCTTGGGCTCAATGAGTCAGTCTTGGACTCAATGAGTCAGTCTCAGACTCAATTAGTCAGTCTCAGAGTCAATGAGTCAGTCTCGGACTCAATGAGTCAGTCTTGGACTCAATGAGTCAGTCTTAGAATCATTGAGTCAGTATTGGACTCATTGAGTCAGTCTTGGGCTCAATGAGTCAGTCTTGGGCTCAATGAGTCAGTCTCAGACTCAATCAGTCTTGGACTCTAAGAGTCAATCTTGGACTCAATGAGTCAGTCTTGGACTCAATGAGTCAATCTTGACTCAGGCCCAACACTTCTGTGTGTTTTTTGTCAAGCGTTGAGATTTCACACATTGTTCAGGGGTCCTTGAACACACCATAGCTGTGGTCTCTGAGATGTTGAAAGTTTGATTACACAAATACGAGCTTCAACACTCCGCCCACACTGAGAACTTAAAAAACACAACTTTATGTCCAGTCAATAGCTTTATTGCAGTGGGATTCCAGTGTTGCAATTGGAGGAGACAAAAAGTAAAGTAAATCTTACAAAAAGTAAGATTACCTAGAAAAATAATCTATATTTCAGAACTAGCCAAAAAGACAACCTTGACTGTTGGTGCTACTACTTCCTACTGGGTATTTACACCTTCCCCGTCTCCATGGCAGCAGTGGTTGGAACACGCTGTGGTTCCTGACCCTTGTGAGCATCACTTCAACAGTACTGTGTTAGCATGCTACTCCAAAAATAGCGGACATTAACAATGAAAGAGAGGAAGACCATCTAAACATTTAAAATGGTGGTTAGTCTAAAAGTGATATTGGAGGGTTTGAATGGGTTGTCAGTGAACAATGGCGATTGAAGAGAAAAAGGAAGGGTTCTGGAATGGAATCTAATTTCCTAGTGAGACAGCTTTTAAAAATGTTGAGTCGAAATCGTAGGAGAACCTCAAAATATGTCAAAAAGAGACGCTATTCTTGGCATATTTTTCACCATTTGACTATCTACTGCATCGGTACTGAACAAGGCAAGTCTGAAAAGGGGATTTGGACCATCAAAGACGATTTTCACGCATGTTTCACAAAGCGGGGGCAGCTACCAAAAAGGCCCTGAGTTGCAGGACGAGTGGGGGGGGAAGTCAGACATAGCAGGGTCGTTGTGGTGAATCTAAAGTATTTTCCATATCTGACTTGAAGCCAGTGGACTTTATGGAAGACCGTGATACTGATCTTGGATTGAGTGTTAGTGGGCAAGCTTGAGGATGAAGTCATCCACGGCTTTTGATGTGGTTCCACAAAGGAGACTGAGCTGCAGTCTTGACGAGAGGTGATACAAGTGTGAATGAAGGTTAGATCCTGGGATGGGGAGCGATAATTTGGGACAAAGCGGTGCACGGCTACACAGCTGGAGTGAGAATTTTGGCTCTTCTATATTTTAGTTCTCGCCCCTGGAGCCCCACATAGATCTATCACGGGTCCCTTTTCTGAAGTCCCAATCTTTGCTGTACTGCCAAAGAGCGACGGCTAATGGACTGGTCTCGCTATAAGCAACACTTCTTCTGTTGTGTCCACATTCACAAGATCACGGTAAAGATTGTCTCACTGAAAGACCATCAACATGAACCATGGCTGACCTTTCCGTGCCAGAAGAAGCTGGTTGAAGATCATTACTGGATGGGATCAGGGTCCCGTTATGGCTTAATGACTAATTAGTTGCACAGGAACACGTGTATTCCTGTGAAGACATTATTGATTTACTGTTAGTCCCGAATCCATCTTTAATTCATGTCTGAGCCACATACTGCTCCTCACTCGGAAAGCTCCACCGGGAGGCTTAAGAAGCTATAAATAAGAAATGGTAATGGTTTAATTTCATTTGAACATGCATCAGATTACAATTGAGTGCATCCCATAATCAGTTCCCAGTTCCACATGTCCAAAAGAAGTAGGAAGAAGCAAAGCTTATTAAATCCTACCTCTCCATATGGTACTTTTACAATCAGTAACTGTTACATTTGTTCACTTCCTGTTTTCCTAATATAATTTAAAAAAAAAAATTAAAAAAGGTTTTTTAATTTGATTAATTTTTATTAATTTTATTTTTATTTTTTATTTTTTTTTTATTTACAATGAAATAATGTGTACCATAGTAAGTTTTCAATATGGTGATATAGAGCACATCATGACTGGTTCAAGACTCTTCATCCTTGTATTTAGCAAACATCAACTGCTTGTATTGTTTCTTGAATTGGCTCATTGTTGTGCATTGTTTGATTTCCTTACTCAATCCATTCCATAGTTTGATTACGTGGCTGATGGTTGGCGGTAAATACGCAGAAACACATTTCCACACTCAGGAAAACAAACAAACACATGCTCAGCAGCATTCGGTGTCTTCATAAAACGCCCAAATCTGCAGAAACTGGGAAGTGACCTTGGGTTAAAGGTCATTTGGCCGCAGGGCGTCCCCGCTTGAAAATGTGAGCCTCGCTATTCATTGTGTTTGATCTTCCAACAGACACCATCCGTCTTGTCAAATCCTGCGGTGCCAAACAGATTTGGTTGTTATCACTTTATCAAAGAGTATCGGCTTTCTGTGCGAAGCCGACGAGGAGTCGGGATGCAGCCGAGTTAGCGAGAGGGCGAGATATGCATCTGTGACCTGGTGAGAAAGTCCAGTGTCTTTCCAAACCAAACAGTTGACTTGTCAGCGTGAAACCTGTTCTTTTCTTGCATTTCATATCACAGACAACGTGTGCATTCAATCTGAAATGTTTCCGTCTCCTTATGGGAGTTTTATGTCATGCAGGAGGGACTTTGGCATCAGTAGTTGTCAATCACGGCCCTAATGACGGGGGCACGGCGAGGTTAATAAATGACAAACAAACAAGAAAGAAGGAGGCCCTCTGTTGGGCGGCTATACCTGCCTGCTGACAGGAATCAGGCCCAGATGTGTTATGGGTAACTCCCGGTGTTAGCGCTGGGTCTGGGGGTCATGCTGGGGCGGCTTAGTGCACTCCTCATTGCACACAGCTGTGCTCACCAGGAGAAAGCCGTCACCTTTGGCTTTCTAACCCCCGGGTACGCCTTGGGTTGGAATGCCGGTTGATTGGCTACTTTGCTCTTCTATTCATTTCCTGTTGCGACGGTTCTCACTTAAGAGAACGGAGATCCTACGATCCATCGATCTTATGTACTCCAGTGACAAGTACGGACAACGGATACTGCGTCATCAGTAACGTGGTAAAAAGCGACATACCAGTGACAGCCCATTTGGTTTGGTAACAGCAGAAAGGCCACACATCAGCAAATACAAATAGACGATGTGGGCATTGAAAGGGTGAACGAAAACAAAATTCTGGGGATCACAATAGATGAAAATAAGAGCTGGAAACCTCATATTAGAAATATACAACATAAAGGGGCCAGAAATATTTCAGTATTGAACAAAGCAAAATTTGTTCTCAATCATAAATCACTCCACACTCTTTATTGCTCTCTGGTTCTACCATATCTTACTTATTGTGTTTAAATATGGGCTAATAACTATAAAAGCAATCTTCACTGGCTAAATGTACTGCAAAAAAGGTCAGTAAGGATAATTCATAATGCCGCCTACAGGGAACATAATAACTCCTGATTTCTAAAATCACAAATACTTCAACTTGCTGATATAGTTCATCTTCAAACAGCTAAAATAATGCATAAGGCTAAAAATAACCAATTAGCTAAAAATGTCATCCGATACTTCTCTACAAGAGAGGAGAAATATGATCTCAGGGAAGAAGTACATTTGAAACACTTCTATGCTAGGACTACGTTATGCTAGCCATAGCATTTCAGTATGTGGAATCAAACTATGGAATGGATTGAGTAAGGAAATCAAACAATGCACAACGATGAGCCAATTCAAGAAACAATACAAGCAGTTGATGTTTGCTAAATACAAGGATGAAGAGTCTTGAACCAGTCATGATGTGCTATATATATCACTATATTGACACTTACTATGGTACCCATTATGGCATTGGATGCTCATATCACCCCCTACTTCGGTACGGGACAGAAAATTACAAAATTAAAAAAAAAAAAAACTATATTAGGAAAGCAGGAAGTGACCAAATGTAACAGTTGCTGATTGACAAAAAATTGTAAAATTTAAAAATTAAAAAAAACTTAAACTATATTAGGAAAGCAGGAAGTGAACAAATGTAACAGTTACTGATTGTAAAAGTGCCAGATGGAGGGGTAGGATTTAATAAGCTTTGCTTCTTCCTACTCCTTTTGGACATGTGGAACTGGGAACTGATTATGGGATGCACTCAATTGGAATCTGATGCATGTTCAAATGAAATTAAACCATTACCATTACGTATCCGCCAATGAGACGCACATTTGGCCAACACTCTACCACTCAAGGCTCTTGGGTCTGAGGAAGGTAACGAAATAAGCCCGGAGAGGCTTCAGCCAGTCTGCCATCCCCAGCCAAGAAAGTATCGGAGGGTTGCCTGACGGTCATTGCACATCATTTGCATAGATTGGAACATTAGCATCTTTAAATATTCAAGCGTGCATGCCGATGTTGGGAAAGATGCGCACCTTTAAAGCAGTCTGATTCCCTGCATTGGTGCTTTTGATGTGCCTGTTAGCATGCAAAAGCCTGCCGCTTCCGACTCAGCAACAATCCCATCTCTCCTACTCCTGAGTGACATTACCATAATATATTTTATTTATCAAATGGTCTGAACTGCATGTTGGCCCCCACCACCTGTTAGCGATGCACTCTCTATGCCACCCAAAGCGCACAAATCCTTGGACCCCTGAACGAGATGGAGCAATGCGATGCATCTTCAAAGTCGACGCAGCAGATGTCTGCCATCCCTGGAGGCCTTGTGCTTCGTATCTGACAGGAACAGAGAAGTTAAGACGAAGGCACAGAGAAGAACGAGAGAGCAAAAGCAGGAAGGTTGCTCATTTGGTTGATGAAGAAGAGGAAGAAAGGTGCAGCCCTTCCTCGCCTCTTTCGGCTTCGCCGTATCACAGTTTGACAAACTAAAGATATTATCAATCAATATGACCATTGCGGGCGGCACAAGTGGTTAGCGCGCAGACCTCACTGCGTGGAGACCAGGGTTCAATTCCACCCTCGGCCATCTCTGTGTGGAGTTTGCATGTTCTCCCCGTGCATGTGTGGGTTTTGCCCAGGTACTCCCCCCCTATTCCAAAATCATGCTAGGTTAATTAGCGACTCCAAATTGTCCATAGGTATGAATGTGAGTGTGAATGGTTGTTTGTCTATATGTGCCCTGTAGATAGTTCTTTGAAAAGCGGCTGGGATTGAATGAGTTCAATGAAAGATCAGGTCACAAGGAGCTACACAAACGTAACGACGAAGGTCAAGGGAGGTACCCCTCATCCGCATCTACCCGGAAGATGACCAAAGAGAATAAACACGGGAATCAGGAATAGTTTCCAGAGAAACCAAGGAGATCAAGATCAATGATTTGTGTTGATGTCAGTCTTCCATTTGGTGGAGGTCTCCTTCTGCTTAGTCTCCATGGATGAAAGGACCAAGGACTACCATGTCTGTAAATTTGGGAGGTACTTCTCATCAACATCTACCTGGAAGATGACCAAAGAGAATAAACACGGGAATCAGGAATAGTTTCCGGAGAAGCCAAGGAGATCAAGATCAATGATTTGTGTTGATGTCAGTCTTCCATTTGGTGGTGGTTTCCTTCTCTCCATCAATGAAAGCACTGAGGACTATCATGTCTGTAAATTTGGGAGGTACTTTTCATCAACATCTACCTGAAAGATGACCAAAGAGAATAAACATGGGAATCAGGAATAGTTTCCGGAGAGGCCAAGGAGATCAAGATCAATGATTTGTCTTGATGTCAGTCTTCCATTTGGTGGGGGGTTCCTTCTGCTTAGTCTCCATGGATGAAAGCACCAAGGACTACCGTTTCTGTAAATTTGGGAGGTACTTCTCATCAACATCTACCTGGAAGATGAATAAACACGGAATCAGGAATAGTTTCCAGAGAAACCAAGGAGATCAAGATCAATGATTTGTGTTGATGTCAGTCTTCCATTTGGTGGAGGTCTCCTTCTGCTTAGTCTCCATGGATGAAAGCACCAAGGACTACAGTTTCTGTAAATTTGGAAGGTAACCATCATCCACATCTATCTGGAAGATGACAAAAAAGAATAAACACGGGATTCAGGAATAGCTTCCGGAGAAACCAAGGAGATCAAGATCAATGATTTGTGTTGATGTCAGTCTTCCATTTGGTGGGGGGTTCCTTCTCTCCATCGATGAAAGCACTAAGGACTACCATGTCTGTAAATTTGGGAGGTACTTCTCATCCACATCTACCTGGAAGATGAATAAACACGGGAATCAGGAATAGTTTCCAGAGAAACGAAGGAGATCAAGATCAATGATTTGTATTGATGTCAGTCTTCCATTTGGTGGGGGGGTTTCTTCTGCTTAGTCTCCACACTCCAAAGCACTAAGAACTACCATGTCTGTAAATTTGGGAGGTACCCCTCATCGACATCTACCCTGTAGATGTACTCTTCCGAGTCTAGGCTCCCTTTTTAAAGCTAATATCCACCTTCCGCCCCCACCGATGCCCATCTCCTGGCAGGGTGTGAAGTGGGTTAAATCAACAATTAAAAGACTCCTTTCGCCGGAACAAAGAGGGAGTCAGCAGAAAAAAAAAACGCTTCTGCCTTTGCAGTCTCATTAACGTCCGGCCAGGGAGGCGGAGGCAGACCGAGGAAGGCTGGAGGTCCCTGCGGTTCTACCCCGGGTGAGCATCCAATCGATGACATGCTGTCTCTCTGGAGGCTGACGAGTTATTAATGAGCTTCCAAAGCCAATGAGAGAGCTAATTATCAGCCTTCTGGCAGCAGCGCGGAAGAAAGAAGCGAGGAGTATGTTGGAGAGCCGAGAGAGAGCGCTGAGATGAGCAAAGACTAAATATGTAATTGCTGCATAATCAATATAAGCACACAAAACACCGGGAGCCACATTGCCACCAATTAAACAACCCAAACATGTTGACATTGTGGCGCCCGAACGTAAACACACAATATGACAATATGGAATCCATATTTGTGTATTTGCTGTAGTACATCTCCTCTAACGTTCTAATCATCGCCCAGGCGTAGTACCCTGAAAGTAATATTTTACTAGCTGGGAATATTTGTATTTGGATTGAATTCATCTATTAACTAAGCCGAAATTGAATCCACCAGGGAAGCTTAAGCCGCTCAGATGAGGAGATTTCTCACCGTAATTTCAAATAAAGTGCCAACACGACATCATTTGCCGCCGTCCATCATCTCTGCACGCTTGTAACTTTTCAGCTATTTCATAACTGTCACTTTTCATTTAGCTTGGGGCTCAGCATAATTGTCTCATGAATTGCCCTTATAATTGAGCCAGCACAGCAGGAACACATTGGAGGTGTTAGCATATTAAAAAACTCAATCTGACTCAGAAAGTTGTTTTCCTGGTGGAAAAAAAGCATATGTTCATAATGCGGAACATAGTATAAAAATACAAATATAGGACATTCAGAAGACGCATTCAAAGATGTTGATCATGGCCGGTTTGGAACCGATTCATCATACTAACCGAGGGATTACTGTATTGGAATTAGAATAGGCAAGCAGCGTGGATGATGTATAGGTGCCCGCTAGCCGTTAGCGCTAGCCGGACGAATGTACTGTGTGAATGTACTGCAAAAAAGGTCAGTAAGCATAATTCATAATGCCGCCTACAGAGAACATACTAACTCAGGGGTGGGCAAATATTTGGACTCAAGGGCCGCATTGAGTTAACAAAATTGTCCGGGTGGCCAGAACATATATTTAACACACACTCTCTATTTTATGCTTATAATTTTCCTTGAATTATTTGTCTAATTTTATCTGGAAAAGTGTTATCCTATATCAGTTGTATGTTCTCATGTCCCTTTTTTAGGAGCACTTTAAACATCAAGCTATGTAATTTAATTTTACAGTTTTGTTGTATATTTTTTACTAAATCAGACATCCGACTTGCAAGCCATGTTGCCAGTTTGTATGTTAAAAGTTGAAGTTACTTAGAAAGCAACTGGCGGGCCGGATTCAAACGCTTGGTGGGCCGTATGTGGCCCCCGGGCCGTAGTTTGCCCACCCCTGTACTAACTCCTTACTTCAACTTGCTGATATAGTTCATCTTCAAACAGCTAAAATAATGCATAAGGCTAAAAATGAACAATTAGCTAAAAATATCATCCAATACTTCTCTACAAGAGAGGAGAAATATGATCTCAGGGAAGAAGTACATTTGAAACACTTCTATGCTAGGACGACGTTATGCTAGCCATAGCATTTCAGTATGTGGAATCAAACTATGGAATGGATTGAGTAAGGAAATCAAACAATGCACAACGATGAGCCAATTCAAGAAACAATACAAGCAGTTGATGTTTGCTAAATACAAGGATGAAGAGTCTTGAACCAGTCATGATGTGCTATATATATCACTATATTGACACTTATTATGGTACCCATTATGTCATTGCAAATAAAAAAAATTAAAATAAATAAAATAACATTAATAAAAATTAATCAAATTAAGAAACATTTTTTTGTAATTTTTAAAAATTATATTAGGAAAGCAGGAAGTGAACAAATGTAACATTTACTGATTGTAAAAGTACCAGATGGAGGGGTAGGATTTAATAAGCTTTGCTTCTTCCTACTCCTTTTGGACATGTGGAACTGGGAACTGATTATGGGATGCATGCTATTTTAGTGTGTTTATTATACTGCTTATAGAGATGTTATGTTGCCAACTGCTGAGCTAAGTTAGCCATTGCCACTAATTCATGCTATTGTTCGCATGCTATTTCGGTGTGTTTACTGTACTGCCTATAGCCGAGATGTTATGTTGCTAACTGCTGAGCTAAGTTAGCCATTGCCACTAATTCATGCTATTGTTAGCATGCTAATTCAGTGTGTTTACTGTACTGCCTATAGCCGAGATGTTATGTTGCTAACTGCTGAGCTAAGTTAGCCATTGGAATTGGAATATTTGGGTCCATGTATACGTAGCTATTGATTAGTGGCGAGTACCTATTCTTCTTATACGTTTAATATACATGTGGGCTTTAAACCGGCATTGTATCACGAGTGAACAACGGCAATTGAAAAGAGATTATGGATATGGTCATGGAGTACAACAGTCACTTTTACAGCAAATGTTGATGCGAAATCAGAGCACGTCAAGCGAGTAGAAGCATTTAGCAGCAACTCTTCCTTGTTCCTTTAGCTTCCTAGAATAGACGCTAGTTTTTAAGGACCAGGCTACTGGAAATTGGCTTCAGTCTTGTCATGAAATTAGTTAAAAATATTTCATCTCCGAGCGGTTTGGAAGCACACTGGGATTAGAGCAATCACCAGTTCCGTTTTTTTTCCCCTTAAGATCCGTAGTTAAGTTGGCTTTGCACTCAAATGTTAGCCAATTATAACAGTGTGTGGGGGTGGGGGGTGGGGGGGGATTACTGTTCATTAGCAAACTCTGCAAGTAGTTACTGATGCTGAAACAATACCCGCCCTAAAGCACGTCGCCCCAAACAAAGGAGCTAAGTCCAGCCTTTCAGATCGTTATTTAACATCAAACCTTCGGCGTGCTAGCGACGCTCGGCCACATCAAAGCACGGCGACGTGAGAGTCACTGCTTGCGGGTGCCGGAGGAAGAGTCTGGATGCGCACAAATGTTGTGGATGCGCCTGAACGGGGCCAACATACCACACTGATAACAGCGAGGCCTGCTCCGTTTCATATATTAAAACATTACCCAATTTGGCCTTGCATAAAATGCTTCCATGTGCACAGCAGGAAGCTGTGGGAGATACAACACAGGAGCGGCGTTGTCCGTGGAGTGACGGTGATGCTTTGCGCTTGAGAGGCATCCAAAGCCGTTTGGGAAAGCTTTGGACGGAAGGAGTCAATGAGAAGATACCTCAAATCAAACCCAGCGTGAAGATGAAGCTGGAGAAACACATGATGGAAGATGAAGTGTCAACCTGAGATTTCACTTCCTGCTTCGTCCAGAGGATGTGTATTTCAACGACACGTTTATGGGACACGCGTGTTCATATTTGGCTCAACGTATGCCAGCTAAAATACATTGACATCTGGAGGCTACAGAAAATGCAGCCCAAATTCATCCGAGCTAAGTGAGCTAAGTTACCCATTGCCACTAATTCATGCTATAGTTAGCATGCTATTTCAGTGTGTTTAGTGTACTGTTTATAGCGGAGATGTTATGTTGCGAACTACTGAGCTACGTTAGCCATTGTTAGCATGCTATTTCAGTGTGTTTAGTGTCCTGCTTATAGAGATGTTATGTTGCTAACTGCTGAGCTAACTTAGCCATTGCCACTAATTCATGCTATTGTTAGCATGCTAGCATTCAGTGTGTTTACTGTACTGTTTATAGCGGAGATGTTATGTTGCTAACTGTTGAGCTAAGTTAGCCATTGCCACTAATTGATGCTATTGTTAACATGTTATTTCAGTGTGTTTTGTGTACTGCTTATAGAGATGTTATGTTGCTAACTACAGAGCTAAGTTAGCCATTGCCATTAATTCATGCTATAGTTAGCATGCTATTTCAGTGTGTTTAGTGTACTGTTTATAGCGGAGATGTTATGTTGCTAACTACTGAGCTACGTTAGCCATTGTTAGCATGTTATTTCAGTGTGTTTAGTGTACTGCTTATAGAGATGTTATGTCGCTAACTGCTGAGCTAAGTCAGCAATTGTCACTAATTCATGCTATAGTTAGCATGCTCTTTCAGTGTGTTTAGTGTACTGCTGATAGCTTAGCTGTTATGTTGCTAACCGCTGAGCTAAGTTAGCCATTGCCATTTATTCATGCTATTGTTAGCATGCTATTTCAGTGTGTTTATTGTACTGCTTATAGAGATGTTATGTTGCTAACTGCTGAGCTAAATCAGCCATTGCCACTAATTCATGCTATTGTTAACATGCTATTTCAGTGTGTTTAGTTTACTGCTTATAGAGGTGTTATGTTGCTAACTGCTAGCTTTATAAGCATTGCAGTAGGGTCGATGAATATCAGTAATAATTCACCGTATCATATAGTTACAGGCAAATTGTCTATTTGGGAAGACGTAACTCTCGGTTACTAAAGTGGACGTGCTAATGAGCAATACATCTGGCCGTTATTGCAAAGGATTGGCAGCGTACTCTGAAACTAGCCCATATGTATTTTGGTGCGTCTTAAGGTAGCCCTGTGGTTGCACTAAATCCTATCTTGCATGGTCCCCCGTTCCGCTTATGATTAGACCAAGAGCTACCACTGTGCACTTGCAATTAGTTCAACATAATGACTTCATGATGGCTTCCTCGAGACCTGACGCTCTGTTTGATCCTGTCATCACAATCACAGAGAGACTTGAGTGCCAAAGTTAGCGTGTCAGCAGCTTTATCACCACTATAGTCATGAAACATGCATTGGGAAGGGGAAGCAACAAGCATGCAGGGGGGTGTCCAGATGATGATCATTATCAAAAAAGAAAGACTTTTTCAGGAGTGGCCATTGAATCCAAGAAATAACTCGTAGCAAAGTGGATGTACCGACAACTACAGTTGTTTATTGTTGATCAGCCACCCCCTCACCATCCTTACAAGGTCTGGGTGGAGGATCTTTATCCTCAATGATGGTCGTGATGGTCCAGTGTTGAGTGTAGCAGCAGTGGATTCTTCCCCGGAGTACTTCCTGAGTGATTCTCGTGTACTTGGACCAAGTTGTATGACAATATAGTGCATCAGCGTTCATATCACGGTCTTCATCCACACATGTAAACACTGTGGGGCGGAGAGAAAATAACTCAGGGGAGGTCTGACTGGACAAAGTTTTGCAATGCAAATGTATTACTCTTTTGAACGCATATCGCTTTGGGAAGAAAAATATTTCAGTGAAAAGACAGCAGCAACTAGCCGCACCTACTTTCCTCCACAACAAAAACTCGGCTCACAGCACAGTTAGCATTAAAAAAATGTACATTAAAAAACTAAATCTGCCTTGGAAAAAAGCACATGTTCATAATGCGGAACATCTCGTCTACAAATAGTATAAAAATATAAATATAGGACATTCAGAAGACGCATTCAAAGACGATGAAGAACATCTTCACTGATCATGGTCGGTTTGGAATCGATTCATCGCACTAACCGAGGGATTACTTTATTGGACTTACAATAGGCGAGCAGTGTGGATGATCTAGGTGCCCGCTAGCCGTTAGCGCTAGCCGGACGACTGGGACTCCACTTCCTCCTGTTCACCAATCATCTTATATTATCATTAATTAGTGGCGAGTACCTATACTTCTTATACTGTACTTCATATGCGTTTAATAAACGTGTGAGCTTTGTGTCACGAGTGAACAACGGCAATTGAAAAGAGATTTCACAGGAAAAGTCCATCAAAAAGTTGATGGATGGTCCACCGCTGATGTCAACAAATCCAAACTATCCCTTTGACATTTGACGGCAAAACCCAAGGACCGCCTGTAAATATTCACTCGGCATCGGAATGAAGCACCGATATCGACTTAATTATTCCAACATGGAGTTTCGATGCACATCCCTTCTGTTGCATAACATCACTGATAACAACAGTTTGACTGTTGTCAATTACCCCCCATTACCCCCCTTTCACCCCCTCAAATACTGGTCAAAATCCAATTTGCATGACCTCAGTGGTGTTTTGCTTTAATGGGGGAAGCTATAAAAGAATTTTGCAAACAGCCATCAAACAGACTTGACTCGCAGCGCCTCGCTGCAACTAATGGAGCATCATGATCTGTCAGTGTGCACAGCGTGACCCACAGATGTACCCCATTTATTCCCCGCTTTCTTCTCTTTCCTCATTCAACCAGTCAATTGCTTGTCAGCCGCTGCTCCCGTTTAGGCAATTTGTTGCCTTGAGTAGGAAGCCGGTTATTGGCTCGACATTTGTATGTACATTTCTATGAGGTCAAAGATCAGGGTCAGCACCTTTCAGTGCGTTTTTGTTGAACCGCCTCAGTCATATAAAGATACGTGCGGGATGGGGAAAGCTGATAAGGGCATTTGACGGCACAGAGTGAGGAATAAAAAACTGAAAGTGACCCATAGAACGCGAGGGTCGTAAAGACTTGATGCTTTCTGTGCGTGTTCGAGTGATGGACACGGCGGCGCTGAGGTGTTTGCACTCAACATAAAAGATATTTTCCATGCCAGAATGAGCTTGGTCAAGGCCACCTCTAGTCTCTCTCGGGTTTCTACAATGAAATGTTCTCGAGTCCTCGGTGGCCTCGCGAGTCGCCTGTTTGATGACTTCAACGAGACGCACTTTTAACCACGAGGCATCCGGAGCAAAAAAACGGGCAAATTTGAGACCAGCAAAACACTTCAATGACGTAGAGCAGGGGTCTCAAACATGCGGCCCGCGGGCCAAATGTGGCCCGAAGGACACTAGTTTGAGGCCCCCGCCTTGATATGAAAGTTTAATGTTAGTGCGGCCCGCGCAAGTTTGATATGGATGCTGTATGGTATCATGTACCCAGAAAAAATTATTATGTTTGATTAATGTTCATGTTAAAGGTTAAATAACTGTTAATAGTTATCCTCTCTATCCGTGTGGAAGTGGTAAGTTTTTGGCTATTTAAGTTTAAAGGAAATAACTTGAAGGCTACTGTTTAGGTCGCTAGCGCTCTAGTTTGCGAGTTAGCATGTGTCTCAAGACCCTGCAGTTGCGCAATATGTTGTAAATAAAAAAAGAGTATAAATGTGACTATAGTCGTGTTTTGTCATGTCTACAGGGCTCTAATAATGCTTTGTTCATTTTAATCTGAAAAAAATAATTTGTCTACCCACCAACTATATGTGGTTTCTTAAGTTTTTATTATTTGCCGTTTTATTATTATTATTATTATAATATTTATTTATTTATTACTGATTGATTGATTTTCTTTATTCTTGATTTGTTTATTTATTTTTCATCTTATTTTGTGTAGAAAAATAAAAAGTAAGATATTTGAGAACAGTGGAATGTTTTATCAGAGCTTTTCTTGTAGAAAATTGGAACCAAAGCGAAGTTTTTAAAATGTTTTTGTTTTTAATAAATGCGTTTTTTTTTTTTTTTTTGAAAACCTGATGCAGCCCAGTCTCACCCAGACCCGAGTTCCAGTGGCCCCCAAGTAAATTGAGTTTGAGACCCCTGATGTAGAGTATCCAAAAGCAAAAAAACGGTAAGAAGTGTGACAGCCTGCCAACCTTGAGGCCATTTGATGAGTACTTGAAAAAATATAGCTGCTGTGGGCGCAACTATGATTTGAGAAGATATATATCTTCATACATTTTTATACATAGAGAATAATCCCTCGTTTATCACTGTCACTTGGTTCCAGAAATTTCCACAAAGGAAGATTCCTTCTTTGTAACCCAAATATAATGGCCACTAATACATGCTATTGTTAGCATGCTATTTCAGTGTGTTTATTGTACTGCTTATAGAGATGTTATGTTGCGAACTGCTGAGCTAAGTTAGCCATTGCCACTAATTCATGCTATTGTAATTAAGCCATTTAACATAGACTATAGGAATGAAACTCTGCTAATTAACGATGTAGTTGCTGTCAGCATGCTTCCTGTTAAGACAGGGGCTACTATATTTGGTAATAACGTCCCAGGAGCCAATTGATCAAAACACAAGCTATTCCACCGACGCTGACTGGACTGCCCGTGAAGGTACGGCCTGTGATATGAAAGATTGCAGCGCTTCACTGTTGCTACGTTTGAGACAAGCCGACGTCCTTCCTTATTTCTCTCATGACGCCTTGCTTTGTCTCCGCTCGTCTCGCTGTCTCTGTTTTGACAGTCTAGTAATTACCAGGGCAGCAGTCCAGCGCCTGGAGCCTTGCCTGGAGCGCTGTGCCTGCCATATTGATGAAGCAACAGCATCTCTGTTAAATGGCGGCGACTGTGGGTCTTTTAGTGTGCACGGTGTCGGGTATGCCATGAGCAGTGTTGCATGGAGCCAAGTAGACTTATCAGACAATTAGCAGGTACTATTCAAAAATATATGCATATGTATATGCAGTACAGACTGGAGAGATAATGACTATAACATTTGTGTTATTCTATCTGTTTGTTGGAACACTTGGGCGACAGCGTTCCAAAGTTTCATACAGTAATCCCTCCTTTATCACGGCTAATTGACAAGAGAATTTCTTGTTTATAAATGGAGTATTTTGGGCATTACAGGGCAAAAATCCTGGTTATAGCCTTAGAAATTGGAAAAACTGTCAAAGAGTGAAGTTGTGACATTCAAACCGCAAAATGGAGAGAGATGAATGTATTTGCATCTTTATCCAGATCCTCACCATATTTGGCTGGTTACTTTCTTAACCTCTAATCCGCCCGTCTACAAAATTCCATAAAAATTGGCTGTAGTTATTGTGAAAAATGGTGCAGAAAACAGAGCCTAAACTATAATAACATAATAATACACCCTAAAAGTCACCCTAATGTTGAACGTTACCTGCAGGTGTGGCCCCAAAATCTAAAAAGATTAATTGCTTGTGGTCGAATCTTCAATGGGACAATGTCAGCGCCTTGGAACTCAAGTCTTATCCTGTTATCCGTCAATCAAGTTTCCTCCACAACTCGATTACCCAGAACAGCCATGACATCAATTACCTACAATGGGGAGGGCAGTGTGTCAAAATATTGATTCCATTAATGTCGCACTCAAAATAATGACACTCTTTTGAGCTATGACCCTATGGATGAGTGAGTGGTAAGAGATGGCGGTGATGTAGTGATGGCATTTTGGATGTGTAAAGACGACAGCTACATGCGGAATACGACTTTTGTAATGATCCGAACAAAGGGAAGGACTTCGGGCTTCAATCAGTGGCGTCATCCTTCTTGTTGCATTGACGGGTCTTTGTTTATAGCTGGCCTTTTAACTGGAATGGAACGCTTGTAGTGCTGGCTCTGGCGTAATGGCTTGCAAATAAACAACAGCGGCCGAACTATTACTGCTTTCTGAAGGACCAGAGTGTCCTTCAGCAAAAGTCCACTGGTAATTAATATGGCCATACAAACCCTCCTGCTAGCTTGATATTGACCTTCTCTCCGATTTGCAATAATTGTAATTGTTAGTTTAGATTCCGCTCCCCTTCTCTCTTAAATTGCCATTGTTCACTCGCGACGCAATCCAGGTTTATGCCCTCACACACTCATTAAACACATTTTTTTAAAAAGTATAAAGTGTATATGAATAGGCATAGGCAGGGCTCTACATTAAAAACAAAAATTACTTGCCCATGGGGAATCCTTAAGGTGAGAACTACTTGTCCGAACTTGCCCCATGTAAAATGAAAAGACTGCCATAATGATGTAATCTCAATTTCGTGGCATCACATGAGAATCTCAAATAAAGATGAAATGATTATCATTTCTTGTGGTTGTTTTCCGACATAGATCATGACGTTGCATGGAAATCTGGATTGTCAAGAGACTTCTAGGCACTTTGCCTTTTATAAGTTGTGCACCACAATGAAACATTATTGAATAGACACATTTGTGTACTAGTAAAGTGTTTTTAATCCAGAAAAAAATGCTCAATGGTCAAACAATAATTTGTGAAGCAAAGGTGAGGAAAAATACACAGAGAAATGGAAGCGCTAGATTTTGTAGCTTGTGCAAAAAAATCAGCACTTGGTATTGGATCCAATCGGTGGTGTTTCATTGTGACCACTTCAAATTGTCACAGCAATGTGATTCACTCACCTGTGCCATCATTTGATTTGCTGCCGCTAATAAAATACTTCTTTAGGAGGCACTGTTTCATCACTTTTTGCTGTTTTCCTTCAGAAATTGTTGAAGAATTAGACCATGTTGGCAGGGACGCCATGATAGATGTTTTCCTAGACAAATGATCACTGATTGGTTGATCGCGAACAAGAACGGGTGTGGGTAAAACACGGACTGTGGACTGCGGGCCGCGGTCTAAATAAATGATTCTGATTGGTCCATTTCAAGATTTGCAAGGATTGGTTTGCAAATTACTACCGGAATTACGCAGTCCGTGTTTTACCAACACCCAACAAGAACCGCTTTTAAAAAAACTCTATGGGCATGCCAAAGTGCACTTGCCCGGGAATATCACTGATTGGATTTACTTGCCCGAATTTTGTTTTAACTTGTCCCGGGCCATCGGTACATCGTTATTGTCAAGCCCTGCGGCATAGGTAATTAGAATGTAAGATGGCGGACAAACAGGTGGAATCGGACGGTGACGGTGTAGCCTTCAGCCTTCAACATCGAGATAATCGACATCAACATCATATATTAACTTGTGTTGACCTCGCTGCAATGTTTGAGGCCAGATTGTTTTCCTACGTTTCACAGCAATATGGTGCGTTCAAGGAACGCCGAACCAGGGGCAAATTCTCAGTGCAACATAGAGACATGAACATGGGCTTTTCTGCGTTCATCAGTTACTATCGACTTAGGCTAAACCAGATATCTTTTCTTTGACAAAACTTTGCAAAGTTGCAGCAATGCTGACTTGCAAATGTAGTCCAGACCAGTCCAAATGTATTTTCGATACTATTCTAAGATCTTCACATTTTTCTATCCAAGACAAGGCTCCATTCTTTCACTCCACATTGGTCTCAGGATGCTTAAACCGGGGTTTGGTTAGCAAATAAATGCAAACTAAAAGGTGTGCCCTTATCTTGAAGGCATCTGCTAACTAGCCTTGTGTGGTGACACGGTCCTTTCAAACAAAACTGCAACAGATTTAAACATTTACCAGCAGTGGAGGGGAAAAGGAGGTGGAGGGGGGGGGCAGCTAAATGTTAAAATGGCTGTTTCATGCCAGAATAGTTTTAAGGCGCCAGCGGTTAAATTGGTTTACAAGTTTTTCACTAAAGAAACACACCGAAGGGACGGCAATCAAATGTACAGCACGAAGTCAGCATGCCAGTCGAGCGACGTGTAAATCAGACGGAGCAGATAAGACGGAAATGAAGACCAAGAGGGTCAGTTGCAGACAAATTATGGCGGAATGTAGGTCAAACACACAATTACATAGTACTTGTCACAAAAAAACCTCGGCAGCAGTCGACTCCCATTATCATGTTGGGTGTTGGACGAGGTGAGCCAAAGACTTTAGACTTAAGATAGGACCGTTGTTGCGTGGAAGAATGCATGTGTTGGAACAATCATCAATCTCTAAGTGATGGGGACGTTTTGGAGAAAACTATCAGGTTGCTACTCAGCATTCTTTGAGTCTTTTGAGTTTGAATGAGCCTTTTGTTACGTATGTTTACTCAACAATACCCAAGTTTCACTGACTCACAGGTACTGGAGGAATACTCAAGTTTTACTGACTCACAGGTAGTGGAAGAATACCCAAGTTTCACTGACTCACGGCTACTGGAGGAATACCCAAGTTTCACTGACTCACATGTACTGGAGGTATACTCAAGTTTTACTGATTCATGGGTAGTGGAGGAATATTCAAGTTTTACTCACTCATGGGTACACGACAAATACCCAAGTTTCACCAACTCACAGGTAGTGGAAGAATACCCAAGTTTTACTGACTCACGGGTACTGGAGGAATACTCAAGTTTTACTCACTCATGGGTACTCGACAAATACCCAAGTTTCACTGACTCACGGGTAGTGGAAGAATACCCAAGTTTCACTGACTCACATGTACTGGAGGAATACTCAAGTTTTACTGACTCACATGTACTGGAGGAATACTGAAGTTTTACTGACTCATGGGTACCGGAGGAATACTCAAGTTTTACTCACTCATGGGTACTTGACAAATACCCAAGTTTCACTGACTCACATGTACTGGAGGAATACTCAAGTTTTACTGACTCACATGTACTGGAGGTATACTCAACTACAATTAACGGGTAGAGGAGGAATACTCAAGTTTTGCTCACTCATGGGTACTTGACAAATACCCAAGTTTCACTGACTCACGGGTAGTGGAAGAATACCCAAGTTTTACTGACTCACGGTTACTGGAGGAATACTCAAGTTTTATTGACTCACGGGTACTGGAGGAATACCCAAGTTTCACTGACTCATAGGTAATGGAGGAATACTCAAGTTTTACTCACTCCCGGGTACTCGACAAATACCCAAGTTCATTGACTCACGAGTAGTGGAAGAATACCCAAGTTTCACTGAGTCACATGTACTGAAGGTATACTCAAGTTTTACTGACTCACGGGTACTGGAGGAATACTCAAGTTTTACTGACTCACGGGTACTGGAGGAATACCCAAGTTTCACTGACTCATGGGTAGTGGAGGAATACTCGAGTTTTACTCACTCATGGGTACTCAAAAAATACCCAAGTTTCACTGACTCATGGGTAGTGGAAGAATACCCAAGTTTCACTGACTCGCATGTACTGGAGGAATACTCAAGTTTTACTGACTCACATAGGAACTCACATAAGTAAGTTGGGTGTCTATGGAAGAAGGCATGTTTGGTTTTTTTCCATGTTCATCACTGCCACCTCCAGGACTGAAGTGGAATTACCTTCCATGCGGTCCATTGCAGATGCAAACTTACTCCGTTGTGTTTTTTCCCCCAAAATGTCCACTGAATGTTTTCATGAATGGAATTCTTCCCAAGAGGTGTGCCTGTTTGCCGTGACCTCCAGTATTCCATTCCGACACTGAAAGTGTGAAATGCTTTAGTCTGACTCTTCATGCCTTTTTAAGCCAGTCAAATTGCATCTTAAATGCTCGTCATTGTCCATCCCTGCTTTGGAAATACTCGATAGCTGCGGCCAACAGCATGTGTCTTTTATAAACACATAGAACGCCAAGCCGGTTAGCCGCCCATTTTTGGAACGCCGCCGACTGTCGATGCAAACCAAAGTCAGTGCTCCAAGCGTTTTTGTTTTTTTTTTTTTAACATCCGTGGCACACCCTGAGATTGATCATTTGTGGCACTTTATAGAGAAAACACACGCAAATAAAGCAGTGTGATGCCTGGGATTTCAAAGCATGCGGCATCTGAAAATGAAATGCTATACTTTACGATCCCGACCGCATATTGCCCACACTGCAAGAATAACTAGATCGAAATGGGCCGTATCACATCCTTTTTATTGGGCTGTAGTTTTTCTGATGGATGAAAACATTCTATTCCTTACTTGGAATATCCATCCTGGATGCTGATTCAAATGTTGCTGGTGTGTTGGGCAACTTGATCTACACCCGTCTATCATTCCGTCAATAAATACTTTGAGCACGTAAAAAAATATGTTGTAAATGGGAGGTATTGTAATAGTTGCAAGAGACTTTTTACAGTAAATGTACTTACAAAGTCATAGACATATTTCTCCTTCATTTTTAAAATGTTTTTTCTTGTATTTAAATAACCCAAAAATGTTATTGCTTAATTTTGAGGCTGGGGGAGGGGCATGCTAAATAAAATTTGTACTTTCTTGAGAAGTCATTGAAACATGTATTGTTTTATTATTGTTTCTGTACTATGACTACTACTTGTAGTATTTACTAGGGATGTCCGATAATTATCGGTACCGATGATTATCGACCTGATATGAACATGAAAATGAGATATGGGTATCGTATTTTTTCCTGATCATGAAAACCGATATTTTTAAAACGCTGAGTCCAACATCGGCCGATATCAGTATCGGAAACTGAAAGTTGGACAATATCTGCATATTGGGCGTCAGCAAAAAAGCCAATATCGGACATACATTCTTTTTTTAGTATTAGTATTAGTATTAGTATTAGTATTAGTATTAGTATTAGCATCAGTAGCAGTATTAATATTAGTATTAGTATTAGTATTAGTATTAGTATTAGTATTAGTATTAGTATTAGTATTAGTGTTAGCATTAGCATCAGTAGCAGTATTAATATTAGCATTAGTATTAGCATTAGCATTAGCATTAGCATTAGCATTAGCATTAGCATTAGCATCAGTAGCAGTGTTAATATTAGTATTATCATATTTGATCACATATGATTTTCACAAAGGAAAATGAATCATTTTATGAAATGATTTGATCATTTTTGTAAGTAAATATCAAATTGTGTACTGATAACACAGGACATACTACACATGGTCATATTCTTTATTGTAATAAATATCTCTATAATATCTATTTTTCTTCGGACTTTTTCCATTGTCCTCATCGTTATTATTCTTCCAGTACATATTTTTTATTCCACGGTGGCCCCTTCTTTGGACATACGGTATGGAAATGTGTTTTTTAGTGCTGTGCTGAATGCTTTTTCATTAAAAAATGGAAATACTGTCTTCTACTTTATTTCACATCATAAAAAAAGACTTTTCCTAGATTGGCAGACTTCACCTTTTCATGATGACCTTTAACCTTTTGCCATTTTCCTCCAGCGAGGATGTCTAATGGGACTTTTATTTGAATCGTCACGCGTCAAGACAAGCACTTTGTAGTCAGGGAGTGATCTTCATAGAGTTATCATAATTGATATCATTTATAGGGCCTGCAGTCTATTGAAAAGCAATCAAATACCGAGAAATGGACTTTGGTTTGTGTCTAATAGATTCCAAAATAGTCAATTGTCCACTTGGGATGGAAAATAAAAGCCCGGCCGAGCTGTGGATTAAAGTCGCCTGGTGTCATAAACTGTGATTTGCAAAATGTATATAGAGATTGACAAGTAAGAATACGGCTGAAAATAATATCTGGTCCAAAACAAGTCAAAATGTCTGAGTGTGGCTTTCTCTTGCCGGGGCTCCGTCCGCATCGATTGGCTTCGTTCTAGTTTCCACTTCTGCATCTGCAATTCTGATTCCACCGCTGAGCAGCCAAGTGTGTCTTTCCGAAAGCTGACAGGCCCGCAGACGCGCCCAGGTAGCCTCTCCTCCCTGCAGAGTGACGGATGGCCGACCGCACCGCAGCGCTCGGGTCACTCATGTTTAATTCTGATTGCAACCTTTTCCATCGCCGGCCGTGCTGCTACCCCAGCCCGGGTCCCTCCAGGTGCCGAGGTGCTTGGGGGAGCGGCGCTTGTGAGAAGCAGCCCTTTTCTGTCCATCACCTTCAACATTTGCCTCAGCGGAACATTCAATTTATTTTATAACACCACTCCACTTGATAGCGCTGACCTCCCGGATCTCTGGGAGAGTAATGAGATAGCTACGCCGGGCCCGTCTCAGTCGCTGGGTCCACAAACCCACCACTGGGAATCTTCTGATGTCAGTAAGTAAGGATTCTTTTTTCCCCTCATGTTTTCAATGTGCTTCTTTGCAGCTGTGGCCATTCCGGGATCGGCATTTGGAGCTGATTTCATCATCACGTCTACAATCAACGATGACGCCTGTCAATATCATCGTTTGTCCAGGTCAGTGTGTTCCCAAGGTATTGAACCCATCACAACTGGACTGTTCAGTCGTTTTACCTCCCAACAGTTGGTAATGGTAATGGTAATGGTTTAATTTCATTTGAACATGCATCAGATTACAATTGAGTGCATCCCATAATCAGTTCGCAGTTCCACATGTCCAAAAGGAGTAGGAAGAAGCAAAACTTATTAAATCCTACCCCTCCATCTGGTACTTTTACAATCAGTAACTGTTACATTTGTTCACTTCCTGCTTTCCTAATGTTTAATTTAATTTAATTTAATTTAATTTAATTTAATTTAATTTAATTTAATTTAATTTAATTTAATTTAATTTAATTTAATTTAATTTAATTTAATTTAATTTAATTTAATTTAATTTAAATGTTTTGTCCCGTACCATCCAATGCCACATCATGACTGGTTCAAGACTCTTCATCCTTGTATTTAGCAAACATCAACTGCTTGTATTGTTTCTTGAATTGGCTCATCGTTGTGCATTGTTTGATTTCCTTACTCAATCCATTCCATAGTTTGATTCCACATACTGAAATGCTATGGCTAGCATAACGTAGTCCTAGCATAGAAGTGTTTCAAATGTACTTCTTCCCTGAGATCATATTTCTCCTCTCTTGTAGAGAAGTATTGGATGACATTTTTAGCTAATTGCTTATTTTTAGCCTTATGCATTATTTTAGCTGTTTGAAGATGAACTATATCAGCAAGTTGACGTATTTGTCATTTTAGAAATTATGAGTTAATATGTTCTCTGTAGGCGGCATTGTGAATTATCCTTACTGGCCTTTTTTGCAGTACATTTAGCCAGTGAAGATTGCTTTTATAGTTATTAGCCCATATTTCCACACAATAAGTAAGATATGGTAGAACCAGAGAGCAATAAAGAGTGTGGAGTGATTCCTGATTGAGAACAAATTTTGCTTTGTTTAATATTGAAATATTTCTGGCCACCTTATGTTGTATATTTGTAATATGAGGTTTCCAGCTCATATTTTCATCTATTGTGATCCCCATCTATTGTGATGCAAAAGACTAGACGGGACAGGTCTCCTTTTGTACGGGATCCGGTGTCTTTGTCTTCTGAAGGAGGAGGAAGTTCAGACGGAAATGTTTTGGCTCTTTCTTTTTGGCTCTGTCAAATGACAGTTGGTAGGATCCAATGGCGTGGCGTTTGAATGGTGTCATCTTCGTTAGCGTTCAGATGGAAAGATGGTCAAGGACCCACTAAAACCAAGGTGACGTTCCCATGTTTAGTTGTTAGAGGCTACACGACTGAAGCATCGTCGCAAATCTCCCCCTCTGTTCACGGATGGTTTCTGAACGGCCATATGGATCTCGGCATCTATCACAGTATTTTGGGATGCGTCACGATATGAAAGAATGAAATGACAGTAAGCTTAGCTATGGCGCTGTGTAGATGGTGTCTATTCCTTCGTTTTTCCTTTCACCGGAATAATTTGTATTTGAATTAATATTTTGAAATATAAAAAAGATCCTCCAACCCTGTCCTGAACCTTAACGTATAGCCGTCTTCCCTCCCTTCCCTTTCAAACAATGAGACAGACCCTTTGACAAGATCTTGTCTCGGTGAAGACCATAATAGAGGTTACATTTCAATTTGAAGGGAGCAGCTCTGTGACGAGAACAAGGCTGCTGTCTCCCAGCGTTCTGTGAGGGCTAACGTCATTCTAAAGGCTCGGTCTTTGGAAGCTGCGCTGATAAAATAATCATACTCGACGTCACATCACAATCCGTTGTCTTTATCACCGACTTCAAGATTAGGATGATGGATTCTTCCTTTTGAATGATAATAATGGTAATAAAAATATGGTAATAATTGGAAATATTATGGCGTCCAGCCTGCAGTTAAATGTAACAGCAATATACGCGTGCTCCTCGGTTTATGGCGTTTCATGGTTACAGAGGCACGCCCATTAAATTAATTAAAAACATCATTTTGTTGAGCCACACAGAGGAAGGATAACATTGGTTATTAGGTAACTTCATAGCCTTTTTATGGTGGATTCAAAGCTGTAGTGTGCAAAAGAAAAGGAAAAATATCATCCATCCATCCATCATCCATCCATCCATCCATCTATCCATCCATACATCCATCATCCATCTGTCCATCCATCATCCGTCCATCCATCATCCAACCATCATCCATCCATCCATCCATCCATCCATCATCCATCCGTCCATCCATCATCCATCCATCCATCATCCATCCTTTCATCCATCATCCATCCATCCATTCATTCGTCCATTCATCCATCATCCATCCATCCATTCATTCACCCATCCATCCATCCATCATCCATCCATCCATCCATCTTCTATCCATCATCCATCCATCCATCCATCCATCCATCCATCATGCATCCATCCATCCATCCATCATCCATCATCCATCATCCATCATCCATCATCCATCATCCATCATCCATCATCCATCCATCATCCATCCATCATCCATCCATCATCCATCCATCATCCATCCATCCAACCATCATCCATCCATCAATCAATCATCCATCCATCCATCCATCCATCCATCCATCATCCATCCATCCATCCATCCATCCATCAATCATCCATCCATCCGTCCGTGCATCCATCCATCATCCATCCATCCGTCCGTCCGTCTGTCTGTCCGGCCATCCATCATCCATCCATTCGTCCATCCATCCATCCATCCATCATCCATCTGTTTTGTCTGTCCATCCATCATCCATCCATCATCCATCCACCATCCATTTTCTTTGCAGCTTATCCTCATTTGGGTGGTGGGGGTATGCTGGAGCCTATCCCAGCTGTCTTTATGGCCAGGCAATCCCAGGGCACAACAACCATTCCCACCCACATTCATACCTATGGACAATTTGGAGTCATCCTGATCTCCTGACTGTGTGGCCAACAATCACCACTCATCCACCGTGCAGCCCAAAATGAACATCACCAACGGACGGTCCAAACAGCTCGACTGTTGTGACCATCGTTAGGATGATTGAAAGCTTATGATTGCTAGAGCTACATCTTGGTATGTGTGTAGATATCTTCAGAAGCGCATGTGTCCGTGTCTCACATCAGGCTGGTGGATGATGGGCCAAATTCCCCCCAAAAAGTGCAGTTTTCCTTTAAGGGATGAAAAAAAGTTGTTGGATTGAACTTTATTGATTGTGCGGTGCTGCATCAAACGTAGCCGCACTAAACCCTCCGCTCAACCAGGAAGTCTTTCTTGCGTACGGGAAACCTGAAGAGGATCCTATTTTTCACTTTTATTACGTGTGAAAGCCGAGCCATCGGAATGAGCTTATTGTATCAATGTGTTGTAAGATTTGCCCCCCCCCCCCGCCCCCCATTCACACACACAAGTCACTGATGCAGCATTCATCCTGATTGTGTGCAGCATGCAGGAGCCCACATGATAGGACAATTTAATGCTCTTTCCTGACAATTCCTCTCTTCAGATTGAAAGTTGGAACCGGATGACTTAGCACACCACTTTCCACCCCCCCCCCCCCCCCCCCAAAAAAAAAGAAATAAATGCACTACATCAAACCGGTCTGGCTGTCCTTGGATAAAAGGGCCACATGGAATCCCTAGTAGGAGAAGACTACCAAATAAGGCTCTGAGGCAAAGTGTAAAACATTGTTTCCATTATTCATGTCTTGCTGACCGATAATCAGTTACCACTGTGATATGCACACTTGAGATACGTCACCCAAGGATGAAAGAAGACTGCATGGGGTTCTTGGGAACGAGCAGACCGGTGGAGGTCTATATGAACCGCCGCAAGGACGGCGAGTTAAGCAGATATGATCGTTTTATTCAGCACCTTTTGGGCTTCTCCCGCATGCCTTTTCATTATATGGTATTAGTTCATTTCTTTCCTTGAAATCACATTGCCGATAGCATCTGCAGGCCAAAGCTTGTTGCTGCCAGGAGCTGCATAATCGCAGCGCACGGCTGCAGAAAGAGCAAAATCCATTATTTAGAGCGGAGATGGCTTTTGACGTCCGATCGCAACGGTGACACAAGGAGATATTTTGTGTCTGCCGCAGGTCCTGAAACAGTAACGGCGAAGATGTTGATCGTTACGGGCAAGGGGCGTCACGAGACAAGACACAAGATTGGGTCTACGGGAACAAGACCAGATTTTAACATTAGCGCAATGTTAGTACAATGGCAAAAAGATAGAATAACAATGTGTTGAAATCTACTCATTTCATTCCTTCTTGCTTTATTATTGTTATTTATTATATATACATATATATATATATACACACACCTCATTTGGACGGCCAAAGGGGCGTCTCGGTGGGCGGGGGCGGAAGAGTAGTTTTGTGAGGAGCAATAAGGATAAATAATAATAAAAAAATATATAATAAATATTAAATACTATAAATCATTATATAAATATTAATAACAATATTAATAAATATAAAATATTATAAATTTATTGTGTAAATATTGAAATAATAATAAATCAAATAATAAATATCAATATTGAAAATTATTAATAAATATTATAATAATAATATTATATATAATATATATTATATATATATTATATAGATACAATATATATATAATTAATTTTTAATATTATATATTTATTAATTATTAACTACATATTTAATTATTAATTATATATTTATTAATATTATTGTTATTATAAGTATATTATATAGAATATATTATATTTATGATATATTTATTAACTACACTCTTTTGCCCCCACCCACTGAGACCCCCCCCCTTTGGCCGTCCAAACAAGGTGTGTACTATCGATGAAAACCTGCTGTTAGGTGCCTCTATTACCGGAATCTAAACATGACAAAGACCACCATCAATCAATCAGAATTTAGCAAATAAAAATAAAAATATTCCCTTCAAGTCTTTATTCAGAGGCCTTTTTCAAAATGTCTAATTAACGTGAACCTGAAGGGTGGGGAATAAATGCATAAATAAGCAATAATTGATCTCCTGTTTTTACATTCCTTCTGAAACTGCAGAATTTTCCGTGAGTAAAATGCTCATTAAATCATTTGTTTGCTGTTGTGCACATTCTTTGTATTGTTTTTTTTTTTCAAACTTAATGAAATTCATTTGCATTAAAATGGAATGTTGCAACTGCTTGAAAACATCCACTTCAAAAAAAGCACACAATCCTTTCAAGATTTGCCGAGCAGCGTTAGACGTGTCTGACAATGACAGGCGAGCATGACATGAAATAGAAACAATGATTGTTAATTAAAATGTTTATCCACTTGGCCAATGTCGGAGTTTCTTTAATGCACTCTTTGAACTAAACACCAGAGGGACTGAAAAAAAACGTCATTTTAACAAAATACCATTAAATTCATGTTTAATTATTTTGCCGGGGGATTAGCAATAGCAGGAAATTATTACTCGCTGCCTTTTTTGTTTATAAATCCCGCTTGATTGGTGCTCGTGTCCCAAAAAGGATTCTGGGTTTGCTCCAATTTCATGATTAGCATCGCCGCTCAGCCAAATGCATCGTGATGGTCGGGAAATTTTTCAAATTTTTTTCACGAGTATGATTGACAAATCCGTCTAAATATGTATTAGTGAGCACTTGCCTTCATGATCATTGCACAGCGGTGTCTTAGCCTGGCCGCAACAAAAGCCCCCCCCCCAAAAAAGGCCAGTGCAATTCTTGGAGGTGTGCATGCTGGACATGGAGGTCCCAGGCTGTGAGGTTGTGAGGTCGGTAGGATACACTATGGAATTCCCTGGAATTGGGGACGCTTATGGAGGAGAAAAGAGCATTCATTTCCCAGGCAGCAGCTCCGGTGGACATTGCTGCAGTCAGCATGACTTTAGCTTGCTCTCACACTTGGGACATGTGTGGCCTTTTGGAGTGGCCTTTTATTGTGGCCTTTAACCATGCTGTCTAATCAGCATCTTGATATGCCACACCTTTGGAGTGGATGGATGAACCTAATGGATGAACCTTTCTTCATGTACGGCCTTCCTTAATGGAAGCTCAGTGGATAAAAATGTACTGCAAGACTTTTTTGGGCTGCATTTTGGGTTATTGAGGTGAGAAACACTAATTAATTGAAGAAATAACTCATGGCAAAACAAGAAGGTGGTGTCTGTGTTGATCTGGCTGCCATCTTTGAGAACAGTCAATCACAAATCAATGGAGGTAAAAGTCAACTTTGTAAGCTTTGGAAGTAAGCTTTGTCTCTCAAGTGGCCTGGGATCACCTTAGGGTCCACCAGGAAGAGCTAGATGAGGTAGCTAGGGGGTAGGGAAGTCTGGGCATCCCTGCTTAGGCTGCTGCCCCTGCCACCTGGATGGATGGATGGATGGATGGATGGATTGATGGATGGATGGATGATACATGGATGGATGGATGGATGGATGGATGATACATGGATGGATGGATGGATGGATGGATGATACATGGATGAATGGATGGATGGATACATGGATACATGGGAACATGGATACATGGATACATGGATTGATGGATGGATGGATTGATGGATGATACATGGATGATACATGGATGAATGGATGGATGAATGCATGGGTGGATGGATAGATGGATGGATACATGGATTGATGGATGGATGGATGATATATGAATGGATGGAGACATGGATAGATACATGGATGGATGGATGGATGAATGCATGGATGGATGGATGGATGAATACATGGATGGATGGATGGATGGATGAATACATGGATGGATGGATACATGGATGATACATGGATGGATGATGATATATGGATGGATACATGGATGGATGGATACATGAATGGATGGATGGATGGATGATACATGGATGGATGGATGATATATGGATGGATATGTGGATGGATGGATGGGTGATATATGGATGGATGCATGGATGGATGGATGGATGGATGGATGGATACATGGATTGATGGATGGATGGATGGACCACACAGACACACAAGCATCTTTCTTCATGTCCACGTGTCCCGTAGATGCGTTTCCACATGGCCTCAATGGTATCCAGGAAGAATGAGTTGATAGTTCAGCGCTTGTGAGTGGAAAACCCCCCGACAAGGTTCACGTGTTGTAAAATCTTTTTTGTGATCATTTTCTTCAAGTAGTCCTTTTTTGCTTCACATCATGACAGTTTTCCATGTTCATCGTGCCAATGATCCAATTGTTCCTTGATGCTCCCTAACAAATTGTCAGCCAAATGTTCAGCAGGCCACGGACTCTAACGCTTGTCATTTGTGCTGCATTGCACACACACAATAGAATGTACTTTCAATGGATACCAGGTGCTTCCGAGCTGTCCCAAAATCTGTTTACTGTAATGTCACGACAGAATCAGTTCAGCCGTGTCAGTCTTCCAAATGGAGACGTGGAGCTTTTCAAGGTCACATTCTGCATAGATTTTTGTCTTGAACCATACGCTTTTGTTAATTACTACACAGATATGGACATATTTTGCCATAATTCTATCTAATTTTTTATTGGGAGACTCAGTGGAAGTCCGTAAATTAGTCGGGGGGCAAGAGATCTGTTGTAATTCCTGTGTCGTTTTTCTGGGTGACAACTTTTCTGTCTTTTTCAACTATCACAGTCGAAAATACCTTGAATGAAAGTTCCGAACGTGAAATTCAGGCGTCCAGAAACAGAATTCCAGACCACTATTTCACAAAGTGGTCCTAGCATCCTTTGGTATTTCAACTGATTGGTCTTTGTTGTATTTATCGAAGATGCTGTCAAACACCAAGCGTTTTTCTGGGTGACAACTTTTCTGTCTTTTTCGACCATCACTGTCGAAAATACCTCGAATGAAAGTTCCGAACGTGAAATTCAGGCATCCAGAAACAGAATTCCAGACCACTATTTCACAAAGTGGTCCTTGCATCCTTTGATATTTCAAGTGATTGGTCTTCGTTGTATTTATCGAAGATGCTGTCAAACACCAAACATTTTTCTGGATGACAACGTTTCTGTCCTTTTCGACTGTCGCTGTCGAAAATACCTCAAATGAAATTTCCAAACGTGAATTTCAGGCGTCCGGAAAAACAGAATTCCAGACCACTAGAGAATATTTGTGACCTTGCTTGGTCTTTGTTGTATTCATCGAAGATGCTGTCAAACACCAAGCGGTTTTCTGGGTGACAACTTTTCCGTCCTTTTCGACTATCGCAAATACCTCGAATTAAATTTCCGAACATGAATTTCAGGCGTCCGGAAAACAGAATTCCAGACCACTAGAGAATATTTGTGTCCTTGCTTGGTCTTTGTTGTATTTATCGAAGATGCTGTCAAACACCAAGCGGTTTTCTGGGTGACAACTTTTCCGTCCTTTTCGACTATCACTGTCAAAAATACCTCGAATAAAAGTTCCGAACGTGAAATTCAGGCGTCCAGAAACAGAATTCCAGACCACTATTTCACAAAGTGGTCCTTGCATCCTATGGTATTTCAGCTGCTTGGTCTTCATTGTATTTATCGAAGATGCTGTCAAACACCAAGCGGTTTTCTGGGTGACAACTTTTCCGTCCTTTTCGACTATCACTCTCGAAAATACCTTGAATGAAAGTTCCGAACGTGAAATTCAGGCGTCCGGAAAACGGAATTCCAGACCAGTAGAGAATATTTGTGTCTTTGCTTGGTCTTCGTTGTATTTATCGAAGATGCTGTCAAAAACCAAGCGGTTTTCTGGGTGACAACTTTTCCGTCCTTTTCAACTATCACTGTCAAAAATACCTCAAATGAAAGTTCCGAACGTGAAACTCAAGTGTCCGGAAAACAGAATTCCAGACCACTAGAGAATATTTGTGTCCTTGCTTGGTCTTTAAGATGCTGTCAAACACCAAGCGTTTTTCTGGGTGACAACTTTTCCATTTTTTTTCGACTATCGCTGTCAAAAAAAGTTCAGAACGTGAAATTCAAGCGTCCGGACAACAGAATTCCAGACCAAGTCTATTTGTGTCCTTGTAAGCATGCATCTCTCAGGGATGCTGGACACAGCGACAAGTGACTAAGTACTGGAGCCGTTTCCGAGCGTCGTATCAAGGCTGCTAGGCTCTAGCGTCCATATCTGGGACATTCTGATGGAGCGGAGATGAATAGGCCAGGTAGTTTCCAAAGGAGACACATGCGAGACACATCTGTAAGTTCTTGAGGCGAAGGCTTTGGACCTCCAAGATGAATTACATTCAAGTATGTGTTTGGTCATGAGAAGGAAAACACCCCCCCCCCTCCACCTGTTCTCAGTTAAAAACCAAATCTAAAATATAAATCTTTCAACGTGACACAATCCTGAAACCCGAAACCCATGTTAACATTTTCGGACACACCACTTCTTATATTCTCTGCTGGCAATTAGATGTTTGAAGGTAAATGTGAAAGCATTAGGCACAATCATCATATTTGTTCACCTCCCTGCCCTTTGAGCTAGGCAGCGCGCTTCAAGCCCAAATATGATGAAATGTGGCTCCCCTGCGACCCAACCTTCTCAGTTCTCCGAGACTGTAGGAGTGATGGACTGCTCAGGAATACTTCTCCAGAGAGAGAGGCCGTCTCATTCGGACACATCATCACTTTGTTAGCCACGGCACGAGGAGACAACCCGGAGATTCGTGTCGTGACCCCGTGTAGCCGTCGTCAACCCGCAGAAGAACCTTTCAAAGAAACGAAGGCCACCTTCTTTGGGTAAAATTCAAACACTCAAATCTCTGGTGGACCGTTCCATCTTCTAACCTTCTAACGTCCATCCAGTAGGTCAGGGGTCTCAAACTCAATTTACCTGGGGGCCACTGGAGCTAGGGGTCTGGGCAAGGCTGGACCGCATCAGGTTTTCCAAAAAAAAAAAAAAAAAAACGCTTTTATTAAAAACAGAAATATATACAAAATTTTTCAGTGCTTTGGTTCCGATTTTCTACAATAAAAGCTCTGATAAAACATTCCACTGTTCTCAAATATTTTAATTTTTATTTATCTACACAAAATAAGATGAAAAATAAATGAACAAATCAAGAATAAAGAAAATCAATCAATCAGTAATAAATAAATAAATATAATAATAATAATAAAAACTTAAGAAACCACATATAGTTGGTGGGTAGACAAATTATTTTTTTCAGATTAAAATGAACAAAGCATTATTAGAGCCCTGTAGACATGACAAAACACGACTATAGTCACATTTATACCCTTTTTATTTACAACATATTGCGCAACTGCAGGGTTTTGAGACACATGCTAACTCGCAAACTAGAGAGCTAGCGACCTCAACGGTAGCCTTCAAGTTATTTCCTTTAAACTTAAATAGCCAAAAACTTACCACTTCCACACGGATAGGGAGGATAACTATTAACAGTTATTTAACCTTTAACATGAACATTAATCAAACGTAATAATTTTTTCTGGGTACATGATACCATACAGCATCCATATCAAACTTGCGCGGGCCGCACTAACATTAAACTTTCATATCAAGGCGGGGGCCTCAAACTAGTGTGGGCCGCATGTTTGAGACCCCTGCAGTAGGTCATACAAATGAACAAAACAGAAAGGGGCGGTCCTCTTGCGTCACGCCGCCACCGCAAGGTTTTTATTTCCACCTGTGGAATTCCAAAAGCTTCCAGCTAAATAAATACCATCTAATTCCAGCGCACCTTCCCCTTCATAGGAGGGAGAAATTATCTGCCACACTTGATTTGTGGGCTGTTCCATTTTAGGTAATGAAGAGGAAAGCTTTCCAGTTGAAGGGAGAACTCCATCAAATGGTTAGTGTGCATGATTAAACCTGGAAAATAGTTAAGAACGCTCCTTTAACCTTTTAAGTCATATTCTATTATCTGCGGGCAAAGTCACAGTCTCGCACGTGCACACACACGTGCACACACACACAGCATCTGGCACTTTCATAGTGGAACACATTTACAATGCATAGCTCAAATAAATTCAAGCAAAAATAATGCTTCAATATCAAACATGCATGCAAAGCTTATTTTTAATCCGGTCATATCATCCTGGTTTTTGTTCATGTATAAAATATGGTTTATTACACTGGCTTACAAAAACATTTTCCGAAGTTGCCGATGTTTTTTCAACTGATTTCGGACCACCATTCCAACATCCGTTTTTCAGCTCAGCATCAGCTCAGCTTGAAAAAAGAAAATGGACCATTTGTCCATCCATCCATCCATTTTACTCCGCTTATCCGGGTCCGGGTCGCGGGGGTAGCAGTCTTCGTAGGGCGTTGCCAAATGTGGCCCGCAGGACACTAGTTTGAGGCCCTCGCCTTGATATGAAAGTTTAATGTTAGTGCGGCCCGCGCAAGTTTGATATGGATGCTGTATGGTATCATGTACCCAGAAAAAATTATTACGTTTGATTATTGTTCATGTTAAAGGTTAAATAACTGTTAATAGTTATCCTCCCTATCCGTGTGGAAGTGGTAAGTTTATGCTATTTAAGTTTAAAGGAAATAACTTGAAGGCTACCGTTTAGGTCGCTAGCTCTCTAGTTTGCGAGTTAGCATGTGTCTCAAGACCCTGCAGTTGCGCAATATGTTGTAAATAAAAAGAGTATAAATGTGACTATAGTCGTGTTTTGTCATGTCTACAGGGCTCTAATAATGCTTTGTTCATTTTAATCTGAAAAAAATAATTTGTCTACCCACCAACTATATGTGGTTTCTTAAGTTTTTATTATTTGCCGTTTTATTATTATTATTATATTTATTTATTACTGATTGATTGATTATTTTTTTAATAATGTACCTCGTACCAAAGTAGGAGGTGATATGAGCATCCAATGCCATAATGGGTACCATAGTGAGTGTCAATATAGTGATATATATAGCACATCATGACTGGTTCAAGACTCTTCATCCTTGTATTTAGCAAACATCAATATGGGTATCATAGGTACCATATCACCTCGTACTTCGGTACGTGACAAAAAAAAACAAATTAATAAAATAAAATAAAAAATTATTCATGAATGAATGAATATTTTTTTATTTTATTATTTTTTTTTAATCATTTTTATTAATTAGTCATGAATGAATAATTTTGTATTTTATTATTTTTTTTGTATTTTTTTAAATAAAAAATATTCATGAATGAATATTTTTTTATTTTATTAATTTATTTAAATTTATTTTTATTCTCATTTCATGAATGAATAATGTTTTATTTTATCAATTTATTTTATTTTTAATTTTTTTGTCCCGTACCAAAGTAGGAGGTGATATCAGCATCCAATGCCATAATGGGTACCATAGTAAGTGTCAATATAGTGATATATATAGCACATCATGACTGGTTCAAGACTCTTCATCCTTGTATTTAGCAAATTTATTTTATTTGTTAATTTATTTTATTAATTCTTATTAAAATTTTTTTAGTTTTAAAATTTTTTTTACAGTTTTTTATTTTTCGTCCCGTACCAAAGTATGAGGTGATATGAGCATCCAATGCCATAATGGGTACCATAGTAAGTGTCAATATAGTGATATATATAGCACATCATGACTGGTTCAAGACTCTTCATCCTTGTATTTAGCAAACATCAACTGCTTGTATTGAATATCTTATCTTATCTTATTTTAGGAATGGGGTGCAGGCTACATATGCTATTTGTTTACCATTGAAGGAGGCTTCAATCAAATTGGGTTGACGGAATAAGAATTTGCTTTATGCAGAAATTTATTTTACAGTTCATTCCATAAATGGGATTTTCCGGGGATGAAAATGGCACAGATACGGTGAAATGGTCAGTGTCGTTTTTTTCTGGTGTTCTTGAATGCCGATTTGGGCCAAGTAGTGGCTGTGACTGACAGCATGGAGTACTAAGTGGAGTACATGTGGAGTCACATATTGGCTATTAACGATGACCCTATTAGCCTTCCATGAAAGTCTGAGGGGGGGGGATATCCCGAGCACCAATACAGCCGTCCGGTCTGTTCCAGTTCCAGCAGCCGACATCGGAGGAGACAACATTGTCCAATCCCTCAACATGAAGCCAACCACAACCAGGCGCAACTCCAGCTGGTCTGTTTGCTAACATACGTATCCTAAATCAGTCACGATGTGCTGCTCGTGCACGGAGGTTTCAGATATGAGATATCAGCACAGATAAAGGAATCCAAAAACGCAGCAGGACTGCTAACCATATCCTCAATGTGCCATTTTACTTCCAAACATTAGCCCAAATCCAGATGGATGAAATCACTTAGTCTCATCCCGACGGGGCTTTCTTGCTGGACTGTGGACTGTAAATGTTTCTCACACCTCTCCGTTGATATTATATTAGTTTCAAATGAGTATAATCCTAATGTCCGATAAGGGAAATCTTTATAGATGAGAAAATACTTTGCGTACGGTTCTAAGATGGATCATCTCCTGGTGGTTCTCCATGACACATCCATCCAGCGTTGTCAGACAAAGTGAGTCTCGGAGCCATTCCTGTGCAACTTTGCACGGGTAAATAAAATAAAATAAAATAAAATAAAATAAAATAAAATAAAATAAAATAAAATAAAATAAAATAAAATAAAATAAAATAAAATAAAATAAAATAAAATAAAATAACGCGGCACGGCAGTCGAGTGGTTAGCGCGCAGATCTCACAGCTAGGAGACCAGGGTTCAATTCCACCCTAGGCCATCTCTGTGTGGAGTTTGCATGTTCTCCCCGTGCATGCGTGGGTTTTCTCCGGGTACTCCGGTTTCCTCCCACATTCCAAAAACATGCTAGGTTAATTGGTGACTCCAAATTGTCCGTAGGTATGAATGTGAGTGTGAATGGTTGTTTGTCTATATGTGCCCTGGGATTGGCTGGCCACCAGTGCAGGGTGTACCCCGCCTCTCGCCCGAAGACAGCTAGGATAGGCTCCAGCACCCCCCCCCCGCGACCCTCGTGAGGAAAAAGGGGAAGAAAATGAATGATGGAATGAATGAAAATTAAATTAAATTAAATTAAATTAAATTAAATTAAATTAAATTAAATTAAATTAAATTAAATTAAATTAAATTAAATTAAATTAAATTAAATTAAATTAAATTAAATTAAATTAAATGTAATGATTGATCTCTGTGAATGCACCTCGTTTTCTTGTCCGTGCACATGGAGGATAGACGTCCGCCCGACACACAGCTGCAGATATCTGCTGGAGAAGAACGGGCAGACGGACAAACATTCCTTTGAATTTGAAGCTATATGATATTTTAGCTTTTGTAGACCACCCCATATGCTATGCTAAAACGTTATGTCTATTTTTATTTTTTTTTTAAAACAGCCTGCATCTCAGCTTCCTATGTTGTTATTTTTTTAACATATTTGAACATGTTCTTCTTCTTGCAATGAAATTATTTCACGTCATTTTCTCATTGTTGAAAATTTAGTTTTTGTTTTGCTGGTTTCTCATATATTACGATTTTAGAAAATAATTTTTCAATATTCAAACTTCATTTTAAGTAGTATTATTTTAAATTCAATATTTTGTATTATATTATATTATATTATACAGGTCGTAAATGTTTTCATGGTTTTGCTGGTCCTAGGACTTATACTCCGAAACGACTCATACCGCATATATGTTTTTTCACACTGACAACCACAAGAGGGCGCTCTGTTTTATTATTACTGTAAATTACCTGTCGTGTTGAAATGCCTGTTTTTGGTCTCTGATTTCATAAGTTTCACCCCAAAAATATGACTTCAAGTCCAGTGCGACTTATATATGTTTTTTTATTTTCATTAGTGCATTTTTTACTCGGGAGTGACTTAGTCTGGAAAATACGGTACATATTTTTTGTCATAATATTACAACTTTATTCTAAATGTTTTCATTTTAGCGTTAAATTGTATTTTTAGAATGCGCAACAGCCACCGGCCACAAATGGCCCCCGGGTCACAATTTGGACATCACTGCCATAACAGACCTGAGCAATGTCAATTTTCCTCAAAGGAAAGACAGACAGACTCAATGGACTTTCCTCTGACGACTGCAGTGAATGACTATGTGACATTGAATGCATCTCCGGGATCGGTTCGATCCCCAAGTCTCTTTAGGGGGCCCAGAGCAAATAAATACTTCATCATTAGCTAAACGTAAAAGCTTTCTTGCTCCACCGAGATACCAAAGTGAAACTTGGGAGTGGAAGATCTGGGAAAGGTGGTTTCTTGGTCTCTTGGTCCCCAACCCCCCCTCCCCCAAACTCCCAGCCCTCGGAAATAAAACAGCAAATGATATGTTTGATTTTATTTCATGAGGCGTGACAAAGTCGAGCCATAATCCTTTACTTTTGTACTGTCTTGGCAGGTCTTCTATTGTTTTTTTTTTTAACTCAAATATTTGGGTTGCACATGATTATCTGTTTTCCAGATGTCGTAAGAAATTCTCAGTTTCAATAACAAAGCTATAAATATGTTGTAACAGTACCGAGCCGGCCAAATATTCACCATCTTATAGTCACATAGTAAATGGGATAGTAAGCCGCCTTTGCTTTATGCAATGATACCTGATTCAGTGATTCAGTGATTCAGTGATTCAGTGATTCAGTGATTCAGTGATTCAGTGATTCAGTGATTCAGTGATTCAATGATTCAATGATTGAGTATGCTCTGACTGCAGATGGAAAGTCGCTTAGCTAAATCTGTTGTAAGCCATCTTTTCTTTTCGTCACGATGCGTGATGAATCAACCGCGTCATTGCCGTTGTCCAGGACACAAAGGACCGTTGCATCATATCGAGCGTCGGCTCGGGGAGGGAGTGTTCCCACCTAAAACAATAACTACTGTCAAAGCCCACAGATTAGCGAAGAGACAGACACTTAGACTACCTGATCAAAGACGTCGCATTCACATGACTTGCAGGAACACGGCGCCCAGTTCAAGTCTAGCTAATCTTAAACATGCTGTGCTCAATGTCAGATCTCTCAGTAGTAAATAATTTTGATTTATTTTAGTTTATTTTACAATCTTGGGTTTATGTGTTGAACTGAGACATGGCTGGACCACATCTAACGTGGTCCTGATTCAGGCTAGTCCTCCTCATGTCAACTTTGGATCTGAAAGACGACAAAACCGGAGGGTTTCTATGGCCTCCAGATCTCCATCGAAGATGTCCACCTCATGTTCCTCTTGTTCTCCCACTGCTATGTCCTCCAAATATCAGGCATTTATGGCCTACAGATCTCCAGTTACGATGTTCATCCCATCTCCCTCTTGTTCTCCCACTGCTACGTCCTCCAAATATCAGGCTTTTATGGCCTCCAGATCTCCAGCGAAGATGTCCACCTCATGTTCCTCTTGTTCTCCCACTACTACGTCCTCTAAATATCAGGCTTTTATGGCCTCAAGATCTCCAGTTAAGATGTCCACCTCATCTTCCACTTGTTCTCCTACTACTACGTCCTCCAAATATCAGGCTTTTATGGTCTCCAGATCTCCAGTTAAGATGTCCATCGTATCTTCCTCTTGTTCTCCCACTGCTATGTCCTCCAAATATCAGGCTTTTATGGCCTCCAGATCTCCAGCTCATATTCCTCTTGTTCTCCCACTGCTACGTCCTCCAAATATCAGGCATTTATGGCCTCCAGATCTCCAGCGTAGATGTCCACCTCATCTTCCTCTTGTTCTCCCACTGCTACGTCCTCCAAATATCAGGCTGTTATGGCCTCCAGATCTCCAGCAAAGATGTCTACCTCATCAATAAACGGCGATAGTCTCTTTCAGTTGGCCTCGGCCCCCATTCGAAACCCGGCTTTTATAGCGCGCTTGGCACCACAGGAGTTATGAGAATATTCCTCGTGCGGATGATTCCTGTCGGTGAAATGAAGAGTGTTGTGCGACGCGTTAATTGGCTGCTCGTCTGGGGTCACCGTGCAGGCATTGGAATGCTTGCAAACTTCCAGGCTTCCGCATACGGGAAGCAAATGGGGGCATAAAAGGCCCCCCTGCTCGATGACCGGGAAGAAGTCAATGGCGATGAGGTCGCCCTTGCCAACGTTCCAATTTAAACAGAGGACAGCAGCTGAGGGAGCAACGATGCGTTCACTTTCCCTCGGCCAGCCCCCGATGTGTCGTGCTGGTCGGTTAACTTCCTGAAAGTGATGACGTGCTGTTTGATGCCGTCTTGTTAAGTGACCAACGATCAGAGGACACTTTTCACTAATTTTATCAGTCTGAAAAAGCCTGACCCACTTGACTCTTTTTCTATGAAACAATAACAAAATCACAAGAAAAGCAAAAAGCGCTGACTCAAATCCAGCCAAATGTCACAGTCAGAAGAAAACAAGTCAAGAAAGTTTTTCTTTTTGGACAGAAAGTGGAAGGATCAAACTGCACCGACAGTGAGAATCAAGGATCAAGAATCAAGAATCAAGAATAAAGGATCAAGGATCAAGGATCAAGGATCAAGGATCAAGAATCAAGAATCAAGAATCAAGAATCAAGGATCAAGAATCAAGGATCAAGAATCAAAGATCAATAATCAAGGATCAAGGATCAAGGATCAAGAATCAAGAATCAAGGATCAAGAATCAACGATCACAAATCAAGGATCAATAATCAAGTATCAAAAAGTGAGAATCAAGGATCAAGGATCAATAATCAAGGATCAAGAATCAAGAATCAAGAATCAAGAATCAAGAATCAAGAATCAAGAATCAAGAATCAAGAATCAAGAATCAAGAGTCAAGAATCAAGGATCAAGAATCAAGGATCAAGAATCAAGGATAAAAAATCAAGGATCAAGAATCAAGGATGAAAAATCAAGGATCAAGAATCAAGGGTCAAAAATCAAGGATCAAGAATCAAGGATCAATAATCAAGGATCAAAAATCAAGGCTCAAGAATCAAGGATCACATCTCAAATGAAGCTAAAAGTAGCCTTCACGTGCATTTGTCCCTTCCATTGTCCATGCGTATGCATTAGGAAATCAAACCGTGACAACGTATTAAGATTTTTGAGCGGTGACGACATCATAGACGAGCTACGTCCAATTTAAACAGCAGCTGAGGGAGCAACGATGCGTTCACTTTCCCTCGGCCAGCCCCCAATGTGTCGTGCTGGTTGGTTAACTTCCTGAGAGTGATGATGTGCTGTTTGATGGCGTCTTGTTAAGTGACCAACGATCAGAGGACACTTTTCACTAATTTTACATACGTGTCCTCATCAGCCTGAAAAAGGCCCCTTTTCAACTTGACTCACTTGACTATTTTTGTAGGGAACAATAACAAAATCACGAGAAAAGCAAAAAGCGCTGACTCAAATCCAGCCAAATGTCCCAGTCAGAAGAAAACGAGTCAGGAAAGTTGTTCTTTTTGGACAGAAAGTGGAAGGATCAAACTGCACCGACAGCGGAGCACTGGGTTTTGTCACGGTTTCACTTGGTAATAACACGTAGCGAGTCTACACAAATCCCACTGATACCACAACGATGAGGTGGCGTTTGGATTTGAAGATTCTGTCCACACAAAACACGAAAGCTGAATAAAATACTGCTGCCTTGCACCTTTACAGTCAATCCAAAGCCGTATATCCAAAAACCTTTTAACGGCATCCATTAGCACTCTGGAAGTACGCTATGAGGACTGAACTTCTTAACCCTTAGATGCACGAGTGACTGGACCCTACACTCTTCCATAAGTGGCTCAAAAATCACCCATACTAGAATCAATGCATTTTTATGCCAGTTTTGCCATTTTGGTTAGGAATAATCACTTGTATGATATTTAGTATTATGTTTAGGAGTTGATAAGTTGATAAGAATCAAATGTTCCGATTGGATTCCATAGAAAATGCATGCGGGTCATTTTTGACCCACTTATGGAAGGTTGGGGTAGTAACACATAAACAAAAATTACTTAAAATGTATATAAGGTAAGTTAAAAATGTGAATGGCATGATATCAAAAACATGTTTTTTGAGGAATACCTGGAATATGAAATGATTAAAAAAAATTTCATTACGAAGATATTTGAAGAAAACAACCTGACCGGGTCATTTTTGACCCACTTATGGAAGGTTGGGGTAGTAACACAAAAACAAAAAATTCTTAAAATGTATAAAAGATAAGTTCAAAATGTGAACGGCATGATATTAAAAACATGTTTTTTGAGGAATACCTGGAATATGAAATTATAAAAAATTTTCATTCCAAAGATATTTCAAGAAAACAACCTGACTGGGTCATTTTTGACCCACTTATGGAAGGTTGGGGTAGTAACACAAAAACGAAAAATTCTTAAAATGTATAAAGGTTAAGTTAAAAAGGTGAATGACATGATATCAAAAACATGTTTTTTGAGGAATACCTGGAATATGAAATGATAAAAAATTGTCATTACAAAGATATTTCAAGAAAACTATATTTCAGATTTGGAATGGTTTATCCGGTCAAAGGTTCCGCCATTCTGAGGTTTGATTGATAGAGGCGGGCTAGTGGGCTAGCAGGCTAGCGGGCCAGTATATGGTTACATGCCAGCGCTTCGGCATCTTTAATTCAGCACGGCCCAGCCCTATAAAGTGGAGATATATCTACGCTGCGCCACAGCTAAACAGGTCCCATGACAACAATGAACCCAGATAGCAGGCCTGGGCCAGACCGCAGACTGCAGTATGGATTTCATGTCATTTTCTGGAAAGCAGGACTTCAAATTGGTTATCGGCTACCTGCTTTTTTTCTCCAGAGACATGACCTATGTCCTGACTATTGCTAATTTACATTGTAAACTCATTACATGGACTTATGGTACAGTAGGGTATATTTGGGATGGTTTTATTTGTTCCAGACATGCTAACAAGCTCGGTGGTTGTCTAAAAAAGCATAATTAAGGCTACTATTCTCCATATTTATTACCGTCGTCTACATGTGGACACTTGCTACTTTTGTTGACTTCTGTTATGTCAGAAGTAAAATAAGTTAAGTAAGTAAATAAAGTAAAGATATTAAGAATAAATATATGAATGCCGGACTAAAATCACAACTGATTAGCACAGTGAATAAGTAAATGATAACACACTGCTCACATTCCATGAATATTATTGTAATAGTTATAGCAGTTATATCACAGGGGTCTCTAACTCGCCGGGATCCTATTTTGTGGCCCCCTACGTTTTCCATATTATGACAAACTTGGGTCCCACAAGAGAAGGTCAAAGGCAAGAGTTCATCTTCACAACGGTTTTTATACAGTGGAACCTTGGTTAGCGTCATTAATTCATTCCAGATGGTCAAACCTTAACCAAAAATGAATACATAATTTTTCCCATAAAAAATAATAAACTCCAGAAAGTCTAAAATGTGAACACAACACACATTTTTAACGATTTACAATGAGAGTTTTATATGCAGTTAACCATTTAAAATGCATATAAATATGTACATATAATATATAATACATACATATTCATGATGAATGAAAGGGATAAAGAACATTTAAGACATCATTCTTGATGCGACGGTCCCCACCACGGACACCCCCTTCCTGTTTTGCCATGACTTATTTCCTCAATTCAATCATGTTTCTTAGCTCAGTAACCCAAAATTGAGTCAAAGAAAGTTTCAAGTTCCAGTTAGCATTATGATTAGGAGATGTAAAACACTTAAATGAATTGAGTTGAAGGTGACGTCCATGTCCGGGGGTCACTCACATCGAGAATCAAGGATCAAGAATCAAGGATCAAAAATCAAGGATCAATAATGAAGGATCAAGAATCAAGGATCAAGAATCAAGAATCAAGGATAAAAAATCAAAGATCAAGGATCAAGAATCAAGTATCAACAATCAAGGATAAAAAATCAAAGATCAAGCATCAAGAATTAAGTATCAAGAATCAAGGATAAAAAATCAAAGATCAAGGATCAAGAATCGATAATCTAGGATCAAGGATCAAGAATCAAGGATAAAAAAATTAAGGATCAAGAATCAAGGATCAAGAATTAAGGATCAATAATCAAGGATCAAGAATCAAGGATCAAGAATTAAGGATCAATAATCAAGGATCAAGAATCAAGGATCAAGAATTAAGGATCAATAATCAAGGATCAAGAATCAAAGATCAAGAATCAAAGATCAATAATCAAGGATGAAGAATCAAGGATGAAGAATCAAGGATCACGCCTCCAATGAAGCTAAAAGTAGCTTGTCCATGCATATGCATTAAGGGATTCAAACCGTGACAACGTATGAAGATTTTTGAGCAGTGACGACATCCTAGACGAGCTACGTACATAGTTGCCATCCGCTTGTGGTTGCCATTTTGGTTTCCATTTTGTAACTTAGCAATTGTTCGTTAGGAGTGAAAGATGTTTTGTGATTAAAAAAGAAATACATGAAGAACACAGTTGGAATCCCGCAGTCTATTAATAACACGTCAAGACGCGCGGCGTATTGCATGCTAGCCAGACAAATTGAGGTTTCGCTGTACTTGAAAGTAATTTTTTTGTGAAATACTTGCTTTGGCCCAGGATCTAGTACCTCCCGTGGCCCCCCAGGTATTGCACGTCTGCTTCCAAATCCACTTCCTGTACATTTGAAATACTTGACTTTATGGGCCTTTGACGCCATCCCATCACACAGTAATATTTTCATTGCCACTGAACGGCAGCTGTCGTTTAACCGTAAAAATGAACTGCGATGCTAACCTTCTTCATCTGCATGGTTATTATTCCATTTTCTTTAGAATGTACAACACATTTGGGGGGGGGGGTAGTCTTTTCTGTTGAAAACCCGGACTTAAGAGCTGGTGGAGAAAAACATTGGTGGCATTCAGTGATGCTTTTAGTTGTAAGACTTCCTGTCGGATAAATGAAAATCATCAAAGAAGCGCGGCAACACGTGTACGTCTAGGTTGGGGGTTCAAGTTCGCCCCGAGGCCACGTTCATTGCCCCTTTCTCAAAAAACATTGAGCACTTGATGGCTCATTATTTTCAGAAAAAGAGGAACTAAAATTTGGAGTGAAAGGTGCAGGCGCAATTAGAGCTGTCGGAATTCCAAACACATGATCTCAAGGAATTGAACTTAATGCGAAAAGGACCGGAGTTGTGCTTGGCGGGCCGGGGTCTAAGCCATGTTGACGAGCTGTAAAGTGCGCCTTGAGTTATAGCGGGCCTCTCGGTGCACTCAGTGGCCCCCACCCCCCGGCACCTGGGTCCCACCTTGGGATAAAAACTGCTGCAAATGGGACAAATCCATGCATTCATCTTCATCCTGCACGGATATTGGCTATCACAACAGCACCTCATCAAAAGATTAAAGCCGAGGTGTAATTTGTCCCCGACCGATGTGGAAAAGAAAAAAAAGGAGGAGGGGGGGCACTCGGGCTGCTTGAGAAGGAAATTGCAGATAATACCAAAGTGGAAAAGTTCCATTTCAAATGGGAGACTTTTGGAGGTTTACCACAGAAACCGATGTGTGTAATGGTATCACTCCACTCGGGTTTTACAAAACACTTGTGGCAATGACATCTTTTTTTTTTCTCCACTTATAGTGATTGAATTTGAAAGTCGGCCATTTTATTCCCGACATAAAAAAAAAACAAATAAAACACAAACAATTTGAATGGTGGCTATAAAACTGGGGTCTCAAACACGCGGCACTACTTTGAGGCCCCTGCCTTGATATGAAAGTTTAATGTTAGTGCGGCCCGCGCAAGTTTGATATGGATGCTGTATGGTATCATGTACCCAGAAAAAATTATTACGTTTGATTAATGTTCATGTTAAAGGTTAAATAACTGTTAATAGTTATCCTCCCTATCCGTGTGGAAGTGGTAAGTTTTTGGCTATTTAAGTTTAAAGGAAATAACTTGAAGGCTACCGTTTAGGTCGCTAGCTCTCTAGTTTGCGAGTTAGCATGTGTCTCAAGACCCTGCAGTTGCGCAATATGTTGTAAATAAAAAAAGAGTATAAATGTGACTATAGTCGTGTTTTGTCATGTCTACAGGGCTCTAATAATGCTTTGTTCATTTTAATCTGAAAAAAATAATTTGTCTACCCACCAACTATATGTGGTATCTTAAACCCAGACCCGAGCTCCAGTGGCCCCCAAGTAAATTGAGTTTGAGACCCCTGCTATTAAGGATCAACATTGGGCTCAGTTTTCGAAAAAAACACATCTGATCGATATGTGGAGGCCGTGCGCCGCCGTCCGCACCTGCTCGGGTGCGTGAGTCGTAACAGGAAGCAGCTGCGGTGACGGCATCGGGCTGAGCAGAACATCTTCAGCACGTCGATAACCGGCCAAGATTTCGGATAAAGAGCCTTTGTTCCGTTGGGAAATGGAAAGTGGTGCATCGAGAGGGCAAATCTGTCACAAAAAAACTTACTAACTTTAAGTATTATGACCATGACAAAGTACTTATATTGGCGTACAGTCGTACCTCGCCAATCGCAGTTCCATAATTGCTCGCTCGTTAGTGAGAAATGAATGAATACATGATTGTTGGTGGTAGACTATGGTCTGTAGTTTATTGCATATTAAATAGTTGGGTGGTAGGTAGTATTCTGGTCACACTGGGACTCGGACCGACGTTCCTGTTGAGCGCCATGATAAACCATGAACAAGTTTATCACGGTCAACATGGCGGTAGATCTTCGCTTGCGTGTTTGCTTGTCCTGGTTTTAGTTTCTATGGAAACTAAAAATTAATTCAGAGTATCATAACATAAATGCAATGTCAAAAATGTCATGAATTGATTTAGATAAACTTTATAAGTTGCTAACTCTACAAGAAGCAATGAAGTCTGTCAAATTAAATAAAAATATAAATATATATTTTTTTTAATCAAAAAATTTGTATAACTATAATGATGAAAATGGTAACATTAATGATTATTATAATAATGGTGATATAATAACAATAATAATGGGAATAATGATAAAGATTATAACAATAATGATAATAATGATAATGATAATAACGGTGACAATAATAACAATAATAATGGGAATAATGATAAAGATAACAATAATGATAATAATGATAATGATAATAACGTTGGGCTCAGTTTTACTTGGGTCCTATTTGCGTCTGATTTGATATTTAGGGCTTATTTCCTGTAAATATACAGTATCTACTACATTTGGTAAAGTGGACTCTAGGGGTGTTATTTATTGTGTAGAGAGCTCTAATAATGGTTAAAAAAAACACATTTAGGAAGTCATAAGCAGGTTTTCTATGCTCTAGCTATGAAAATATTCATTTCCTAAATAAGGAATACTACTTCTGGAAGCACGATAAAGGAGGAAGATTTATCGATAGGAGAAGAAGGGTTGGAGGGGGTGGAATTGATCTCGTTATGATTTATAATAACATGATTTTATGATTTTATAGTGCTTTTTCTGGTTCTCCGTTCGAAGCGAAGACTACTTGTCTGATGTTTGCTCTTGGTGGGGAACCGAGGTCGGAGGAGTGAGAAACGTCCCAAGGAGGAGAGGGGCAGTGAAGGCCACGTCGATGGTGATGAGTTCAAGCCAAATGCAGCCTGCAGGAATAATCAACGCCAGCCAGGCGTGAAGAATACGCCAGCAGGTTTTTTAGGCCTGGAACCAAGCCTTCGCCTTTCGGAATTTGCTGAGTCATCTGTTTTAAACCCAAAGCAGCGAGAGGATACCTCAGAACTTTGCCACTATTTTGTTCTTCTCAGGTTCCCTCCTTTTCGTTTTCATCCCGTCTGACATCCTGGAACTTTGATGGCGCCGGCGTGGACTTGAATGTCTCGCTCGTCTGTGTGCACCAGGATCTTCAGTCATGTGTATTTCAATCTTCTCCTCCTTCCCACACACAAACACAAATAGAGCCAGACACCCCCAAAAGGACCCCAAGAGGAGGGGTGCCAAAAGGCCCGCTCCTTTCTCCGCTGAGTCACAGCTAGCGTTGAGTTCGGAGACGTCAGCAGGGATCTGCATCGAGGATCGAAGCGTTCCTCTCCACCCCCACGGTTGCGTGTCGGCCTGATGAGATCAGAGGCGGGGGTGGAGGTTGGCGGTGCGACTCCACAAACAAGCGTACCCAAGCTGTGGGATTGGTGGTTTCCACTTTGATCCTGAGTCAGGAAGTTTTGCCAGGAAGCCCGAAGACAAGGAAAGAAGGATGACCTGAGCGGGATCAGGTCTCGGGGGCCACGGAGCCCCCCCCCTCCAAGAACGCCTCTTTTCTCACATACATTATGAGACTCGGATACTTGAAAGCGGGAAGTCATGCGGGAAGGCGATACAAATCCAGAAACAGTCGGACGTTTGATGTTCAAAGCAAATCCATAAGGCCATATTTATTTTTATAAACCGTATTCACATGGCAGACAGCAACGCCGCCTGCACACACGCCATTTTCATACGGGAAAACGCTCCCGCAGGCTGAATGGACGCTACGGTCCTAAGGTGGCCTCATGTGACCTCCGCAATCCTCACCATCCTCACTCATCATCTGCCATCATGCTCATCATTTCTTGGAATAAATGGATGTTTTAGTTATTCAAATACATTTTTTTCCATTATTAGTAATTGTCTAATTGGCTGAAGTACTAATATTTGGAAAATCTATTATCTTCTACCTTATAGGCCAACGTTAAATAACAATAATTATTTGATATGGTTGATTTTAACTCATTATAATGAGTTAATAACCAGTTGTGAAATACATATTATCGAGTGTTTTGCTTAAAAAGATAACATGCCTGTGTTTATGAAATAAAAATACACACTAAAATACCCTTTTTCTATTATTAGTAATTGCCTAATAGGCTGAAGTACTAATATTTGAAAAAACTATTTTTGATTGTCATCTTCTATCTTATAGGCAAACGTTAAATAACAATAATTATTTGATATGATTGATTTTAACTCATTATAATGAGTTAATAACCAGTTGTGAAATATATTATATATAATATTTTATATTTATATTATACATATTATATATTATATATATTATACATTATATATAATAATATATATAATATATTATTATAATATAATATAACATTATAAATTAAATATTATATATATATATATTCATGATTGATGATTCATCAATATGAATATCAATATATATGATATACATCATATATATAATAATATATATATTATACATTATATATAATATATATATTATATTATAATAATATAATATTTAATAATATATTATTATATTTTTCATTGTCATCTTCTACCTTATATGCAAACATTAAATAATAATTATTTTATATGATGATTTTAACTCATTATAATGAGTTAATAACGAGTTGTGAAATATATTATATATATTATTTATATTTTATATTTATATTATATTATACATTATATATATAATAATATGTATATTATATTATTATAATATAATATAATCTATATGTGCCCTGTGATTGGCTGGCGACCAGTCCAGGGTGTACCCCGCCTCTCGCCCGAAGACAGCTGGGATAGGCTCCAGCACCCCCCGCGACCCTCGTGAGGAAAAGCGGTAGAAAATGAATGAATGAATGAATGAATAATATTATTATTTAATATATTATACATATATTATATTATAAATTTAATATTATATATATATACTACAGATGGAATCATTCATGATTGATGATTCATCAATATGAATATCAATATATATATGATATACATCATATATATATATATATATATATATATATATATATATATAATAAAGATGGAATCATTCATGATTGATGATTGATCAAGGAGCCAATCAATCACCAACTATGTTGCTATTGGTATTTATTATGGTATTTGTTGACCTTCATGCATCCCCACATGGTATCAGTATTTTGGAGCAAATATGAGGTGAAAAAAAAAGATGGAAATCCAGAACATCTTCTGCCTGTCAGTCACAGCGCAGGGCTCACACTCATGCTGAGTCAGTATGAACTGTTGTGTAAGGTGTTGAATTTGCTTTTAGTTGGCTTCCATATTTTCCCAACTGCGGGTGAAGCTGAGCCCAGTCCAAGTGGACCTTCCACAAACACGCATGAACCCACCACAACAGGACCACCTGTTTGTATGTGCAGACCCACAGGGACTCATCAGGCGGCCCGAGGACTCCCTTGTTTACTTTGTGTCCAGAGAGGGGGGGGGGCATCCTACTCTACTTCATCTTTTCCGACAGAAAAAGGTTTTGCTTGAGGAACGAGACAAAGGTGCCCTCGGAGGCCGACAGCCTTCTGGCATGGAGCCCACGTCAACACTGAACTGGGAACCACCGACCTGGAAGACCATGATGTCACTGGACAAATGGGTTTTACAGCCCCCCAGGCCCAAACGCCGCTGGTACGTGCTCACTTTATGATGAATTGATTGGCAGCTATTTAAAAAAAGAACACGGGGGGGCTACTCCTGCCTCATTGCCCTTAAAGGGCCCCTATCCTGCATATGCATATTCGGTCATGAGAGGTAGATGTCTCACTTATCAATAAGCCAGGTTTTATTATTTCAGAGGGCTTCCTCTTTCCTGGATAGGACAGTCCTGCTGGGGGCCACACTTCCTGGGGCCACAGAGGAACACCTTCCTGGTCTGTGAGTGACAGCTTATGGACCAGAAACATGTTTTTCCAGATAATGCTTAGAATGTGTACCAGTGGCTCCTCTTGTGGGTCAATGGATCTCTATGAAATATGGATATGAAATATGGATATATGCAGGGGATCAAGGCACAGCTGTCATTCAGCATTCATTGTATTCATTCATTGAAATATAAAAAATATGTATTTTTATATATTTGTATATTAAATTGTATTAAATTGTATTAAATTGTATTAAATTGTATTAAATTTTATTAAATTTTATTAAATTTTATTAAATTTTATTAAATTTTATTAAATTTTATTAAATTTTATTATATTATATATTATATTTTTATAGTAAATATATATTTTTGCCCGTGAATAAAAAATGCCTTTTCAAAATGATTAGAGCCCTGCAGACATGAAATAACACCCCTATAGTCACCTTTAGCTAACATCGCAGCCACAACAATGGAACATAAGACATACAGTCATAAATGTAACATAATATTAACTCACACACAGACATACTTCGATGCTGGAGCCTATCCCAGCTGTCTGGGGGGGAGAGGCGGGGTCCACCCAATCCCAGGGCACATATAGACAAACAACCATTCACACTCACATTCTTACCTTGTGACAATTTGGAGTGGCTAATTAACCTAGCATGTTTTTGGAATGGGGGATGGGGAATGGGGGGGGGGCTGGAGTACCCGGAGTACCCAGAGAAAACATGCAAACTCCACTCAGAACTGCCCAAACAAAGACTGGAACCTCCTGACTGTGATATGGACAACATGCTAACCATTAGCGTGCGAAATTGATTAGAGCCCTGCAGGCATGAAATAACACCCCTATAGTCACCTTTAGCTAACATCGCAGCCACAACAATGGAACATAAGACATATAGTCATAAACGTAACATAATATTAACTCACACACAGACATACCTCTATGCTGGAGCCTATCCCAGCTGTCTGGGGGCGAGAGGCGGGGTCCACCCTGGAGTGGTGGCCAGCCAATCACAGGGCACATATAGACAAATAAGCATTCCCACCCACATTCATACTTTATGACAATTTGGAGTGGCTAATTAACCTAGCATGTTTTTGGAATGGGTGATGGGGGGGCGGAGTACCCGGAGTACCCGGAGTACCTGGAGTACCCGAAGAAAACGTGCAAACTCCACTCAGAGATGCCCAAACAAAGACTGGAACCTCCTGACTGTGATATGGACAACATGCTAACCATTAGCGTGCGAAATTGATTAGAGCCCTGCAGGCATGAAATAACACCCCTAGAGTCACCTTTAGCTAACATCGCAGCCACAACAATGGAACATAAGACATATAGTCATAAATGTAATATAATATTAACTCACACACAGACATACTTCTATGCTGGAGCCTATCCCAGCTGTCTGGGGGCGAGAGGCGGGGTCCACCCTGGACTGGTGGCCAGCCAATCACAGGGCACATATAGACAAACAACCATTCACACTCACATTCATACCTATGGACAATTTGGAGTGGCCAATGAAGCTAGCATGTTTTTGGAATGGGGGATGGGGGGCGGACCGGAGTACCTGAAGTACCCGGAGTACCCGGAGTACCCGGACTCCTTTTGACCTCAATTCAAACCAACAATTAGCTGATTATTCCGCCCGTTCCTGTTGGTGTCCGACCAGGATGAATGGAACTTTTCATTCCCGTACTTTTCATTCCCATGTACTTCCAACATGAGGAGATGTTTTTTCATTTTCCCGGTGGCACCGACTCCGGAGTCGAGATGACCACTGGGCAAGCAGAGGATGTTTGTTCAAGTGGAGCCAATTACTCAAAATAAATTGGACCTTCCTTTCTATTTTCCCGCTTTGCTCTTCATCTTTCCTTCATCTCGCCGCCACGGGTCGTTATTTGGAAAGTGGGTCAGATCCACGGCGTTCCCCTCCCTCCGAATAAACAGGCTGGTGATGGCTGTTTACCCGCAGTACGAGCGCCATTATGTGCAAGGAAGTTAAACATCTGTGACAGGTAAAATAGCTGCAGACAAATCCGTGTTGCTCTTTCTCCAGGGATTGATTGGAAATATGCTGATGTTCCTATAACTGTTCCCAGCAGCTCAACGAGATGCTGTAAGATTCCCAAAATGAATCTTTTCTTTGTCTACAATTACGTCAGCGTGAGCTCGAATTGACCTGGTCTGGGATGGATTCCGTCACATCGCTGCCCCATTTGTAACCACCCTCGTAAGGAAGCCGGAATATCGCTGATGGGGCTGATTTGGAGTGCATTCGGAATGTCCAACAAAGCAGCGTGTAATGACTTTAAGGTCTTTTGGAGTTTAATTGGAAGTGAAATGTTGGAGTAAACAGAACAAAACCTTCATGGTCCGATATGGACTGCATTCCATCACGGGAAGCTAGCAGGCCCGTAATGGAATTTCACACAATCTGGGAAAACTGACTCATTTCCTTAGAAGCGAATTATCCCAGCATGTTTGGTCTTGGTGTAGGTCGGCACAGATAGTACGGTTTTTAGACAGTACCAGAACAACCCAGGCGGTTTGGAGCGGCTCGGTCTCCTTGGAGGACTTGGACTAGGACTAGGACTTGTGTTAACCAATCAGGTTCTTTGGTACCTTGCATGAATTACAGTAGATTCCCAGCTTTCCATGAAAGTTCCGTTCTTAAAACAAACTCAAAACCAGCATGAAGACAATGAAAAGGTCTTGACTACAAAGTGTGGATGTTTGGTTCAGTTCTAGGTTTTGATTCAGGTTGTACCAAGTCCAGTCATAAACCCTGACACGGGTACGACCGGGGACTTGAGTCTCATTCACTTCCAAATGAACGGCCGTCGGGAAACAGCCTGGAAGCAATACATCGCCAACTTGTACTCGGATCTCACCGGCGTTCCGCTTCAGTCCTACAAGCGGGGTCGGTATTCCACACCTGGATCAACAGCCCCCCTCCCCTCATGTGCATCTACTCTTACACCCCCCTACCCCTGCACGGTCAGGAGTCTCCACAGCTGCTGGCTTTCTCGAGGCTTTGCGTACACTTCCATGAATATCTGAGCTACTGTATCCCAGATCCAGTCATGGTTCAGCACTTCCAACAATCCCTGCTTGCTTTCTCCGTCTCCAGTTCCCGTATATCCTCCTTGGATTGTTTTACATGACGTTTCATGTTGGATAATGTACACTGACGGCACGGACGTCCGTTCGGCGGGGGATTCTATTTCCGTGCGTAGGTTGTTGACAGATGCAAGGTGTCCTGTTGCGGAGTTGGTAATGCGACCCCCCCCCCCCTTCCCCGGGGGCTGGCTTTGTTAATTTGACCAGTAATCTGTTTGGAAATACACGGCGAGGAATGATCTTGGAAGTGTTTGTGTTCTTCTGCCTGGGCCTTTGTTCTCTAATTCCTTCCTGATGTTCCACGGATTGGCTACCAACTGCACACCTCCATTTTTCCCAGACCGAAAACGCTCTTCCATAAATACCTTATTTCAAGATGATTTGTCATATATAGATATGTAATATATGTATACGTATGAAGTGTAATACGCTATCTTTGACCTGAGAAGTGACATATGTGACATCAGCTAGCTAGAGCTTAGGTTAGCAGTGAAGAGAGTGGCCTACAGCAGCTCCTGTGTGAATGTTGACAACACGTGTTCTCTGCTTAATGAAGAGTGGCAGCAACACAGCAGCGTACTCTGGTCTCTCTTGGTGTCAGTCCTGTTGGTTAGACATTGATGAGGCACCAGGAAGCGCGCTGGCAATTCTTATTAATGGCTTATTTTCTATGATTGATTATGTCTGCTATATAGATAGATATATAGATATATAGATATATAGATATATAGATATATAGATGGATGGATGGATGGATGGACAGATGAAGGGAGATAGATAAATAGATAGATGGATAGATGGATAGATGGATGGATGGATGGATGGATGGATGGATGGAGGGAGGGAGGGAGATAGAGATAGAAAGAGAGATGAATAGAGGGATAGATGGAGAGAGAGAGCGAGAGAGAGCGAGAGAGAGCGAGAGAGCGCGAGAGAGCGAGAGAGAGCGAGAGAGAGCGAGAGAGAGCGAGAGGGAGCAAGAGAGAGAGAGAGAGAGGGAGAGAGGGAAAAAGAGATGGAGAGAGGGAGAGAGGGAGAGAGGGAGAGAAGGAGAGAAGGAGAGAGGGATGGATGGATGGATGTATAGGGAGGGAGGGAGGGAGGGAGGGAGGGAGGGAGGGAGGGAGGGATGGATGGATGGATGGATGGATAGATGGATGGATAGATAGAGAGAGAGGGGGATGGATGGATGGATGGATGGATAGAGAGATAGACGGATAGACGGATAGACGGATAGACGGATAGACGGATAGACGGATAGACGGATAGACGGATAGACGGATAGACGGATAGACGGATAGACGGATAGACGGATAGATAGATAGATAGATAGATAGATAGATAGATAGATAGATAGATAGATAGATAGATAGATAGATAGATAGATAGATAGATAGATAGATAGATAGATAGATAGATAGATAGATAGAATATATAATATATAATAATAAATAATGTGGAGAATAAATAGATGACATCAAATATGAACAATGTACAGCGTAAAAAATAATTTGTACAAATAATTTAAATAATTTAGAATAAATAATAATTTTGTGTGTGACTATAGGGGTGTTATTTCATGTCTCAGGGGCTCTAATTCTAGCAAAACTAAGCTCAGCTTTGAACTACAAAATACTTACATTTACATTTATTAATATTAAATCCTACTTTGTGGAAATTCACTTATTGAGCCACTCAATGAAATAACAGTCATAAAATAGTAATAAAATACACAGGCATCATGCCAATATTGCACATTACTTACAGACACATTCAACGTGCCTGCCTGACTGTGTCACAGATCAATGCAATGACTTATGGTGGCCACCGGGGGTCACCAAAAAAACACCCCATGAAAGAAAGTACGGATTCACGGTATGTTTTTTTCTTCATGTTGCATTTCCGACTGATACTCGGGAGCGATTTAGACATTTCCGGAATAATAATGTGTTCTTCAGTCCCAAGTGGGCTGTTAGACCTCGGCACGTCGTCCACCTCTTCCTTCACCCGTCGGTCAATGCTTGAAGGTGCGCTTCTGCGCTTCATCAACAACCGCCCATGAAAATGACGTGCATGCTAAACACCACTATGATTTTTGCCGCTGAAGATACGTGGAACGTCTGGGATGAACGTGCAGGAAGATCATAGCTTCTATTAAATTCGTCGGGAACTTTGCGAGGTAAGATAGCAACTCCGCCTAATGAACGTGGTCATCGCTCTGCTGCTGAAGCTCCCTCGGAAACCTCGGCCGCTTTGATCCGACCAGCCGAGACTCACCAGTCCGCGGCCGCCCCGCCATTCCCGAAGAAGCCTTGCAGATAAAGCACTTCATTAAAAGCATTAAAGCTGCGCCGAGTGGGTACAGAATCCACTTAGATTTACATCAACTATCCCATGTCTGCGAGGGGCTTCTCCTACAGCCATCATCATGGCGTTAGCAAAACCTGCCTGGGAATGTATCTTCATGAGAGAGCATAAGGTCTTCATTTGCATTTGATGGTAAGGCTAAAAATAGCTGCTGTTCCATCCTCCATCCTCCATCCTCCAGGAGGATCAGCGCTAAAGGAGGCAAAGCCGGCTCTGAGGACAGATGTTTGGAGGAACAGGTGGCGGGGTTCGTCCCCTGGATTTGCATAGCCGTGACACACACAGCAGACCTCACCACTTCAAAAGGCCCGACTGCTAATGATCTGTAGAAAGGGGCAAGGCGACTAGCGGGCCACTGAAAATCCACCGAAAAGCTTTTTTCTTTTCTGCTACTAACCCTAACCCTAATGGTGAGTGAAGGCTGCATGAAGACATAAAGTGAGCTGCATCACGGTATAGCATAGCAAGCCCTAAATACCAAATATGGACCCTAAGGACTGTCAGGAGAAATCGGAGATGACTTCTAAGGAAACTGATTGGACGCTTTGAGGAGAAGCCATGACATCATTGCAGTTCTCCGTCCATGATCTCCCATGCAGAATGTCTGACACTAAAGAGCAGCTAACCGTCCCAAACCAAACAAAGTCTTCTCTGACCAAAAAGTGGAAGTTCACTAACCAAGGTCTGGTTTTTGCTTTGTAGCCAAAAACAAGGTAGAGTCTTCACTTACTGCTTGTCATTCATTCAATAAGTCGTAGTTAGAGCATAAAAACCCTGTTTAACACCTTCTAAAATATACTTTTAACATTACTAGAGCCTTCTAGAGGCTTTTTAGTCAAGCGTTGACATTTTGCACTTTGTTTGGCAGTCCTTGAACGCACCATAGTTGCTGTGAGATGCAAAAATTAGGCTTGTATGTAAAACATCCACCTCAAAGTTTGTAGTGAAGTCTGAAGTAGATACTGGAATGATCCCAGATGAGGACTATGGACTACTATAGACTATGGACTATGGATGATAAGACTATGGACTATGGACTATAGACTATGGACTATGAATGATTAGACTATGGACTATATACTATGGATGATGAGACTATATACTATGGACTATGAATGATAAGACTATGGACTATGGATGATAAGACTATAGCCTATGGACTATGGATGATAAGACTATGGACTATGAATGATAAGACTATGGACTATGGATGATAAGACTATAGACTATGGACTATGGATGATAAGACTATGGACTATGAATGATAAGACTATGGACTATGGATGATAAGACTATAGACTATGGAATATGGATGATAAGACTATGGACTATGAATGATAAGACTATGGACTATGGATGATAAGACTATAGACTATGGACTATGGATGATAAGACTATAGACTATGGACTATGAATGATAAGACTATGGACTATGAATGATAAGACTATAGACTATGGACTATGGATGATAAGACTATGGACTATGGATGATAAGACTATAGACTATGGATGATAAGACTATGGACTATGGATGATAAGACTATAGACTATGGATGATAAGACTATGGATTATAAATGATAAGACTATGGACTATAGACTATGGACTATGGATGATAAGACTATGGACTATGAATGATAAGACTATGGATTATAAATGATAAGACTATGGACTATGGATAATAAGACTATGGACTATGGATGATAAGACTATGGATTATAAATGATAAGACTATGGACTATAGACTATGGACTATGGATGATAAGACTATGGACTATGAATGATAAGACTATGGATTATAAATGATAAGACTATGGACTATGGATAATAAGACTATGGACTATGGATGATAAGACTATGGACTATGGATGATAAGACTATAGACTATGGATGATAAGACTATGGACTATGGATGATAAGACTATGGACTATGGATGATAAGACTATAGACTATGGATGATAAGACTATGGACTATGGATGATAAGACTATAGACTATGGATGATAAGACTATGGACTATGGATGATAAGTCTATGGTGATGGTGCAGATGCGGCGTGGAACCATCTTCTCTGACAGTTGGGCTGACCCCTGATGTTATGAAATAGAAACTTTGTATAGTTCCACTTTCTAGAGTCAAGTCACTCAAGACATATCTATTTAGATTTGTGGCACCACAGGGAACGTTCCAAAGCCTTTTTTTTTATTCCGCTGTGGTGTTTCCTTGGTAGAATGACCTACACGTTACTGACCTCTCCTGGATGGATACTACTGATCCATACTCCAAGCTAATATTTAGTAGTACAACTCCATCAATTCCAGCCCAAGTTCCATGATACGCTTTCAGCCATATGAGTAAATACCATCCTCCTGTTTCAGTTCCGGGGGTGTTCCTGGGGTAAACTGACCTTGCTCAGCAGGGGGGGGGGGGGGGGGGGTTTGACTACATCTTGCTTTTATTACCCCACACCTCCAAAGCCTTGGGAGACTTCCCTCTTGTGGGTGCCACATTCAAATAAACATCCAAAAATACTATTATTGCTCCCCTCGTCCACCAAAGTGTGGTTCCCTCCTCGGCTTTCTTCCCTTCCTTCATCCTCTCGTTGGAGGCAGGCCACCACCATCCTCCCCCCATCAGGGCCAGATCAGGACCTTTGCCAAACCTAACGCCGACCGCACACACACACACTGACTCTAAGCTGCGTCCGCCATGTTGGCTTGCTGTATGATGAATATTTGGTGGTTTAGGTGCTAGCATGAAATGTATATTATATTCCATACAGTGGATCCCTGCACATTGATGACTCAGCATTCACAAATATGTCCATTTCGGTCAAAATGATTTATTATTTATTTTATTATCTGAAAAAATCTTCTTCACCTTGAGTGGGCAACTCATTCATTAATACAATGTAGATAATGTCGGGGAAATCGAACCGTTTCTGTCTTAATTTATGCTTCATTGATCATGTTATTCCGTAATATTTTGTGTAATTGAGATTTTATTAATTTATATTAATTAATATATTAATTAATTTATTAATATATTAATACATTTATAAATGTATTAATTTATTTAATTTATTAATATATCTAGAAAAACCATGATGGAACTGCTGAGGGATACGTTAAACTCAGGGCGTCTGCCATATTTACGGATTAAAGCTGCATTGTATGGCGAGTGAACAACGGCAATTGAAGAGAGAAGGGGAGGTGAAATTATTTTTTATTGCAAATGTCGATCCAAAATTGCAGGAGAACATCAGCAAGAGGGTAAGTGGGGGGTGTGGCTTTTGTCTTTTCTGACTATTAAGAATATCGTTTTTGTTTGACCTTATGGAAAAATGCTTTTGGGAAAAACAACTCGGAAGTCAGCCGGCATCAGACAGGATTGTGTTTGACTCTGGAGGTTCCAGTCAAGTTCTGTGGCTCGTAAGAAATAACATTTGGTCACAAGGTGGCGTTCTTTGTGAAGCCGTTTCATTCATCTTTCATCGTTCTTTCGAATCGGAATATTGTCTCAAGGTTTTCCATTAAAGGCCCCTCGGATGTAATCTTCACCATCTTGACGGAATCCAAAGCGCCAAGTGTTGTTTTCTCTTCAATAACAGCTTTGATGAAAGCAGGGTGAAAACAATTAAGAGTTTTTATTGAATAAGCCCCCCCTTGTCCACTGGAGGGGGGGGGCTATAAGTGACACAAGTGGTAGTGGTTCAATGGGGTGGGGGGGTAATTCAATTAGAGCTAATATGCAACCCCCTCCCTCCCTAAATCTGCTCTTTCACCAGTGTACCTAGAAAGGAATATAGTAAAAATATCAATGAGATCTGATATGGGGGGGGTCGGGGGGGTGATTATTGACTGCTCAGATGCTCCATTACATTCTCCGCTTTTCTAAACAGTCACACTCTTGATTGTTTTTCTTACATGGCTTTTCCCAGCCCCTCGCTATCGTGTCGCGCAGATGCGTTGGCTGCAACTTCCTCTCTCAGCGGGAGGGGGCGGAGCTTCTTCCTCACTTCAGCTCCGGTCTGGTCGGGAGATCTGGTCGAGGAGAAACCAAACACACCGCTGAGCTCTGTGGTGTAGTGCAAATAGAAAAACAATATCTGGCGCAGGCTCGTGCTAGCGGCATGACCCCCCCCCCAAAAAAATATGATATATTGTCAATCATATCTATTATATTATATGGATTAAAAATACATTTTATAATTTTTCTTCTTCCTATCATTGTGAAGCAGAATTCCCCAAGCGTTGGATTGTAGTTTTACCCTACTGATGATGTGTCATTGCAACATTTTCTTAATATTTTATATAATTTTTAAAATATTTTATTTTATATTTTATATATTATTTTTATTATAAAATTATAATTATATTATCTGGATTAAAAATAAATGTTATAATTTTTCATATGAAAAAGGTTCATAAAATGCATCTAAAAAATGGTTCCATTTTGATTAACGTCCTCCTTTTCCCTTACATGTAGCAGCTGTCTCGTTACAGTGCGTTAACAAAATAAGCTTTAGAAAAAGCATGGCAATATTAGCCTGCACTAAAATATTTGCTTGTGTACTGTCTTTGGAGTACAAGTACAGTTCTAATTTGGACTTTTCATTTTATTCCTAATTTTAACATATTTATTCTTAACTATTTATCCCTACTTTCATTATTTTTCCAGATTCTTATTTTTTCTTTGTTATTAACCCTGAAAAATGTCAGCTCCTGTTTCATTCTTTTCTTTGAATGCAGGAAGTCAACAAAATGTAATCCCATGAAATATTGCGTATCAGCTGAATGTCAGCTATGAAACAAAAATAAAATATAATAATATAAAATATCAAACTAAAAAGCCCAACGTCAACCATAGCTGCTATTTTCTTAGCAACATATTCCACAGTCGCACTGCAAAAACCCACCGGCTGGACCAGCTAGTCTTTATGGAAAGAACTTTTTTTATTTTGCAAATAAAGCTTGAGGGGAATTCCATTCCGGAGTACTGAACAAATATCCAAGAGAATCCTGATATCCTTCCATAATCTAAATACAAAAACATACAGATAACAAAAACGGAGAAGACTTTGGCTCGGACACGCTTTTTCCATCCGGCTGATTTATTTGTCTGATCGAGCCGGACGGCGGCTTTATCAACACCAGAGTTGGGATTCGAACCCTCGGCACTAATTGATAGTCTGCAAACATACTTGGTGATCTGAGGGCAAATGGAGCTTTGAAGAGGCGGTGTGAAGGAAAGAGAAAAGGAAATCTAATGTACTGTAGTCCATGTCCACGTACCACTACACTACCTCCACCATATTTCACTTTTGCTATCATCTTTTTCTGAAATGTCCCATGGAATGGAGACACACTTCCCAAAACCCACAGAGTATTTTCCCAAAGGTGTTAGGGGTCATCAAAATCAAGACGAGCCTTGCTGTTGTTTTTGTTCGCCATTTTTCCTCGATGTCTTTCTTTTGGCGGAGTCATGAACGCTGACCTGGACTGAGGCAAGTAGGACCTGAGCTTCTTTGGATGTTCTGGATGTTCTTCTGGGGGTCTTTTTGACCTCTTGGATGAGGTTCACCACCGTTCCATTTTTTCACCATTTGTGGGGAATGGCTCTCACTGTGGTTTGCTGGAGTCCCAAAGCTTTATGAAGGGCTTTGTCAGCTTTTCCATACAAATAAATCTCCGTTCATCTGTTATGTTTTTACCTTAATAATTAAATTTCATTAAATTTTGTGTTCAGTTTCATGTCAGAAACATGAAAGTGGGACAAACATATACTACTATATACTATGTACTAGGTATACACAGTATGTAGATCTACACACTATGTATGTTAATCAATGGAAATAAAACACCGAAAGGAACAAGAAGGTGCAGTTATACTGCCATCTTGTGGCATTCCATAGGTATTGCTAAGTTGTGTATGTGTGTGTGTGTGTGTTTTAGTAGGCAGCATCTGCTTAGTAAAAATTGTGTATGTATGTAATTGTTGGCGTCGCTCATATTGTAATCAGGATCCAAACACTTTTCCTTTCCTGGTCTATGGTTATCATCACATTTTCTATTTGTCACCAAAAAGTCAAAAACTTTGGCGATAACTCTAAAGTCCCACCAGTTGAAGATTTGTTTGTCTCAGGCGTATTTTTCCAGAAAATTTCCAAAAATATGAAGTTATCGACTTTTTGAGTGTTTGAGTTTGGAGAGCAAAAAGGTGCTTTAAAGGGGGGGGGGGGGGGGCAGCACGGCCCACTTTAGCTTAAGAGCGACGTCTCAAGAAAGTCCTCAGCATCTCCAGGGCGCCCTACAAATGGCCCAAGTGGGGGGGGTCAGAGGTCAAAGCGATAATCACATACGTAAACAGACCTCTCCTCTGGATCCTGGATCTGTTCCTGGCAGGTAAATGTTAGCGATGCATTCAAGTACCACACTTCTCCTCAGGAACACTGCATTTAAGCCAATTTGCTACACATTTCCACAGAGAAGCACCAAAGTCCCAAGACTAAAGATACTCTAGTGTTCAACCAAGGGGTTTTAACCGCTGTGCCAAGGGTGTCCACATCTCCTCCACGCGGCTGGAGCCGTTCTTAAAGAACCCCGGTGCGAGCCCAGATGGTTAGCATGCCCCAATAATGTGAAGAGAGATTGAACAACAACAACACAAATGCGACACGCCACAGTGCTCCGCGTACGCAAGCGTAAATAAACACGTGGTCTCTAATGACTACTTCCTCCTGAGGGTGGGAGCCAAGACCTAATCCCTCGCCACTCGCCTTACAGTAATCAGCCCCAGCAAAGTCCGCCTTTGGAATATTAATTAGCATCATTGATTTTTTTTTTTTTTCCGCGGACTCTGACATGCAAAAAGGCTTTTTGGGAGAAACATCATTAAAGTATAAAATATATTTATTGTTGCATCTGCTCAAGCTTCAGATGACAGTTGGATGGAGAACAGCAGATATGGAACTTCTGATGAACGTTAGTGTTTAGGGAGAAATTAGCATCTGCTTTTTGATTGACAAGTGGCCAAAAGAACTGTCATCATCATCATCATCATCATCATCGGTACCAGCATCCAAAAGGAACATTTCATCCAGCAGACGTTTTCACCGCCAGCCTAACTCTTCCATCTTCATGTCTGCATTGATGTTCTCACAGCATCATGCAGGAATGAACTTCTCCTGAATCCTGACATGATGGATGGATGGATGGATGGATATATGTATGTATGTATGTATGTATGTATGTATGGATGGATGTATGGATGTATGGATGTATGGATGTATGGATATATGTATGGATGGATGGATGGATGGATGGATGGATATATGTATGTATGTATGGATGGATATATGTATGTATGTATGTATGTATATGTATGTATGTATGGATGGATGGATACATGTGTGTATGTACTATGTACGTATGTAGTATGTGTGTATGCATGTATGTATGGATGGATGGATGGATGGATGGATGGATGGATGGGTGGATGGATGGATGGAAGGATGGATGCATGGGTGGATCGATGGATGGATCGATGATGGATGGGTGGATGGATGAATGGATGGATGGATGGATGCATGGGTGGATGGATGGATGGATGATGGATGGGTGGATGGATGAATGGATGGATGGGTGGATGGATGCATGGGTGGATGGATGGATGGATGGGTGGATGGATGGATGGATGGATATATGTATGTATGTATGTATGGATGGATGGATATATGTACGTATGTATGAATGTATGCATGGATGGATGGATGAATATATGGATGGATGGAAGAAGGGATGGATGGAAAAATGGATGGATGGATGGAAGGAAGGATGGATGGATGGATGGATATATGCATATATGGATGAAGGATGGATGGAAGGATGATGGAAGGATGATACATATATGGATGGATACATGGATGGATAGATGGATGGAATCATGGATGGATGATGGAAGGATGATACATATATGGATGGATACATGGATGGATGGATGATGGATGGATGGATACATATATGGATGGATACATGGACGGATGGATGGATGGATACATATCTGGATGTATGGATGGATAGATGGATACATATATGGATGGATACATGGATGGATGAATGGATGGATGGATGAATTGATACATTGATTGATGCATGGATGGATGGATGCATGGTTGGATGGATGATGCTGCGATGCTACCTCTGTCCACCAGAGGGAACCAGAGGACCCCAGAGTTGACAGGGAGGCTGAGGTCAATGCAGCGCCCCGACAGCCAACCAGCAATGAAGGGACACACCAATGAAGATGCTGGTTGTGTTGGAACGGAGCGCTGCTGTTGGTGTGTTAAGGTCTGACAGGAAGTTAAAGAGGAGCGTGTGGGAATGTTTTCCTTTGCAGCCTGTAGCTTGAAGCAAGTTAGCAACCGTGCTGTCTGTGAGTGAATGATCTGGTGAGCTCCTCTTAAGACTGGAATCCAAGCGACCACAATCATCCCTCGCCCTCTTTGGAAGAGTGGGCGAAGAAACCATCACGGCTTGACAGGACCAAACTACTGGCACGGCCATAAAGGGGACGCAAGAACACAGAATTAGGAAGACTTGCTGTCTTCCAAGTGTTTTTTTTATTTTTCTGTTCAGCTTTCTCTCTCTTTGTGTACTCTCTCTCTCTCTCTCGCTCACTCGCTCACTGAGTGTGATTGCATCCATATGGTCTCCAGGGATGGATGGGGTCAACACCCTACTTACTCACGCCACAGCGAGGCACTGACACTTGTGAGAAAGCCCTTACACACACACACACACACAGTGCATTAGCACTGTGATTGCCTCCATGCGGTTGGCCCTCAGTGTGCAACCTCAGTGTTTAGCAGAGAAGATGGGCAACAGGATTAGCATGCCGACGGTTAAACGAGTGCATCACGAAGGCAGCATGCAGTATGTTCCTTTGCAGTAATCCAGCCTCCTACATTTAACGTTGGCCCCACACAAGATCTGGCATCAATTAAGCCACGCGGAAAAGAACGGGTCTGGACGGGGGTCCTATGGATTCTGCCTTCAATCTTCTCTTTTGTTCGTCGAGGCCCCGGCGAGGTCGTAAATTTGAACCTGAAGACAGCGCGCAAATTGCAGTCACACTTGTGAGTGAAGGGAATCAAGGCCAGGAGACGGCTCAGGAATTAGACGGCCCTCCGCCAGCGGTCCACATCTTTTCCTTCTTCCATCTTGCACACAACAAAACACAGCCCACACACACACAAAACGTAGTTTGTGTGACCGCACAGTTGGGACTGGAGCAAAAAAAGAAGATAAATGAAACAACAAGAAAACACGCCAAAAACGACAAACTAACCCCTTACGTTTTTTGTCAAAAATCACCAAATTCAAACACTGGCATTATATACCATTTTTGGGTGCTTTTCATGCCCCTAATGCATGTGTGTGAGGTTTCCCTTGTTTGTTTTTTTACAGCATTAGTAGCAAGTTGAAAAAAACTGAAAAAAAACGACATACTAACGTTTTTTGTCAAAAATCACTAAATTCAAACACTGGCATTTTATGCCATTTTTGTGTCCTTCTCAGGCCCCTAATAATGCGTGTGTGTGAGGTTTTTTGTGTTTTTGACCAGGAAAGTGCATTAGGGTTAGGGTTAGGGGTTAGTGCATTAACAGCAAGTTGAAAAAAACAAAAAAAAAAAAAACGACATACTAACCCCTTATGTTTTTGTCAAAAATCACCAATTTCAAACACTGGCATTTTATGCCATTTTTGAGTGCTTCTCAGGCCCCTGATGCGTGTGTGTGAGGTTTCCCGTGTTTTTTTTGTTTGTTTGTTTTTACCAGAAAAGTGCATTAGCAGCAAGTAGAAAAAAACTGAAAAAAAACGACATACTAACCCCTTACGTTTTTTGTCAAAAATCACCAAATTCAAACACTGGCATTTTATGCCATTTTTGGGTCCTTCTCAGGCCCCTAATAATGCATGTGTGAGTTTTTTTGTGTTTTTTTTTTTACCAGAAAAGTGCATTAGGGTTAGGGTTAGGGGTTAGTGCATTAACAGCAAGTTGAAAAAAATGAAAAAAAAACCACATACTAACCCCTTACGTTATTTGTCAAAAATCACCAAATTCAAACACTGGCATTTTATGCCATTTTTGGGTACTTCTCAGGCCCCTAATGCATGTGTGTGAGGTTTCACGTGTTTTCTTTTTTTATCAGAAAAGTGCATTAGCAGCAAGTTGAAAAAAACTGAAAAAAACCCCGACATATTAACCCCTTACGTTTTTTGTCAAAAATCACCAAATTCAAACACTGGCATTTTATGCCATTTTTGGGTCCTTCTCAGGCCCCTAATAATGCATGTGTGAGTTTTTTTGTGTTTTTTTTTTACCAGAAAAGTGCATTAGGGTTAGGGTTAGGGGTTAGTGCATTAACAGCAAGTTGAAAAAAATGAAAAAAAAACCACATACTAACCCCTTACGTTTTTTGTCAAAAATCACCAAATTCAAACACTGGCATTTTATGCCATTTTTGGGTACTTCTCAGGCCCCTAATGCATGTGTGTGAGGTTTCACGTGTTTTCTTTTTTTATCAGAAAAGTGCATTAGCAGCAAGTTGAAAAAAACTGAAAAAAACCCCGACATATTAACCCCTTACGTTTTTTGTCAAAAATCACCAAATTCAAACACTGGCATTTTATGCCATTTTTGGGTGCTTCTCGGGCCCCTAATAATGCGTGTGTGTGAGGTTTTTTGTGTTTTTTGACCAGAAAAGTGCATCAGGGTTAGGGTTTAGTGCATTAACAGCAAGTTGAAAAAAATGAAAAAAAAACCGACATACTCACCCCTTATGTTTTTGTCAAAAATCACCAAATTCAAACACTGGCATTTTATGCCATTTTTGGGTCCTTCTCAGGCCCCTAATAATGCATGTGTGTGAGTTTTTTTGTGTTTTTTTTACCAGAAAAGTGCATTAGGGTTAGGGTTAGGGGTTAGTGCATTAACAGCAAGTTGAAAAAAATGAAAAAAAACGACATACTAACCCCTTACGTTTTTTGTCAAAAATCACCAAATTCAAACACTGGCATTTTATGCCATTTTTGGGTGCTTCTCGGGCCCCTAATAATGCGTGTGTGTGAGTTTTTTTGTGTTTTTTGACCAGAAAAGTGCATCAGGGTTAGGGTTTAGTGCATTAACAGCAAGTTGAAAAAAACGAAAAAAAAAACGACATACTCACCCCTTATGTTTTTGTCAAAAATCACCAAATTCAAACACTGGCATTTTATGCCATTTTTGGGTACTTCTCAGGCCCCTAATGCATGTGTGTGAGGTTTCACGTGTTTTCTTTTTTTATCAGAAAAGTGCATTAGCAGCAAGTTGAAAAAAAATGAAAAAAACCCCGACATATTAACCCCTTACGTTTTTTGTCAAAAATCACCAAATTCAAACACTGGCATTTTATGCCATTTTTGGGTGCTTCTCGGGCCCCTAATAATGCGTGTGTGTGAGGTTTTTTGTGTTTTTTGACCAGAAAAGTGCATCAGGGTTAGGGTTAGGGTTTAGTGCATTAACAGCAAGTTGAAAAAAATGAAAAAAAACGACATACTCACCCCTTATGTTTTTGTCAAAAATCACCAAATTCAAACACTGGCATTTTATGCCATTTTTGGGTACTTCTCAGGCCCCTAATGCATGTGTGTGAGGTTTCACGTGTTTTCTTTTTTTATCAGAAAAGTGCATTAGCAGCAAGTTGAAAAAAAATGAAAAAAACCCCGACATATTAACCCCTTACGTTTTTTGTCAAAAATCACCAAATTCAAACACTGGCATTTTATGCCATTTTTGGGTGCTTCTCGGGCCCCTAATAATGTGTGTGTGTGAGGTTTTTTGTGTTTTTTGACCAGAAAAGTGCATCAGGGTTAGGGTTAGGGTTTAGTGCATTAACAGCAAGTTGAAAGAAACGAAAAAAAACAACATACTCACCCCTTATGTTTTTGTCAAAAATCACCAAATTCAAACACTGGCATTTTATGCCATTTTTGGGTACTTCTCAGGCCCCTAATGCATGTGTGTGAGGTTTCACGTGTTTTCTTTTTTTATCAGAAAAGTGCATTAGCAGCAAGTTGAAAAAAAATGAAAAAAACCCCGACATATTAACCCCTTACGTTTTTTGTCAAAAATCACCATATTCAAACACTGGCATTTTATGCCATTTTTGGGTGCTTCTCGGGCCCCTAATAATGCGTGTGTGTGAGGTTTTTTGTGTTTTTTGACCAGAAAAGTGCATCAGGGTTAGGGTTAGGGTTTAGTGCATTAACAGCAAGTTGAAAAAAACGAAAAAAAACGACATACTCACCCCTTATGTTTTTGTCAAAAATCACCAAATTCAAACACTGGCATTTTATGCCATTTTTGGGTACTTCTCAGGCCCCTAATGCATGTGTGTGAGGTTTCACGTGTTTTCTTTTTTTATCAGAAAAGTGCATTAGCAGCAAGTTGAAAAAAAATGAAAAAAACCCCGACATATTAACCCCTTACGTTTTTTGTCAAAAATCACCAAATTCAAACACTGGCATTTTATGCCATTTTTGGGTGCTTCTCGGGCCCCTAATAATGCGTGTGTGTGAGGTTTTTTGTGTTTTTTGACCAGAAAAGTGCATCAGGGTTAGGGTTAGGGTTTAGTGCATTAACAGCAAGTTGAAAAAAATGAAAAAAAACGACATACTCACCCCTTATGTTTTTGTCAAAAATCACCAAATTCAAACACTGGCATTTTATGCCATTTTTGGGTACTTCTCAGGCCCCTAATGCATGTGTGTGAGGTTTCACGTGTTTTCTTTTTTTATCAGAAAAGTGCATTAGCAGCAAGTTGAAAAAAAATGAAAAAAACCCCGACATATTAACCCCTTACGTTTTTTGTCAAAAATCACCAAATTCAAACACTGGCATTTTATGCCATTTTTGGGTGCTTCTCGGGCCCCTAATAATGTGTGTGTGTGAGGTTTTTTGTGTTTTTTGACCAGAAAAGTGCATCAGGGTTAGGGTTAGGGTTTAGTGCATTAACAGCAAGTTGAAAAAAACGAAAAAAACGACATACTCACCCCTTATGTTTTTGTCAAAAATCACCAAATTCAAACACTGGCATTTTATGCCATTTTTGGGTACTTCTCAGGCCCCTAATGCATGTGTGTGAGGTTTCACGTGTTTTCTTTTTTTATCAGAAAAGTGCATTAGCAGCAAGTTGAAAAAAAATGAAAAAAACCCCGACATATTAACCCCTTACGTTTTTTGTCAAAAATCACCAAATTCAAACACTGGCATTTTATGCCATTTTTGGGTGCTTCTCGGGCCCCTAATAATGCGTGTGTGTGAGGTTTTTTGTGTTTTTTGACCAGAAAAGTGCATCAGGGTTAGGGTTAGGGTTTAGTGCATTAACAGCAAGTTGAAAAAAATGAAAAAAAACGACATACTCACCCCTTATGTTTTTGTCAAAAATCACCAAATTCAAACACTGGCATTTTATGCCATTTTTGGGTACTTCTCAGGCCCCTAATGCATGTGTGTGAGGTTTCACGTGTTTTCTTTTTTTATCAGAAAAGTGCATTAGCAGCAAGTTGAAAAAAAATGAAAAAAACCCCGACATATTAACCCCTTACGTTTTTTGTCAAAAATCACCAAATTCAAACACTGGCATTTTATGCCATTTTTGGGTGCTTCTCGGGCCCCTAATAATGCGTGTGTGTGAGGTTTTTTGTGTTTTTTGACCAGAAAAGTGCATCAGGGTTAGGGTTAGGGTTTAGTGCATTAACAGCAAGTTGAAAAAAATGAAAAAAAACGACATACTCACCCCTTATGTTTTTGTCAAAAATCACCAAATTCAAACACTGGCATTTTATGCCATTTTTGGGTACTTCTCAGGCCCCTAATGCATGTGTGTGAGGTTTCACGTGTTTTCTTTTTTTATCAGAAAAGTGCATTAGCAGCAAGTTGAAAAAAAATGAAAAAAACCCCGACATATTAACCCCTTACGTTTTTTGTCAAAAATCACCAAATTCAAACACTGGCATTTTATGCCATTTTTGGGTGCTTCTCAGGCCCCTAATAATGCATGTGTGTGAGGTTTTTTGTGTTTTTTGACCAGAAAAGTGCATTAGGGTTAGGGTTAGGGTTTAGTGCATTAACAGCAAGTTGAAAAAAACAACATACTAACTTACGTTTTTTTATCAAGTAAACATGCCAAGGTACACAAACGAGCGCGGATGTTTCTTCTAAACACAAAGCAGCCGGGCAGTTCACTCATCTCATATCAAAGCTGCCATCTTTATTCCTGTGGTCCTTCCTCTGAGTCTGTACGCACACACACACACACACACACAGTATAATTGAAGGACATCGATAAAGTCTGCCATAATGAACTCCTCCCCAGGACCTTGCCGGTGACCTCTGGGCATCTGATTTTCACTGCCACATGTCTTATCACATCTGGGCTGTCACTCATAAATCACAGCAACGTAACAATGGAAGATGCGGCGCTCAGATCTCATCTGGGACAGTCTGCATTCCACCTCCCGCTCGGCTTTGAGGAACACGGAAAATGCTAACCGACTGGTGGAAGAGCACAGATACTCATAATCCATAACTATCGTCTTGACTCAATACCCAATCTCGCCATACAGGGTCATCAACTCTCACCACTAGCTCGCTCAAGGTGCAATGGACACATGATCAAGTCGACATTAGACTCTTTTAACCCTTAGATGCACGAGTGACTGGACCCTAAACTCTTCCATAAGTGGCTCAAAAATGACCCATACTAGAATCAATGCCTTTTTATGCCAATTTTGCCATTTTGGTTAGGAATAATCACTTGTATGATATTTAGTATTATATTTAGGACCACACGAGAATGATTTCATGTTAGAAACATCTTCATTTTTCACTTTTTTACATCTTTGAAAAAGAAAATGACCCCGTACAACAATAGAAAATGTGAGGATCCATTGTGTGTTGCATAAAGGGAAGTTAAAAAAGTGAATGGCATGATATCAAAAATATGTTTTTGAGGAATACCCGGAATATGAAATTATACAAATTTTTCATTACGAAGATATTTGAAGAAAACAACCTGACCGGGTCATTTTTGACCCACTTATGGAAGATTTCTTAAAATTTCTTAAAATGTATAAAAGATAAGTTAAAAATGTGAACGGCATGATATCAAAAATATGTTTTTTGAGGAATACCTGGAATATGAAATGCTAACAATTTTTGATTACAAAGATATTTCAAGAAAACAACCTGACCGGGTCATTTTTGACCCACTTATGGAAGGTTGGGGTAGTAACACAAAAACAAAAATTTCTTAAAATGTATAAAAGATAAGTTAAAATGTGAATGGCATGATATCAAAAACATGTTTTTTGAGGCATACCTGGAATATGAAATGATTAAAAGAAATTCATTACGAAGATATTTCAAGAAAACAACCTGACCGGGTCATTTTTGACCCACTTATGGAAGGTTGGGGTAGTAACACAAAAACTAAAATTTCTTAAAATGTATAAAAGATAAGTTAAAAATGTGAACGGCATGATATCAAAAATATGTTTTTTGAGGAATACCTGGAATATGAAATTATAAAAAAAAATTAATTATAAAGATATTTCAAGAAAACAACCTGACCGGGTCATTTTTGACCCACTTATGCATTTAAGGGTTAAAAAAGGTTTAAAAACATTTTTTTTTTCGAAAAGCTTTGCCTATTTTTATGCATATTTAATATCTTTGGGTCACTGTGTGTTAGTTTGGCTTTGGTCATTTCCACCTCCACTGCTCTACTTATTTTAGATGTTTTTATTCTGTTATTGTGATGCTTGCTGTTAACTTTTATCTTTTATTTTTACTTTTTATTTTATCTGTTGCACTTTGAGATCATTAATTTGATGTAAAGTGCGTTATAAATTAAATTTATTATTATTATTATTATTATTAAGTAATGTGTGGCGGCGTTTGGGAGATAGTGGTTGGACTTGATGACCCCCCAATGCTACCAAAGTGTAGTGGAATACTGAGCAAATACTTTGTACTTTTGTACTTTTCTTCTTTTTCTTCAAAGGTTACACTTCTTCTAACCAGCAGCAACTCCCGATCCCGCTACCGCCATCCTCCAACTATGGTCACAAGATCACAGAGTTGTGAGGGGGGGTTGGGGTCCGAGATTAGCACACCACCCCTTATTGTTGAGCAATAAGGAGTCAAGCGTGCTGTCAAATGAGAGAGAAAAAAAACCTTTCAAACCAAAGACTTAGCAGGGAACTTTGATTCTTCAACGGTGACCACAACAAAGACGACCACACGCCGCCGATGTTGCCATCTTTACGTGACATGGGAGTCATGTGACACACACATCACATCACAGGGACTCAGGATATTAACTTCAACCGCAGTATTAGCTGCAATAACTACCCGGATTAGCCTTGAAAACGGAGGCTAAAAAGAAGGAGACTTTCCTCCAAGAATGTTATCTTTGCTATCTCCATGGACGTCTACTGGTGGGAAAGATCCAAACCTCAACTCGCTTCATCACAAACTAACAGGAGCAAAGGAACTACCCCACTCACGGTGCAACCAAAAACAACATGTGGAACGCACATGTAAATGTTACACACTAGGTGGCAGTAATGGCACCAAACATGAGCTGACGTGACGCTGCATGAAGCCAGCCATGGCACACCCCACATGATTGAGTGAAAACATTCAGTGTGGAAGTGGTACAATTCATGATTAGCTTGCTAGCTTGTTAGCTCCCTTGCTCTCGGTCATCTCCAGTTGCTGCAAAACAAGAGTTCTGATATAAACATGAAATAAAAACAGTGTAAAGGCTTGTTATTTCATGTTTACAGGGCTCTAATAATGTTTAAAAATATATTTTTATATTTATTTGAATGCTATATCGTGAAAATTAATTCCTCGCAGCCGAGTCTGGAACCAACCACCCACTTAAAGGAGGGATGACTGTTCAGTATTAAGGCATTAAGATGTTGATTCAATGTAGTATCCTACACCGGCCACTGGGTGTCGCTAGCGACAGACTAGACCTACTTCCCTACCATACCTACCTATCTTACTTATTGTGTGGAAATATGGGCTAATAACTATAAAAGCAATCTTCACTGGCTAAATGTACTGCAAAAAAGGTCAGTAAGGATAATTCATAATGCCGCCTAGAGAGAACATACTAACTCCTTATTTCTAAAATGACAAATACTTCAACTTGCTGATATAGTTCATCTTCATACAGCTAAAATAATGCATAAGGCTAAAAATAAGCAATTAGCTAAGAAGTACATTTGAAACACTTCTATGCTAGGACTACGTTATGCTAGCCATAGCATTTCAGTATGTGGAATCAAACTATGGAATGGATTGAGTAAGGAAATCAAACAATGCACAACGATGAGCCAATTCAAGAAACAATACAAGCAGTTGATGTTTGCTAAATACAAGGATGAAGAGTCTTGAACCAGTCATGATGTGCTATATATATCACTATATTGACACTTACTATGGTACCCATTATGGCATTGTAAATAAAAAAATTTAAAAAAAATTAAAATAAAATTAAGAAAAATTAATCAAATTAAAAAACAATTTTTTTTATTTTTAAAAATTATATTAGGAAAGCAGGAAGTGAACAAATGTAACAGTTACTGATTGTAAAAGTACCAGATGGAGGGGTAGGATTTAATAAGCTTTGCTTCTTCCTACTCCTTTTGGACATGTGGAACTGGGAACTGATTATGGGATGCACTCAACTGTAATCTGATGCATGTTCAAATGAAATAAAACCATTACCATTACCATTACCAGTGGTTTCTTTCTTTTTCGGGACATTCCAAATGTCCGAACTGGCTATGTCCAATGATTCCGATTCACTTTCTATCTTCGCTCAGGTTGCCAAATGCTTGTTTTTCACTGTCACGGGCTGCTATTGGTCGATTGGAATAAACAGTGGAATCGGACGCACCTGGCCAACACACCTGTTGGTCCCATGTTCCAATACTGGTGCTCAAGTGAGAAACAGGCTTGCTTAAACAAAAGGTGCTGCCTCCCACAGTAACGTACGCGTCCCATCCAGATGTAAACACCTGGAAGTCAAAGCCGAAACGTCTTCGTCATCTTTCAAAGTCCAACCCAAATGTTTTGGCTCAACAGCAAAAGGAAAGGAATTGGCCCGATTCTCAGTAGCTGGTCCATCTGCTGAGGTGACAAACTGAATATGCGCTGCCGAGTCCAGGCAACGAAATTCTACTTAAGCCCGTGTGTTTGAAATACAGATGGAATTTTGGCTCGTGCAAAAGGAGGGATATAGAGTTTTGAGGTTTGGCCAGAACTTGGAAGTGGAAGTACTGTCACTTCCAATGCTGTATGATAAATTGAGATACAGTCAAATTACCATACGTGCGTCCCATGCAATTTCATTTTGCAGGCCAATGAAAGCAAAGAGCCGAGCGTTGTTTTGTTCATTGTTTCATCTCGTGGTCTGTTAGCCATGATGTTCTCATTCGTGGTATGAGATTAACCCTTAGATGCATGAGTGACTGGACCCTACACTCTTCCATAAGTGGGGCAAAAATGACCCATACTAGAATCAATGCCTTTTTATGCCAATTTTGCCATTTTGGTTAGGAATAATCACTTGTATGATATTTAGTATTATGTTTAGGAGTTGATAAGTTGATGAGAATCAAAGGTTCCTATTGGATTCCATAGAAAATGCATGCGGGTCATTTTTGACCCACTTATGGAAGGTTGGGGTAGTAACAGAAAAACTAAAATTTCTTAAAATGTATAAAAGTCAAGTTAAAAATGTGAATAGCATGATATTAAAAACATGTTTTTTTAGGAATACCTGGTATATGAAATTATGAAAAATTTTCATTACAAACATATTTCAAGAAAAAAACCTGACCGGGTCATTTTTGACCCACTTATGGAAGGTTGGGGTAGTAACACAAAAACAAAAATGTCTTAAAATGTATAAAAGATAAGTTAAAAATGTGAATGGCATGATATCAAAAACATGTTTTTTGAGGAATATCTGGAATATGAAATGATGAAAAATTTTCATTATAAAGATATTTCAAGAAAACAACCTGACTGGGTCATTTTGACCCACTTATGGAAGGTTGGGGTAGTAACACAAAAACTAAAATTTCTTAAAAGTTAAAAATGCGAACGGCATGATATCAAAAACATGTTTTTTGAGGAATACCTGGAATATGAAATGATTAAAAAAAAATTAATTACAAAGATATTTCAAGAAAACAACCTGACCGGGTCATCTTTGACCCACTTATGCAACTGCGGGTTAATAATGGGAGTTAGCTTAGTTTACAATTACACTTTTTGTATCAAATATTAAGAAGTAGAATGTTTGCTTCACACAGAAGAACCAGGAACAAATAAATGAAAAGTGATGCATGTTAGCGGTAAGTACTACCACTTATTAGTACTACTAACTAACAACAGATGATGTTGTTATGAAGTGTAATGCAAGCGACTTCCTGCATCTATGTCCATGTGACGTGATTGGCCCATAGATGGAAGGGGGCGGGGCACCATGATGGACGGCCAACCAACCACAAGCTTTTAAATGACAAGCCTGGCTAGTCCTGTATCCACTTCCACTCTGAAAACACGTCCACACATCCATGCCAGCTAAGCACCCGTGGAACTGATGGAAACCAAACCATACTGCTGACGTTCTCGAGGGGATTGAGGAACGCCGCCTTCAACCTCCGCTCTGGTTACCCTGTAACCTAAGACACCAAAATGGCGGGCAGAAAGATCCTCTGTGACACAACACACCTCCACGCCGGCCCACTAAGCTACTTTATCTTCAAATAAGTGTCAATATTTACATCAAACACCAGATGCCAGCAGATGGACACCATCTTTGGAGGCCGGCACGCCACCGTCACGTAATAGCAGCCAGAGGACGTCCTGGGAACGGCTTTTAAATATGCATCAATCCATCATCATTATTGACAACGCGGCCTAAAGACGTAACTTAAGTCCTGGCACTGATCTAAATGAATTAGATCGGGTGTTGACATCTTGCAGTGGAATGAGGGGTTCCAAACTCCGAGGAGATTCCCTCCTCGTCAAGGTCAGGGCAATCCACAAGGCGGAATTGAACTGGATTCTTGTTTGGTGAAGACGTTTCTACTTGAATCCAGAAGGTGTGGAAGCTCCCTATTGACGTGCGGCCCCTGGAGCACTGGGACCCAGGGGCCCTGGGGTGGTCACCACAGGGAGGTTGTTGCTCAGCGTGGCTGGTGGCGAAAAGCTTGTTCCCAGGGAATGAGACAATCTTTAGGGGAGTGATGTCTGGGCATTGATGGGTGGTGGGGCAGCCCTCCTCCTACTTGGGGGAGGGAGGGAGGGGGGGTTTCTAGTTCGACAGGAATGGCCTCTTCCACACCTTCTTGAAAGCAGCCATCCTCCTGATCCAAAATGGCGACATTGTGGCACACATTGGCCACGTATTATATAAGATTATAAGATTATGGAACATTTTAATTCAGTTTCCAAAATCCAGAGAGACCAGTACCATAAGACCAGTACCAAATGAGCAGTACCAAATGACCACTACCAAATGACCACTACCAAAAGACCACTACCAAAACACCACTACCAAAACACCAGTACCAAAAGACCAGCACCAAAAGACCAGCACCAAAAGACCAGCACCAAAAGACCAGCACCAAAAGACCAGCACCAAAAGACCAGTACCAAAAGACCAGCACCAAAAGACCAGTACCAAAAGAACAGTACCAAAAGACCAGTACCAAAAGACCAGTACCATAAGACCAGTACCAAAAGACCAGTACCAAAAGACCAGTACCAAAAGACCAGCACCAAAAGACCAGCACCAAAAAACCTGTACCAAAAGACCAGTACCAAAAGACCAGTACCAAAAGACCAGCACCAAAAGACCAGCACCAAAAGACCAGCACCAAAAGACCAGTACCAAATGACCACTACCAAAAGACCAGTAGTAGAAGACCAGTACCAGTATCTCCAACACACGGGCAACCATTCCCTGCAGGTGGTCCTGAAAGAGACAAAGCTCAGCAACACGAGATATCTTGAAATATCGGAAATATTTCTACAACGCTCCACCTCTCGATTCTCCTGCGCTGATACTGCGCTCCTGCTTCTCCTCGCCCCCAAACGGACTTCATGGATGTGACGTCCTCGTCACGGGTGCCAACACCGTGAAGGAAGCTGAGCAAATGCAGAACCAATGAGACCTGGGGTTCCCTCGGGGCGCTACCTTGGGGTCTGGGACCTGTTTGAACTCCCTGGCCCTAAAATGTAAAGGAACAGAAGTATTTGGTTCATCCCTCGGGGCTTTCACAGACCCGTGAGGTGAGGGTGGATATGAGTTGAGGTGCACATTACTGGAATAACAATTAGACGCTTCAAATTGTTTAAAAGAAGCAGCTGGGATGCTTCAGTTCCACAAAAATGTCTGCCGTCTGTTGGCGTCTTCAAGGACATCAACACGAGCCCTCTAGACATAAAAATAACACACCTAGAGTCACCTTTACACTCCTATTACCCAATATAGTAGACATAAAAGAAAATAAGACAAAACCTGTTTATGACCCTCTAAATACACTTTTAAACATTAGAGCCCTCTAGACATAAAATAACACCCCTATGGTCACCTTTACACTCCTATTACCCAATATAGTAGACATAAAAGAAAATAAGACAAAACCTGTTTATGACCCTCTAAATACACTTTTAAACATTAGAGCCCTTTAGACATAAAATAACACCCCTATGGTCACCTTTACACTCCTATTACCCAATATAGTAGACATAAAAGAGAATAAGACAAAACCTGTTTATGACCCTCTAAATACACTTTTAAACATTAGAGCCCTCTAGACATGAAATAACACCCCTATAGTCACCTTTCCACTCCTATTACCCAATATAGTAGACAAGAAAGGGAATAAGACAAAACCTGTTTATGACCCTCTAAATACACTTTTAAACATTAGAGCCCTCTAGACATGAAATAACACCCCTATAGTCACTTTTCCACTCCTATTACCCAATATAGTAGACATAAAAGAGAATAAGACAAAACCTGTTTATGATCCTCTAAATACACTTTTAAACATTAGAGCCCTCTAGACATAAAATAACACCCCTATAGTCACCTTTACACTCCTATTACCCAATATAGTAGACATAAAAGAGAATAAGACAAAACCTGTTTATGACCCTCTAAATACACTTTTAAACATTAGAGCCCTCTAGACATAAAACAACACCCCTATAGCCACCTTTACACTCCTATTACCCAATATAGTAGACATAAAAGAGAATAAGACAAAACCTGTTTATGACCCTCTAAATACACTTTTAAACATTAGAGCCCTCTAGACATGAAATAACACCCCTATAGTCACTTTTCCACTCCTATTACCCAATATAGTAGACATAAAAGAGAATAAGACAAAACCTGTTTATGACCCACTAAATACACTTTTAAACATTAGAGCCCTCTAGACATAAAATAACACCCCTATAGTCACCTTTACACTCCTATTACCCAATATAGTAGACAAAAAAGGGAATAAGACAAAACCTGTTTATGACCCTCTAAATACACTTTTAAACATTAGAGCCCTCTAGACATAAAATAACACCCCTATAGCCACCTTTACACTCCTATTACCCAATATAGTAGACATAAAAGAGAATAAGACAAAATCTGTTTATGACCCTCTAAATACACTTTTAAACATGATATGACGGCATGATATCAAAAACATGTTTTTTGAGGAATACCTGGAATATGAAATGATAACAATTTTTTATTACAAAGATATTTCAAGAAAACAACCTGACCGGGTCATTTTTGACCCACTTATGGAAGGTTGGGGTAGTAACACAAAAACTAAAATTTCTTAAAATGTATAAAAGATAAGTTAAAAATGTGAACAGCATGATATCAAAAACATGTTTTTTGAGGAATACCTGGAATATAAAATGATAAAAAAAATACCTAGCATGTTAAATAAGCTTGATTCTGCATATTTTTTTACTAATAATAATCTGTATTCAACCATCACCAATGATTTCTGAATGATGATATGTTGGAAAAGCCACAAAGGTCCAAGGTTGATGCGGTGACGGACGACTGTGTTATTATTACAATCAAGTGTGTATTCAAACATTGAACGCATGGCTTCACCTTTCTTATGCGGTAATACCAGAAGCAGACGAGGCTTTCCAAGTTTCCGCGGAGAGCAGCATGACTTCCACTCATCTGCCGGGTGTCCTCACCTCAAGTATTTTCCAACGGCCAATCAAAATGCAAATAGCGCAGAGAAAAATCAACGGGGGCGGATTCCCATAGGAGTTTGAACTTGTTGTTATTGGTCGCTAAGAGACGCTCGCCCTCTGGCTTTGGCGGCCATTAATGTAATGCTCCTAATTGTTGTGGGAGCGCAACGTGCGTGTAATTACAATAATTTCGGAGATGTTGCGTCATGTCATCGGCGGTGGGGTGCGTCGGGAGGAGACCGGCGGTGACAGGAAGTTCCGGCCTTGTTTGTTTTTCCGGGAGTGTACGTTGGCGATTCATTTAGGAGAAGGTTTGTAATTGCAATCAGATTGTTGTTGCCGCGCCACGTGTGCATCGTTACGTCTGATGCGACCACACAAGAGTTTACACCACGGTACGAACCATGCACCAGCGCGGTGCCAGACCCAACTGGGCGGCAACCAGGGGACTGGGAAGTGCGCTGACCACTACGGAACACAATGACACAATACTCGTGGTACTTTTGGGGTAGCGGCTACATCAAAGTACGTTTGTTCCTCTGTGGAAAAATATATATATATAAGATACATCTATCACTCATTTACTGAGAATAAAAAAAAATATTTCACAATGGCTCCCAAGAGAAATATGCAATTAATTGATAAACGGCAGGACGTGATGTCCTGTCTGATAATACCTAAGTGCTGCAAAAGGTGTGAAAGAAAGGCGGTAAATGCATGAAGAGGAAGTTAGAGCAATGCTATTAACCTAGCAAAGCTGATAGCGAAGGGCAATATGGAGAGTTTTTAACCCCTGGGCTCAGTGCAAAGTAAGCAAGTCTCGCCCGAGCAGCTAAAAAAGCAATTATGATTGCTTCTGACAGCGGCTCATGGCAAGAAAACTATCATTAGAGATGCGGTAAATGTGTTTTGACTGCGTGATTATTGTATATACATGTCATGATTGATGACATTTTTTTTGGGGGGGGGGGGGTGTGATGGTACTTTTTTGGGGGTTGGTTGTACTGTAAATAATGTACACAAGCCAGTACTGCATGACACAATGTTTTTCCCATAATGTACTTGGGAGCTGGAAATGGAGAGCATTTGGAAATGGGGGGCACGGCTTGTATAAAATCACCCAGCATAAGTGGAAGACAAACACACACACACACACACAAAGACACGGGGACACACTCATCCACCGCATCCATCTTGCTGCAGAGATCCCCTGCTTTTGATTAATCTCCGGCGTCAGGGGGGAAGTTCCTGTGTTTGGGTCCCGACAGGCAGGTTGCCCACTCCACATCTGGAAGCTTTAGCCCTGTCGGCTATCTCCAGACACACACCACACACACACACACACACACACACACACACACACATACTTGTGCTAAAAGGCTCCCACCCGCCAACACGTACATCTACAAAGAGCTGACTTTCACCATTCACCTTCCCCATTGTTGTTAGAGCTCTGATACCCTAACCTCTAACCTTCTAACCATCTAAATCTCTAACCATCTAACCATCTAACCCTCTAACTCTCTAACCATCTAACCCTCTAACCATCTAAATCTCTAACCATCTAACCCTCTAAATCTCTAACCATCTAGCCATCTAACCATCTAAATCTCTAACCATCTAACCCTCTAACCATCTAACCCTCTAACCATCTAAATCTCTAACCATCTAACCATCTAAATCTCTAACCATCTAACCCTCTAACCATCTAACCTTCTAACCCTCTAACCATCTAACCATCTAACCATCTAACCCTCTAACCCTCTAACCATCTAACCCTCTAACCATCTAAATCTCTAACCATCTAACCCTCTAACCATCTAACCATCTAACCCTCTAAATCTCAAACCATCTAACCATCTAACCATCTAACCCTCTAACCCTCTAACCATCTAAATCTCTAACCATCTAACCATCTAACCCTCTAAATCTCAAACCATCTAACCATCTAACCATCTAACCCTCTAACCCTCTAACCATCTAACCCTCTAACCATCTAAATCTCTAACCATCTAACCCTCTAACCATCTAACCATCTAACCCTCTAAATCTCAAACCATCTAACCATCTAACCCTCTAACCCTCTAACCATCTAACCATCTAACCCTCTAAATCTCAAACCATCTAACCATCTAACCCTCTAACCCTCTAACCATCTAAATCTCTAACCATCTAACCATCTAACCCTCTAAATCTCAAACCATCTAACCATCTAACCATCTAACCATCTAACCCTCTAACCATCTAACCCTCCAACCCTCTAACCCTCTAACATCTTCAACTCCACCAACCAACTTCTCCGCACATTGGAAGACACAAAAATACACTGCATTGTGTGACCATCAGGTGTTTTAGTAAATCCGTTAGCAATTAAAGAACAAGAGTCATATTAATATTCAATAAAAACGTTGCAAATCATAATGTCAGTTTTTAATTCATTTTTGTAGCATAATACGAAGGAAAATACTCGAATAATATTTGAATAAGCAATAATAACATCATAACAAATAATAATTTCATAATGAATAATAATGTCATAAAACTTATAATAATATATTTAAATTGTAATAAGAAACAAACAAAACAAAATAAGGTTTTAGTTTCTGGAAAATGACGTTAAGGGTAAAGTTAGAATATAAATGATGGGGGAAAAGGCATAATTATTACGAGAAGGACATTTAAGATTATTTAAGGATGTTTAAAGAGTTGGAAAATGTAACATTGAAATATGAAGATAAAAAGAACAAACTAATATCATGAGGACAAATTATGTCACTTTAGTGGCGTAGAGTCTGAATTAAACTATGTCCTGCCTTTAAAAGTTGTAATATGATGAGAAAATAACAAAATGGGACAATGAAGTTGGGGAAAATGTAAATAAAAGGACATTTCTTTCTCTACCGTAGCGGTGGTGTAATACTGCCCCTTAGCGGACACACGGCAGAATGCAACCCATTACACACACGGACACACAGAGATAGACAGCGGTTGCCGTTAGCTACATTTACACTAGCTAGCTTGTTATTGTGTTAGCCAGCTATAGCTTGATTGTTAGAAGCTAAGGAGGTTTTATGATAGAAACACAATAAAAACACAGTTGGACCCACACTGTGTATTAACAACACAATAATAAGATGCGCATCATCTTATAACTGAGGCAATATTTTGCCGTATATTAAATGATTACCTTAAATGACAAAACACGCTAACGGGTGAGGGATGCTAACTAAGGTTCCACAAATAGGTAGTTTTTGTGTAATGGGTATTGGATAGTGTAAATGTAGCGGGTAAACAGTTGGCTTATTTCTCCACTAATTCGGATTAGGATTTATATTTAGTGTCAAGGTTGATGTTTTGGTGTTTATTATGTGTCATTAATTAAACATGTAACATCGGGGTGACGGGTGACGGGGGGGCTCCTACGGCAACGTGCAAGCCTAAATAAGCAAGAGAAAAGGCCAAGGAATCTAACCAACAGCCCAATTATCGGCCTCATCATTAGCAGCGATGAGGATGACGAGCTTTTTCGTTTTGATTTGCCACCACGGAGCAAACTTGGCTTTGAACTCTCTTCCCGTGACTGCTCCCCTAGCTCCGCGGATGGAGGGAGATTATTCCGGCGTGCGGATTGGCCCAGAATGGGAGGTGATGACACAGACGAGGGGAGCATGTGGGAGAGACAATGGCGTGAAGGAGGAGAGGACAATGCCCATAAAGTGAAACTGGAGATCAAGGCGGCAGATGGAGGAGCGAGGAATGTCGCTTGCGGCCCCCCGAGCCCGGATAGACGGCGATGGAGTTGGGCGGGGGCGAATGGGGGGATGACACATGTACGATGGGGAAGGAAGAGCCAGCAAAGGAAGTGAGACGAGTACAAAAAGGACGCGAGTGAGCCAACCAAATGTGGGAAATCCAAATCAGGGTGTATATTTATAAGCGCGACGGTACGATTCCAGGGAGGAAGAGAGCAAAAATGTGAGAGCAAGGAAGAGGCCACGGCTCGCCTTCCTCCGATTCAGCTGTGGAACAATTGTCGCCTATCAGTCTGTCAGCAGCTCGGGCCGCTGTGGGACTGACGAGGTGCTAGCATAAATAAGCTATTGTCTGTGCGGCGTCTCGTTAAAAAGTTCTTATGGCCGCCGTTGCTGCCACGTCGCCATTTAGCGTTCTCCGGCCGGAAAATACCAAACAAAATTTATACGTTTGCATACTATTCACTATTCAGAAATCACCATCTTGAAAACTGGGAAATTTTAGTGAAAAATGTTGGTTTGTCTTGATTGGCTGGTGGCCCCTTGCCCCCCCCCCCCCCCTTTGGGGGCCCCGACTGTACCACATGATGCTACACCTGCCAATCCAAATGATCCATGACAGTGAACCTCCCACTGGCAAATACGACCAAGAAGAAGAGGTTCCAGTCATTTCACATCACCTGGCATCTGTAAAGCTGGAACTAATTCTACCAAGCATTGTTCAAGAAAGACTAAGAAATACGGAATATTATCATTTCTAATTGATGGGATTTTTGACAAGTTTTTTTTGTTTGTTTGTTTTATTTTGTTTTTATATTTTTATGTTATTATTATTATTTATTTATTTGTTATCATGTTATTAAAGGATCCCTGATACTAACTCTATCAAGCATTGTTCAAGAAAGACTAAGAAATACGGAATATTATTATTTCTAATTGATGTGATTTTAGACAAAGGTTTTATGTTATTATTATTATTATTTTATTTTTTTAAGGTTTTTTTGTTTGTTGGTTTTGTTTTTTAAATATTTTTTTTATTTTATGTTATTATTATTATGTATTTATTTATTATTATGTTATTGAAGGATCCCTGATACTGACTCTACCAAGCATTGTTCAAGAAAGACTAAGAAAAGCGGAATATTATTATTTCTAATTGATGTGATTTTTGACAAAGGTTTTATGTTAATTATTATTATTGTTTTATTTTTGAAGGGTTTTTTTTGCTGTTTTTTTTTGTTTTTTTGTTGTTTTATTTCGTTTTTTTAAATATTTTTTTATTTTATGTTATTATTATTATTTATTTATTTGTATTATAACTAATAATATAACGTTTTATGTTATTATTATTTTATTTTTTAAGGGTTTTTTTGTTTATTTTAATATATTTTTTATTTTATGTTATTAATATTATTATTTGTTATTTATTATTATGTTATTAAAGGATCCCTGATACTAACTCTACCAAGCATTGTTCATGAAAAACTTTTTTTTGGTTTTTGTTTTGTTGTTTTTTATTTTATTTTTTTTTTTTTTATTTATTTATTATTATGTTATTAAAGGATCCCTGATACGCTCTGCCTTTTTAAAGCTCAAGTCTTTAGACTGGACTCCATGCGTCCAGAAAAAACTTGTCATTTGGGTAAAAGTGCACCACACAATTATCCACGTACACAAATACACACAGGAGGGAACTTTAGTGGGAAAACACGTACTGGTTATTCCAGCCTGACCTCTGAAGGCGTAGGAAGTGTCGTGGCAGGCAACACAAAACAATACAAAAGTCCCCAAAGGAAAATGAAATGTTCCAAAGCACCACAGCCCGAACCAACAGTTTATCCACCCGAAAGCCTACCTCGCTCACTCACGGTGCAACCAAATGACAAAAAACAGACGCTTTGACACCAATACAAGTGCAAACTATCTTATATTAATTTGCAAGGCTCAATGCATGCTGGGGAGCCCACATGCACACTTCCCTGACAGGAAGTTACCCAGCATGCCTTGCGGGTATAAAATACTGTATATGTGATTAGCATGTATGTTCCTGTTCTTTCAACACTCTAGCCTGTGTGGTGCAGCTACATTGCGTGTTCTACATGTGTTATCTTTGGTTGCACCGTGAGTGAGGGAGTGTCATTTTCAGCACATTTTTATTTTTATTATTTTTTATTATTTATATTTTCATTATTTTGGATGTTCTTATTGTGTTATTGTGACACTTGCTGTTAACTTTTATTATTTTATTGTAACAGTTGCATTTTGAGATCATTCATTTGATGTAAAGCGCATTATAAATTAAATGTATTATTATTTTTAAAATATCATTTAATATAAAGACTAAAAACAGCAAATATTATTACTATTATATTAATATTATTGATAATATTACATTATAGTCATAATATTAAAACAAAAAGTTTGTCATCTGCAGAGAAAAAGTTTGGGTCTTCTGTATGCTAGCTACGTTCCTGCACTATGCTAGCTACGTTCCTGCCCTATGCTAGCTACGTTCCTGCCCTATGCTAGCTACGTTCCTGCCGTATGCTAGCTACGTTCCTGCCCTATGCTAGCTACGTTCCTGCCCTATGCTAACTATGTTCCTGCCATATGCTAGCTACGTTCCTGCCCTGTGGTAGCTACGTTCCTGCCCTGTGGTAGCTATGTTCCTGCTGTATGCTAGCTACGTTCTTGCCATATGCTAGCTACGTTCCTGCCCTATGGTAGCAACGATCCTGCCGTATGCTAGCTACGTTCCTGCCCTATGCTAGCTACGTTCCTGCCCTATGCTAGCTACGTTCCTGCCCTATTGTAGCTACACTCCTGCCTATGCTAGCTACGTTCCTGCCTTATGCTAGCTACGTTCCTGCCTTATGCTAGCTACGTTCCTGCCCTATGGTAGCTACATTCCTGCCCTACGCTAGCTACATTCCTGCCTTATGCTAGCTACATTCCTGCCTTATGCTAGCTACGTTCCTGCCCTATGCTAGCTACGTTCCCTCCCTCCAAGCCTCCCACCAGGAAGGTGGTGCCTGTGGCCTCGCTCACAGCTGAAGTGTTTCTATGCAGGCTGTTGACACGTGGTGTTGACACGCTTCCTACATGGCCAAGCATGAGTGAAAAGCTCGGCGGAGGTCTGCGTCCTCGCTCAGGAAGCAATGAGGATGCCGTGAGATTTGATCACTCACCACATTCTTTTGGGCTGTGCATGTGCAAATGTGGTCAAGGTCACGCCGGATGACCTCCACCAATGTCATCTTGGGGACACAGAGTGCTCGTCACGGATCTGGCTCATGAGCAGGGCCAACAAATGTAAAACAAATAACCGTACTAGTGGGTTTTTGCACATGCACAAAGTGGAAACGGAAGAAGAGTAGTTGTTCCTACATTCTTCAGGAATCCACTGACTGGTACGGATAAAGCGGACAGCGACAGAAACAAGTGACTGGTACGGATAAAGCGGACACCGATAGAAAAGAGTGACTGGTACGGATAAAGCAGACACCGATAGAAACGAGTGACTGGTATGGATAAAGCGGACATCGATAGAAACGAGTGACTGGTACGGATAAAGCGGCTAGCGATACACACGAGTGGGTGATACCGATAAAGCGGACATCGATAGAAACGAGTGACTGGTACGGATAAAGCAGACACCGATAGAAACAAATGACTGGTACAGATAAAGCGGCTAGAGATAGACACGAGTGGCTGGTACGGATAAATCGGACACCGATAGAAACGGACGGGTGACTGATACGGATAAAGCGGACATCGATAGAAACAAGTGACTGGTACGGGTAAAGCGGCTAGCGATAGACACGAGTGGCTGATACCGATAAAGCAGACAGCGATAGAAACGGGTGACTGGTGCGAATAAAGCGGACACCGATAGAAACGAGTGACTGGTACGGATAAAGCGAAAAGCGACAGAAACGGGTGACTGGTACGGATAAAGTGGACAGCGAAAGTTCCGGGAAAAGATGACAGAAATGAGTGACAGATAAAGTGGACAGCGAGACCAGTGAAAGTTCGGAATAAAGACATACAGTATGAGATATTAAAAGTTCACCAGGCATGTTTATGGTATTTTTGCCCCGAAGTTACCAAAATATTAGAATGACATTTTGGGTCTTGACTGGAGCCCACTACACGGAAACATGGCTGCTCCGTGACCTTTAATACCGTACAGTCACGTGTCTGTCTTCACGGAGGTGGAGATCTCCCCCGGTGGCGCTGCGTTCAAAGGCAGCGTGAATGTGGTTCTTGTTAGGGAGAGGACAGGTCCAGACAAAAAGCCAAGAGAAATGTAAATGTTCTCTTATATCAACATACTTTCCTGTCTATAAACACTACAAGAAATACCTGCAAGCCATAAAGCAGCACTTCAGCCTTTATCAGTCCTGGGATGACTGAGGAATTTATGGTAGACCATGGAAGCAGGGGGTAGTGTCTTTTAAACATATGCATTCATCAATATCCATAAAAACATACATTTACAGTCAGACGACCATACGATGCCCCCCCCCACACCGCATCCAGGGCCACATGGTCAATATGCAAGGATGCTAGTCATATATATTACTAATTAATATTTCAAGAAAAACCTCAGCTTTGTGATATAATGTTGGTCCATCCATCCATTCATCGGTCCATCCATCCGTCCATTCATTCATCGGTCCATCCATCTGTTCATCCATCCGTCCATCCATCCATCCATCCATTCATCCAGCCATCCATCTATCCGTACATCCATCCGTACATCCATCCATCCATCTAACCATCCATCCATCAGTTCATCCATTCGTCCATCCATCCATCCATTCGTCCATCCATCCATCCATTCGTACATCCATCCATCCATCCATCCATTCATCCATCCGTCCATCCATCCGTCCATCCATCCGTTCATCCATTGGTCCATCCATCATCTGTCCATCCATCCATTCATCCATCGGTCCATCCATCCATCTGTCTATCCGTCCATCCATCTGTTCATCCATCCGTCCATCCATTCATCGGTCCATCCATCTGTTCATCCATCCGTCCATCCATCCATTCGTCCATCCATCTGTCCATCCATCCATTTGTCCATCTGTCCATCTGTCCATCCATCCATTCATCCATTGGTCCATCCATCCATCTGTCCACCCCCTTAAGCCATTCGTCCATCCATCCGTCCGTCCATCCGTCCGTACATCCGTCCGTCCATCCATCTATTGGTCCAACCATCCATCCATCCATCCATCCCTTTAATCCATCCATGCGTCCATCCATCCATCTGTCCATCGGTCCATCCATCCGTCCACCCCCTTAATCCATCTGTCCATCCATCCATCGGTCCATCCGTCCGTCCATCCATCTGTATGTCCATCCATACATCCGTCCATCCATGCGTCTGTCCATCCATCCATCCATCGGCCCATTCATCCATCCGTCTATCCATCCATCCATCCGTCCAGCCATCCATCCATCCATCTGTCCATCCATCCATCCATCCATTCATCCATCCATCCATTCATCCATCCATCTGTCTGTCTATCCATCGGTCCGTCCATCCATCCAGCCATCCACCCACCCATCTATCCGTCCATCAATCCATCCGCCCATCAGTCCATCCATCCATCCATCCAGCCATCCACCCACCCATCCATCTATCTATCCATCCATCCATCCATCTTCCATATGTCTTATCCCCATGAGGGTGACAGGTGGGAAAAGCCTATTATTAGCATCATTATTATTATCACGTTTATTAGCACGTTTGCTCTTTATCTCCATTTTTCCCCAAATTCTTACTTTCTTCTGAAATAATCTTTGTAAATTTCCTTCTTGTAATATTATGATTTGATTACTGTAACATTATGACTACTTTGTTTATTTCAACTTTATTATTTTATTTAAATAATCCAGCATTTATGCTCCTAATATGCCAAGTTTATTCCTGTCAAATGGCCACCTGATGTCTGGATTCTGTCAATCATGGACTCTATAAACTGTAGATACTTTTTCCATTGCTGTTTGTCTTTTAATGCCAACTATTTTAACTTCCTGGTTCATTTTCTACTTGGAATTATGACTTTATTCCCATAATATTCTGACTTTATTCTCACATTTCACAAGCAACAAGGAAGGCTAAGGGGTGCGTTCAAGAGCAAGAGCGGTTTTCACGCTCACAAACCGTAGCACTGGGCCCCGGTGGAAAGAGGACAACATCGGGAATCTGGAAAAGAGGATCATCCCGGCAATGATGTGTTCCACAGACAGTGTGACCACCCGCCGGCCCGAATCCGACCCCCCCAATTGTTGTCAGAGAAAGATCATGAACTGGGAACGACACAGTCGGAACGCAGGATGCCTCAGTTTTCACTGAAGCATGGCTCTAATTTGGGGATCCACGGCGGGGAGACAAGGACTGTTGCTGCTTTGACTTCCGAGGAAAGGCTGGCCCGCAGGAGTCCGGTTTCAAACCACATAAGTGTCGCTGTTGCATCTTGTGGACATTCCGAGCCTGGTTAGTGTTGGTGGGAATTACAGATAGCAGCAATCACACTTAGTTGGGAACCGCAGGAAGATAACCTGGCGGAGTTGCGGCGACACACGGATTGGGGGTTCCTTCCAGCGAATATCGGATTTCTGTTTGCAGAGATGTCTCGCAAGCTAAACGGCGGAAACGGAGAAGGTGGAATGTGATTTATGGCTGCTTGAATTCTGCGTGACGTGGCGTTCCAGTTATGCTGCATCCAAACAGGAAGAAGTTGAACTATCACACCGATTAAACACCATAAGGGGGCCGGGGGTCAAAGGGTCATACAAGTCATGCATGTCACAGCCGGCCCAGGTGGAAACTGGGAGAACTGGGAGAATCAAGAGTAGAAAATAGCAAAATTCCCATATTATTATTGCCATATTATTATTCCCATATTATTATTTCCATATTATTATTTCCATAATATTACAAATTATCCCCCACCTCCATTTGCAAACATTACAGCTTTGTTTTGTTTTATTAGTTTTTCATAACATAACATATTCTCTCTGTAATATTTCACCTCTATGCTACAAATATTATTTTTCCTCATCATATTACGAGTTTGTTTGCGTGACATTTTACTCATTAGAATATGATTTCTCTTACTATTTTGACTATTCGTGTAACATTTGATTTTTTTCGCAAACCTAATTTTCCAAAAAGTACAGATTTATTCTATTTTGTTTTATTATGACTTAAAAAAGTAGTAATAATTTTCTTTCGTATTTTAGCTTGGTGCTACAAAAATGAAATTTTGTTATCATTTTCGTATTTTGTTCCACAAACTAATTATCCAAAAATTAAAGCTTAATTATTTTTATATTTAAGGAAAATTAGTATAATAGTATAAAAGTATAATAAATAGTATAAAAGTATAATAAATATTATGAGCCTGTTTTCCCCATTTTTGCTGTTTTTTTTTAATTATCCAAATATTTTAACTTTGTTCTCGCATTATCTTGTCACAATATTTACATTTTGATAATATTATATCTTTTACCACACCTAATTATCCAAAAATTACAGCTTAATTATTTTTATATTTAAGGGAAATGAAAATATAATAAATTATATTAATGTTTTTTAGTAATTTTTATATTTAAGGAAAATGAAAGTATAATAAATATTATGAGGCAGTTTTCCCAATTTTTGCTGTTTTTTTTTAATTATCCAAATATTTTAACTTTGTTCCCACATTTTCTTGTCACAATATTTACATTTTATTTTGATAATATTATATCTTTTACCACACCTAATTATCCAAAAATTACAGCTTAATTATTTTTATATTTAAGGAAAATAAAAGTGTAATAAATATTATGAGGCCGTTTTCCCAATTTTTGCTGTTTTTTTAAATTATCAAAATATTTAAACTTTGTTCCCACATTTTCTTGTCACAATATTTACATTTTATTTTGATAATATTATATCTTTTACCACACCTAGTTTTCCAAAAATTACAACAATTTAGTTTTGTCTGTTTTTCATAAAATTACAACTTTAAAAAATATATATTTTTTCTTTCATATTTCATCTCTATGCTACAAAAATGATATTATTTTTCCTCATCAATAAAATACATCTGTGGGAAAGTGCCCCCCACCGCCCTGAGGGCGCCAACCAATCGCTCTGCCTTGAGGGCCTGAAGTCTAGGACTAGACCTGGTCCCTCAAGGCCGGTCTAGGCCCCTGAAGGCAGATGTTCTGGTCTGCATTATTGATGAGCTCCTCTGACCAGGCTGGTACAGTTTGCTGGGGGGGGGGGATCGAGGAATCAGAATGTAAGAATTTAAGATGGTATGTAAGTACGGCGGTGGGGGGCCTGTCCAAATGCATGAGAGCCTTTTTGGCCCGGGTCCGATTCCCAGTGTGGAGTGGGAAAGCATAGTTTGGGTTCCCAGATGGAAAATGTTGATATGTAACCTCCTGTCTCCTTTTCCTTCGCCACTGAAGGAAACCTCGGCTCCGGTTAAAGCTCCATCCAGATCCTATCCGGAGGGAACGATTTCCAAATAAACAGCGTTACCTACGTTGAGCGAAATTGGTACACGGCTTGATGTCGGTCTGGGAAAGTCAACTGTGGAAGGATCCGGAGTAATGGTTTTGTTCGAGGGATAACGAGCTCAAAGGCAAAGAAACGGCGACCGCTGGAGGGTTCGACTGGCAGGACTTGAATAAACCGTCGTTTGTAAAAGTCATAAATCAAAAAGGAGCAGATGGAAGTTTTGAAAGGAATTCTAGCCTCGGGATTAGGAAAAGGATGTTAAGGTTTGTACTCTGTGTATTCTGTAGCGTTGGCCTTCAATCAGCCGTGCAGTGAGAATTGCGTACATCAACAAGACATAAAGTGTAGTGACGCTTCGGTTTACCATCAAGAACACGTCTTGGTTTGCGTACGCTGTCTCAGTTATCATACAGTCTGAGAAAAGAATCCCTTTCCTGGGAATGCAGTGTCCAAACAAAAGCAGAAGGCACTAAAATACAGAGTATGTAAAGGATATCAGTTTTGGAAATATCAACCGTTATTTTATTAAAAAATACACACCTATAATCCTAATTATTATATGATGTATTTTTTTTATATTTTATTACATTTGAATTTGAATAAATGCATAATTTGCATTAGTTATGATGTTTCTTTTCATTTCTTTCCTAAAATACAGAGTATGGAAAGGATATCAGTTTTGGAAATATCAGCCATTATTTTATTAAAAAATACATGCCTATAAACCTAATTATTATATGATGTATTTTTTTAAATATTTTATTAAATTTTAATTTGAATAAATGCATAATTTGCATTAGTTATGATGTTCCTTTTCATTTCTTTCCTAAAATACGGAGTACAGTGCATCCGGAAAGTATTCACAGCGCTTCACTTTTACTACATTTTGTCATGTTACAGCCTCATTCCAAACTGTATTAAATTAATCTCTTACCTCAAAATTCTACACAAAATACTCCATTATGACAATGTGAAAAAAGTTTTTTTTTGACATGTTTTGAATTTATTAAAAATAGAAAAATCACATTTACATAAGTATTCACAGCCTTTGCCATGAAGCTGAAAATTGAGCTCAGGTGCATCTTTTTTCCACTGATCATCCTTGAGATCTTTCTACAGCTTAATTGGAGTCCACCTGCAGTAAATTCAGTTGATTGGACATGATTTGGAAATATAATAACTGTCTATATACATATGTAAAGGATATCAGTTTTGAAAATATCAACCATAATTTTATGAAAGAAATACACACCTATAATCCTAATTATTATATTATGTATTTTTTAATATTTAAAAAAAATTGAATTTGAATAATTGCATAATTTGCCTTAGTTATGATACTCCTTTTCATTTCTTTCCTAAAATACAGAGTATGTAAAAGATATCAGTTTTGGAAATATCAACCATTATTTTACAAAAAATACACACCTATAATCCTAATTATTATATGATGTATTTTTAAAAAATATTTTATTACATTTGAATTTTAATATACGCATGATTTGCATTAGTTATGATGTTCCTTTTCATTTATTTCCTAAAATACGGAGTATGTAAAGGATATCAGTTTTGGAAATATCAACCATTATTTTATTTAAAAAATACACGCCTTTAATCCTAATTATTATATGATGTATTTGTTTAATATTTTATTGAATTTCAATAAATGCATAATTTGCATAAGTTATGATATTCCTTTTCATTTCTTTCCTAAAATACGGAGGTGTGTAGTTGAAATCCCAGCCAATGAAAGCCAAATCAAAGAAACGTGGGTTGCGAGTCTGACTCCCGGACCACTGGATGTGGCGAGTCCCAGGTTGGGATCATTTGAGAAGGTGCGTCTCCGAGCTGGTTTGATGTTCCCACCATGACGGCCAGTCGGACATTTTTCCGAGATGGGTTGTTTTGTTTTGGTTTGGAATAGCGATAGCTACAAGACGAGCGGAGGAATACCGGGAATAAAACACCAAACGCAGACGATCATCATGACTGCACCTTAGCTTTTTGTTGGTTTAGTCCCGTTTGTCAATCAGTGATTGACATTCCGGGGGTGCTGGACTCGTCCTTGCCATGTGCGGACCAGACACTCCTCGACTTCACGCTTTGCGATTGTGCAGGGCGCATCTGCCAAAGTCAAATGTTGCATGCATGCAGGACTTGCGGCAACGAGCGGAGAAAATGACTAAAACAGATTTTTGTCTTTTTGTGTATCGATGGCGGCCAAATGGATTGAGCCGGTCGGGGAGTCGAACGGTCCAACCAGAAACACGTTCTCCTTTTGCAGACGCATTGGCGAATGAGTGGAGTCGGTGTTTACGATACGTCGGAAGTGTTGCTGTGTTGACCCGTGCCAGAACCTTCACCCTGAAGTGGTTTTCTTTTGCCAGACCAGACCTGAAGCGGACCGTGGCTGGAAATTTGACGCGTCATAAAACGTTTTGATTTGTCGATGCTTTGAGCGTTCGGCATGGATTGTTTTTATTCCAGACCATATGCCGGCGAATGCTGCCTTGCCAAAATCCTAGTGATCACAGACGCTTCTTTCTACATGACGACGGTCTGCCACCATTCCAGGTGCATCCCGAGGCGTGACCCCGAACGTAAGTGTCTGGAAAGCATAACTCAGGCTACACTTGGATTGCTTTTTGGAGGGAATGTGGAAACGTTGAGGAACTAGGAGCTGCTGGCCGGACAAGAACATGGTACATGTGTTCGGAAGCGTGAATGACTACGGTTGTTTTTGCAGTTTTGGGAACTTTGGGATCTACCTAGCATGACCATCACGTGCTAGCAAAGCTCAGGTTGAACTATTTTAAAGGCCATGCATTACACTTCGTACTCTTCCATAACCAAGTCAGTGGCCTGAAGCTAACCTGACACAGCATGGGTGGGCAAACTTGACCGGGGGGCCCGAACTAAACACAGTCCACCTGGAAATGTTATTATGACTGTAAAAGTGTTATAGAACTTGCTGGATGGGCTCGAGTCCTTTTTTCCAGAAGCACTTTAAACATCTGAGGTTGCTTTGCATAACTCAGTAATGACAGAGAACCTCATAAAAACCAAAGCCTTCTTACTGACTAAGACTCCCAGAAAGTCCTGTAAAGGCATTGATGATGTTTGATGCCACAATAGGAAGCATAAAATGATCAAATATTGAATATCAAGACAGTGTGTTAATATGTAATGGTAATGGTTTAATTTCATTTGAACATGCATCAGATTACAATGGAGTGCATCCCATAATCAGTTCCCAGTTCCACATGTCCAAAAGGAGTAGGAAGAAGCAAAGCTTATTAAATCCTACCCCTTCATCTGGTACTTTTACAATCACTGTTACATTTGTTCGCTTCCTGCTTTCCATAATACAGTTTAAGGTTTTTTTTGTTAATTTTTTTGTCACGTACCAAAATACGAGGTGATATGACCATACAAGACTCTTCATCCTTTTGTATTTAGCAAACATCAATATGGGTACCATGGGTACCATATCACCTCGTACTTTAGTATGTGACAAAAAAATACATTTATAAAATAAATTAATAAAATAAAAAATAATTCATGAATGATGAATATTTTTTTATTTTATTAAAAATATTCATGAATGAATGAATGAATTAATATTTTTTTATTTTATTTTATTTTATTTAAATAAATTAAGAAAATAAATATTCACGAATGAATTAATTAGTTAATATTTTTCTTTTATTAATTTATTAATTGTAATATTAAATAATATTATGTTATAATATTACAATATAATAATAGTAAATAATTATAATATTTGATAATTAATAATAATTAATTAATTAATTAAAGTATTCAAATTTATTTACATTTATTTTAATTTCATGAATGAATAATGTTTTATTTTATTTAACTGGAAAATGTATGCAAACTGAGGCAAAATGTTGTAATGTAAATGGTGGATGCTAACCAAAAAAAGGCCAGTTCATATGATATAACATTTATTTCTATCCTCATACGGTGTGTGTGTGGTGTAGCTATATTATGCGCTGTGTTGTGTGACGTGTTTTGCTATTTTTGCACCGAGAGTGAGGTCGGTTTGATGGACACCCGTCGGCTTGCATTGTGCGTCAGGGTAAATGTCAATCAAGGCGGTTCGCTGCAAATAAAGATGACTTCCTCGAGCGAGCTGAGGTTCGTCTCTGGCTCCTTGCTGAGCGACTCGGGCTTGTCACAGCGTGCTGCCCAGCCTTGCATTTATGGGCAATGCTGATCTTCTATTATTCATGGCCACGTAGATCATTATGATTATGGAGCATAAAACCAAGAAAGAGATGGTTTTCCCACAAATTAAAAAATGTTGCAGGGTCACGGATGCTGAATGGCGACAATGTAGGGATCCACTATAGATGTTTTGTCATTCTTACGCAGTACACATAAATATTGCTTTGTATATATGGACTGCTCAACTGGTGTACTTCCCAAACTTTATTAATACACTAAATCTGTTTAACCCTTAGATGCACGAGTGACTGGACCCTACACTCTTCCATAAGTGGCTCAAAAATCACCCATACTAGAATCAATGCCTTTTTATGCCAATTTTGCCATTTTGGTTAGCAATAATCATTTGTATGATATTTAGTATTATATTTAGGACCACACAAAAATGATTTCATGTTAGAAACATCTTTTTTACATCTTTGAAAAAGAAAATGACCCCGTACAACAATAGAAAATGTGAGGATCCATTGTGTGTTGCATAAAGGGAAGTTAAAAATGTGAACGGCATGATATCAAAAACATGTTTTTTGAGGAATACCTGGAATTTGAAATGCTAAAAAAATTTCATTACAAAGATATTTAAAAAAAACAACCTGACCGGGTCATTTTTGACCCACTTATGGAAGGTTGGGGTAGTAACACAAACACTAAAATTTCTTAAAATGTATAAAAGATAAGTTAAAAATTTGAACAGCATGATATCAAAAACATGTTTTTGAGGAATACCTGGAATATGAAATGATGAAAAAAAATTCATTACAAAGATATTTAAAGAAAACAACCTGACCGGGTCATTTTTGACCCACTTATGGAAGGTTGGGGTAGTAACACAAAAACAAACATTTCTTAAAATGTATAAAAGATGAGTTAAAAATGTGAACGGCATGATTTCAAAAACATGTTTTTTTGAGGAATACCTGGAATATGAAACAATTTTAAAAAATTAATTAGAAAGATATTTCAAGAAAACAACCTGACCGGGTCATTTTTGACCCACTTATGCATCTAAGGGTTAACGGCTCAGAACACGCTGCTTCTCTTCTACTTCTCTTCAGAAACTGGACTTGGCATAGAATATTAATCACGGCGTCTGACCGCAGCCACCGTCGTGTGATGGTGATGAACGCCGGAGACGCGGGGCGGTTTGGCAGGAATAGTTTTTGTTTAAAAATCATCTGTGTTATTGTGTGTACGCCATCAAAAAGTGTTTCTAACAAGTCACAAATGAAGCGTTTCATGGGGGTGGGAAAATCCTGTTCTCTCATTTGGGGCTTTTAAACAAACCGTCTCTGGTGGTTTCCTGTTCCCTGGATGTCAAAGCTAGGAGCTATCAAGTAACACGACTACTACAGATTCCTAACAGATTCCGAACAGATTCCTAACTCTAAGAGAGGAGGTCAACGAAGCCCTTGGACCAAGGTCACATCTTCAGCCACATCTTCACTTCGAGGACGTGACTGTGGGCACAGTGACATTTCTACAGCTTCATCATTTTCTCCATAATTGGAAGCAGGTGAGAAGGGAGCTGAGGGATCCATCCATCCATCATCCATCATCCATCATCCATCATCCATCATCCATCATCCATCATCCATCATCCATCATCCATCATCCATCATCCATCATCCATCCATGCTTCCATCTATCAATCCATCATCCATCATCCATCATCCATCATCCATCATCCATCATCCATCATCCATCATCCATCATCCATCATCCATGCATCCATGCATCCATCCATGCTTCCATCTATCAATCCATCATCCATCATCCATCATACATCCATCATCCATCCATCCATCATCAATCCATCCATCATCCATCATCCATCCATCCATCCATCCATGCATCCATCCATGCATCCATCCATGCTTCCATCATCCATCAATCCATCATCCATCCATCCATGCATCCATCCATGCATCCATCCATGCTTCCATCCATGCATCCATCCATCCATGCTTCCATCCATCCATCAATCCATCCATCATCCATCATCCCTTATCCTGTTCAGAGACATATAGGTGTTCGGAGCTTATCCTTAAAGGTGGAGTACTGTTCTGAAATGGAATAAACCGAGACAAACTCAAACTAAGTCTTGATTTAGAACTACCACTGACTTGCCTGACCCCGGACTGGTCGCCAGTCAATTACAACCATTCACACCATCACCGCGTGGGGACCGAACCCGTGCCGTGGGTCAGTCGAGTCCACCATTAGACCATCAGTGTCAGATACTGGTGTGTTGCGGGTTTATAAAGACCTAGAATCCTAGGCATAGCAACAATGTCGCAGGGACGCACCCCGGACTGACGGACAAACTGGAACGGTCAACAGTTCCAAGCCCCCCAGGACAGAACATTCACACGGACAGCATGGACCATGTAGAGCCTTCAGTTAACCCAACAAACATGTTTTCAAGTGTGGCTCTCAGCTGCACTACACAAAAAACCACACACACAACTTGCCAAGTCCACAGAGGCCTGAGCCGGGATTTGTACCCACAACCTTTTTGTTTTGCAACAGCTGTGCTAACCACAGTGCATACACGTACAAGCATTTCTCTTTTCTTGAACATACAACCCAGCCCGGACCATGTGGCATGACATCATTCTGACGACCACGCCCCTTTTGTCGCCTTCCAGAAAGGAACTTTGGAATGATTCCCATAAAACACGTACAAGGTAGACACGCACCAACGCTCGCTAAAAGGACATATGTAGGAGATGGAACGTTCCCAGAGGGAACATTTAGCACGCTGATGTAAATGTCCAAACATGTGTAAACATACTCGGACATGAGCCGTCCTCCTGCGTCTTGGCCTGCTTCTGATCTCCCAGATGCCTCCGTGTCTTCCTCTCAACAGCCGGGCTTCTGCGGCCGCTGATTTAGGAGGCTACCCCTATGCGACCTCCTTTCCCACAGAACTCTCCTCCTACGTCTATCAGAGGATTCCAAGCCAACAACCTTCTTTTGGAGTTCCTAGCAGTTGCTGCTAAATCGTGTTCATAAAAACACTAAAAAAAAGGGGGGGGGGGGGTTGCATTCAGGTAATTGCCCGTCGAGGAACCACCATTCATGGACTGCATTTCATTACCTCCGACCTTCTAGATCTACGAATCACGAAGAAGGTTTCTGGTCGGGAATCCATTTTTGTTGTATATCATAGATTTGGGGTGACTACCGGTCTAACGGCTTTGCCAAAATAGGACTGGAACCAAACATTAACAATGTCTTATCTGGTTTCTGGCTCCACGGGGTACACGCATAGATCATCCTGACCAAAGTAAGGCCGGATTATCGCTTGGTTCTTAACGGCCAATTATCAGGGCCGACAAACACGGATGTTAAACCTTACTCAATGTGGACCAGCAACAACCCCATGTGGATTCATGCTATAGACGATGCCCAAGCCTTGGTTGCTATGACTGTCACAGGAACTGAAGGGAATTGAAGGGTACACAGGGAATTGAAGGGTACACCTTGTGATACAGATATCAGTAAATTGAAGGGAACTGAAGGGAATTGAAGAAAACTGAAGGGAATTGAAGGGTACTGAAGGGAACTCAAGGGAACTCAAGGGAACTCAAGGGAACTCAAGGGAACTCAAGGGAACTCAAGGGTACTGAAGGGCACACAGGGAATTGAAGGGAACTGAAGGGAACTGAAGGACACTGAAGGGAACTGAAGGGTACTGAAAGGAACTGAAGGGCACACGGAGAATTGAAGGGAACTGAAGGGAACACAGGGAATTGAAGGGAACACAGGGAATAGAAGGGAACTGAAGGGAACACAGGGAATAGAAGGGAACTGAAGGGAACACAGGGAATAGAAGGGAACTGAAGGAAACTGAAGGAAACTGAAGGGAATTGAAGGGTACTGAAGGGAACTCAAGGGAACTCAAGGGAACTCAAGGGAACTCAAGGGAACTCAAGGGTACTGAAGGGCACACAGGGAATTGAAGGGAAGTGAAGGGAACTGAAGGACACTGAAGGGAACTGAAAGGAACTGAAGGGCACACGGGGAATTGAATGGAACTGAAGGGAACACAGGGAATTGAAGGGAACTGAAGGGAACACAGGGAATAGAAGGGAACTGAAGGGAACACAGGGAATAGAAGGGAACTGAAGGGAACACAGGGAATAGAAGGGAACTGAAGGGAACACAGGGAATAGAAGGGAACTGAATGGAATTGAAGAGAACACATGGAATTGAAGAGAACACAGGGAATTGAAGTAATACAGGGAATTGAAGGGAACACAAAATTAAAGAGAATTGAAGGGAAAACACAGGGAACAGAAGGGCATTGAAGGGAACTGAAGGGACCACAGGGAATCGAAGGGAGCACAGGGAATTGAAGTGACACAGAATTGAAGGGAGCACAGGGAATTGAAGGGAGCACAGGGAATTGAAGGGAACTGAAGGGTACACAGGAAATTGAAGGGAACTGAAGGGAATTGAAGGGTACACAGGGAATTGAAGGAAACTGAAGGGAATTGAAGGGAACACATGAAATTGAAGGGAACTGAAGGGAATTGAAGGGAACTGAAAGGAATTGAGGGGAACACATGGAATTGAAGGGAACTTTGGCTGCTAACACGGCTTTAGCGCTAGAGTGAGGGACAGAGCAACGACTCCTGCCTGAAGGCCATCCCACAGCGGCGTGTGACCAGCATGAGGAGGCCGTGCCAGATTGTTACGGTTCTTCTACCACTGCTGTTGCTTCTGCTTGGTTACCATTCAAGCCAACAACGCAGATTCCGGCTAAGCAGAGCAGTGGTCGGCTGGGCCGTCAGGACGAGACATGACCAGATGGAAGAATAATCGAAAGGACACCGGCGTCTTATATTAAGTGTGCTATTTTGATTTTGTGTGCAGGCCCCTGACACTTGACAAAGGCCAGATGCAGAGCAACGTGTTTCATAAAAAAAATAGCAAGAGGTAAGAGGAGAATAAAATATGCTAGTGGAGGTGAAGGCGAGGCAGCTGTTACAACACTTCCCATAATATCGGCCAGGCCAAGTCAAATGGATCAATCCGAGTAAAAGCCTCCCGTACCTTTGGCGTGTTGGGAACATCCAGCACGTTGTCAAACACTCCCGCTCTGCACCGTAACCTTGGGGGAGGTATTCACTAATCAAACAAAGTGACAATCAAATCAATCTGCTTCTCATTTAGGAAAGACCAACGCCACGTCCGACAGGCAGAGGATTCCCATTCTGGGATTCACGTGAAATACGAGCACGACGCTCAGCTGCTTGTGTTTAAATCCTTTGGTGGGAACACTTCAATATCCACACTGGTCACAAGTGAACCTCCATACTGACCGAGCACCCCTTTATAGCTGGGTGAAATGGTTTGGTCTGCCACCACATTCAAAGTGCTTGCTAGCTACAGTGATATAAGCTAGCAGTGTTTGTAATTAATAAATATTTAACATGTATCATTACATCAACAGATGAGTTAGCGGCAGCCCCGCCTCCCCATTACTTTACCCCTCCCTGCCTCAGCAGGCAGCTATTAACATGATTTCACTTATTTTTACACTTGTCAGTGACGGCTACACGGTGGTATATTTCCTTAGTACCTTGTACGTCCTGCTGGGGGCGCCAAATCCACGCTGTGATCTTACACGTCTTTACCGTCATCATCCTTGTGCGTCATTTGTTCGCCAACAATGTCGATTCAAGAGATGAGGAGGGTTGAAGTAGACACCCTGTCAGCGACAAAACACAAACAAAAGTCAAGTGTCGGTTTAGGCAAAGCAGAAGTGTGTAGCACTACACCACCAGGGATGCCGATGCAGCCCAAAACACTCACTTCAATCGCACCTTTTTGAAGGCCTTAATCGTCTCAAAAATTAAAACAAAATGTGATAAAATAAATTTGTATTTTTAAAATGAATCATAATTTCAATTGAGCGCCTTTTCACAATTCATTTCATTGTTTTTTTTCTTTGTAATTTCAGTTCCTAGTACGTCATTTTATCCCAAATGTTTCAAACAAGACTATTCCAGATGACAGTAAATGAAAATTATAGTGATGCTACAGCACTGTGGTTTTCATCTTTTTTAAAACAAAAATGATTTTCTATGCTTCACACTGAAAAAAATGTTTGGATGACCTCATTGCAATGCACAAGCGTTTGAAGGCACAATTAAAGTGCAATTGCTCCATCTAGTGGATATGTTGGTGAATAGCAACACCTGGTTGTTCGACAAACAAGTAATGGAGTTCAGCAGTTGGCGGTAATTAGCATGTTGTCATCTGTAATCGATGGCAGAATAATCCAATAGAAGGTTTTTACCTGCTTCACTCTACTTCGGGACTTCCTGAACCATAAAGATTGGACGGCTAGAGCAGTAGGCGAGCTCACGTTAACTTTATTTACAACATACAGCATGTACAAATCTCACAGGCTAAACTAGCCATAAACCTAAACGCTTATCGAGTGGGTTTGTCCACTGTTGCTATACGTCAACGTCACCACCATATTGGATAGGTCAAGGCTGCGCTGTAAATGAATACATGTCAATGTACTTACTTTCATAAAGCACCTTACTAATAAATTTACGTTAATTCCTCTCGTTTATACATTCACACACGCACTAATATAGTGGGGAAACAGTTAAGTACCAAAAACAATCAAAATTGTTTTTGTTGTATGAAAGAAGGTACATTTACCGCGCAGACTTGACCTATCCAATATGGCGGCGACGTTGACATACGGCTCAGGGCAATGCCAAACGAAACTAGCCAACGACTCTTTTCCGGTATAACGTCCCGCACACAAAACGTTTCCCTTGCAACATGTACCAGGTTTAAACATCCCCATCACAATGCTATTGTAACGTTCATGTTAAATTCACTACAACTGTATAACCACAATTTTCTTGACTAGCAACAGTCTCATTTTCAATATAAATATTTTTAAATAAATTAATTTCTGCAATATAGGATTCAGTGCGAACAAATATTTTGCTACTTGGAGCATAGACGACCGGTTCATGACTTTCTAAATAGGGTTTTAACATTATTAGAGTCCTGTAGACATGAAATACCTATAGTCAGCTTTACACTCCTGTTGTTCATCGTTGACGTCATATTGTGCGACTCTTATGCTGCAGACTTCAGACGACCGCTAGCCAGTGAGCTAACGAGACATAGGACGTGACGTTGTCTTTGAGATGCAAAGTACATCCCTTAGCTGTATTATTTTCCAAAGGTGCACCATGGAAAGAGCGGTCTATTTCAAAATGCCAAGAGGATTAATGGCAGCTTAAAGCGCGTTTTGGTGTATTAAACTAAATCCTTTGAAAGTTGCCATGTCGATTTCAGACAAATCCACAGAAATAGCGCAAACACGGATGAAGGCTGATTAAAGTCGGATGTTTTTGGTCACAATACTTACATTATTATTATTATTTAAATTATTTAAAGTATTTGGGCAATTTACTGTTCACGCTGCACTTTACATTATGTTGTTCATATTTGGTGTCTATTCTATCTATTTATTCTCCACATTATTATTATTATTATTATTTATTATTACTTATCTTCTTTTGTGTCTGTTATTATATGGGAGCCAGGCAACGACATTTCGTTGGCAATTTCACTACTGTGTTTTTGTGCAATGACAATAAAGGGAGTCTATCTATGTATTTCATCTGTACTTGTGCATGTCTCTACTAAGAAGATGCCAGATCGTCTTAGAAGTGACTTCAGGCTTTTGCGTGTAAATGGAACAATGTCTCCATCTAGTGTTCAAATTGGAGCATGACTTTCAATTTAAAATGTACGCAGCCTTTCTACATTGCCATACATCAGGGGTGTCCAAACATTTTCCACCGGTGGCTGCATACTCAGAAACTTCGTTTAAGACCTTAAAACCAATTCTATTGTCAGGGCCTAACACAAATTGAGTTGATATAACAAGGCAAAGGTAAAAATATTGGAAATATTTTATAAAATGTGAGGGAAATGAGGGAAGGGTTAGGGTTATTTGCAATGGAGCTTAGGTTCGTGTTTAAATTGGACAAAAGTATCTCCTACAGCAGGGGTCTCAAACTCGCGGCCTGCGGGCCAAATGTGAGATGCTACTTTGAGGCCCCCACCTTGATACCAAAGTTTAATGTTGAAATGACAGCTTAAAGCTGTGTGCACACCGGACACAATTAACATGATTTTGCCCCGCCCATACTGTTACCCTACCCTGTTACCCCAACCTGTTTTGCTTTGGATTAGCAATGAAGCTAAAGGCTTACGACGCTGGGTACAAATAAAATGCAGGAAATGATTTGGAATAAAACGGAAAAGACACGTCAAGATAAAGCATCTCATCACACGACGCTGCTCCCAGATGGAACTGAGTACGATGCTAACTTGCTAATTGGGTCAAATTATTAAGTTTCATTAATGTTCATGTTAAAGGTTAAATAACTGTTAATACTGTACATTTGAATCTGAAAAAAATCATTTCTCTACCAACTGTATGTGGTTTCTTACGTTTTTCTTATTTGCTGTTTTATTATTTTTTTACTTATTTATTACTGATTTATTGTCTTTATTCTTAATTTGTTTATTTTTTTATCTTATTTTGTGTATAGAAAAATAAAAATTAAGATATTTGAGAACAGTGGAATGTTTTATCAGATATTTTGGTGTGGAAAACCGGAACCAAAGTACTGAAAAAATGTAGGGTATAGTAGAAGCAAAAGCATTGAAGATTTTTATTGATTTTTTTTCCAGTTTTTAATAAATTTTTTGAAAACCTGATGCGGCCCGGCTTCACCCAGAACCTAGCTCCAGTGGCCCCCAGGTAAATTGAGTTTGAGACCCCTGTCCTACAGGTCCTTCATTAAGACGTGAAACGGGCCATAAATCATCATCAAGCCTTACAATTAATTATCAAAGTTTGCACCAGATATTTGTCATCTGGTCAGTGGGAATCGAATACGTGTTCTGGCCTCCGCTGAAGCTCGACGGTCCACCTCGCAGCCAAATGAATGTTATTGTTATGTAAGTAATGAATGTATGTTTTGGTCATGAAGGACGTACCTCTTCGTCTGGGAAGTCAAAGTTTGGGAATGTCTCTTAGGATGGAGTCTGACATTGGTTTCTGTTACTTCCCGTTCTTGGAGTCGAATTGAGCGGCGGACTGGAACCACACTTTTTCCACCTGCTCTTTCCCCATCTCCAAAAAACGACACAAAATAGGAACTCCTTTCCTGCACGAAATGGTTAAATATTCTTCGTTTTCTGGGTGCAGCGTCACGGAATAGCGAGCGAGCACCAACGACTGGCTTAAGCGTGCCAGTACCAACCAAAAGAGACAAACTTTCTCCTCCTCGTTGAGCGGAATGACGCTTTCCCAGCCCGCCAGGATGGGACCCCCCACGTCCACGGGCTTGGCGTGCTCCAGCATCATGTACGTCAGGGTGATGGCGAGCTCGTGGACGTAATAACTCATGTGCATGTCCACAAAGTCAATGATACCAGAGATCCTGTGACCGTCCCCGTCATTGGCTTCCACGAGCACATTGAGGTCATTGAAGTCTCCATGGATGAGACCTGAGCAAAAACCAAACAGATCCGTGGATCAGGTCCCGTATGTAAACAACACATCTAAGCATATCATGCGTACATTTGCGGAAACCGGCGTATTTGGGGGCCACAAAGGTCTTGTACTGATGCAGGACGGTCTTCACAACCTCCTGGAGAGGATCTCCATCCAGGACGTGCATGTACTTCTCCAGGAGGACCAGATTGGACAAATCCCATATGAAGTCCTTCCTCCGCAGCACCGACAGTTGCGGATGTTTCATCTGGGAACAGGAAGAAATACGACCTTTTAAACACGCGGTATGGAAATAAAGTACCGGGACGACATTACAGTGGAACCTCCAAAGCAGCGGCCCGCGGGCCACATCATGGCCCGCCAAGCGTCTCAATTTGGCCCGCCGGGTATTTCAAATGTTTAAACATTTAACATTGAAACTGTATCCGGCAACATACAAACAACACACAAAGTCACCTACCATCTGCCGCAAGGCATGCTGGGTAGCTTATGGTAGTCTTTCTCCCAACATTTTGCAGAGGTCAGAAAAGAAGTAAACAAGGAGTTAAGATGCTCCTGATGTCCAATGTTTTATTGTCCATACGTCATATGGACTACCCAGCATGCCTTGCAGACACTTCGGAGGTAAAAGTTTGAAGTTTTATGTTGTGTTTAGCTCTCGGTTGTTGTTTATTAGCCACTTTGTAGCAGCGGGTGATGCTACTCTTTCTCCCAACATTTTGCCGAGGTCGGAAGAGAAGTAAACGAGGAGTTAAGATGCTCCTGGATATCCAATGTTTTATTGTCCATACGTCATATGGACTACCCAGCATGCCTTGCAGACACTTCGGAGGTAAAAGTTTGAAGTTTCGTGTTGTGTTTAGCTCTCGGTTGTCGTTTATTAGCCACTTTGTAGCAGCGGGTGATGCTACTCTTTCTCCCAACATTTTGTCGAGGTCGAAAGAGAAGTAAACAAGGAGTTAAGATGCTCCTGATATCCAATGTTTTATTGTCCATACGTCATATGGACTACCCAGCATGCCTTGCAGACACTTTGGAGGTAAAAGTTTAGCTATTGGTTGTCGTCTATCAGCCATTTTGTAGCAGCAGGTGATTTCTGCCATGCAACCACAACCGTTGCTGCAGTCTGGCTTCCTCCTCTACCGCGTGCATTGCTGGGGTCCCAGACTGCAGGTTGGGGCACTCTACCTCTTTGAGGATGGTGTCCATCCTGGCTGCTGTCTGGCCCACTTCATAAAGTAGCTGTGGTGAGAAAGGAACCTTGGCAATCGGGATTCCGGGTAAATAGGTCAACAGGCGGACCAGGTACTTCCGTCGGCCATAACCGCAATCTAGCAAAGATACATAATGCAAAAATTAGGATTACAGATTATACATTGAGGGGGGGTTATAGGCTATTTATAGGCTCATTTAAAGCATCCACGTCACATAGGAGGGACCTCCAACCACCCAGTCTCCTCATTTGCAGGTACTGGTGTCCTACCCAGGTCTTCCAGGAACATGCCCTGCCCCGTGGTCGTCTTCACGGCTGTTTGAGTGGGAAGTCCATTCTCCTCCAGGAAGGTCATGGCGTAGGTCTGCAGTTCAAACAGGGTGGGGTCCTTACTGTCCTCCGAGTTCATGATCTTCAGGAGATACTGGCCCCCGTCCAACGTCACTACGTGGAAGTTCTGGTCCTCGTAGCTGGGGAGGTCTTTTGTTTGGGAGGGGGTCAGGTTGTAGTGTTTCTTCACAAGGTCTGCGGCCTGGGAGGGGCTGACATTGGGCTTGGAGTGCTGCTCTGACATGTTGCTGGAGAAAAACAAAAGAATTAGCGTCTGACCTCAATTAGCGTTTTGAAATATTAGCCATGTTTACATAATTACATAATACTAAATATTCCAATTCAATTCGGGTTATTGCAATGTTTTTTCTTGTAAATTTACAACTTCATTCTCAGAATCATTTTTTTTGTCTCGTAAATTTATGACTTTATTATGAGTTTATCGCTCACAATTTTATTTCCGTAATATTACAAAGTTTTTCCTTTTTTAATTTTACGACTTTATTGTCATAAGATTATGAGTTTTTCGCTCGTAAATTTATGACTTTATTATGAGTTTATTGCTCACAATTTTATTTATGTAATATTACAAGGTTTTTTCTTTTTTAATTTTACGACTTTATTGTCATAAGATTATGAGTTTTTCTCTCGTAAATTTATGACTATTATGAGTTTATCGCTCACAATTTTATTTCCGTAATATTATAAGGTTTTTTTCTTTTTTAATTTTACAACTTTATTGTCATAAGATTATGAGTTTTTCTCTCATAAATTTATGACTTTATTCTCTAAATCCGCAATTATTTTTATACTCTGTCATAAAATGTTGATTTGGGACAATGAAATCTATCTTGAGTCTGTTCTTTAAAAATTGCCAAAATTGCGAAATGAATATAATATATGTGGCAAATAATATATATGGCTGCACGGTGGTCTAGTGGTTAGCGCGCAGGCCACACAGCTAGGAGACCCGAGTTCAATCCCATCCTTGGCCATGTTCTCCCCGTGCATTCGTGGGTTTTCGCCGGGTACTCTGGTTTCCTCCCACATTCGAAAAACATGCTAGGTTAATTAGCCACTCCAAATTGTCCATAGGTATGTGAGTGCGAATGGTTGTTTGTCTGTGTGCCCTGTGATTGGCTGGCCACCAGTCCAGGGTGTACCCCGCCTCTCGCCCGAAGACAGCTGGGATAGGCTCCAGCACCCCCGCGACCCTCGTGAGGAAAAAGCGGTAGAAAATGAATGAATGAATGAATATCCCATAGCTGCACGGTGGTCAAGTGGTTAGCACAGCTAGAAGACCGAGTTCAATTCCCCCCTTGGCCATCTCTGTGTGGAGTTGGCATGTTCTCCCCGTGAATGTGTGGGTTTTCCGGTTTCCTCCCCCATTCCAAAAACATGCTAGGTTAACTGGCTAACTCCAATTGGCTAACTGCCCTGTGATTGGCTGGCCACCAGTCCAGGGTGGACGGCTGGGATAAGGTCCAGCACCCCCGCGATAAGCGGTAGAAAATGAATGAATATCCCATATCCATTTTATCTTGTACTTAAATTCCCAAGCCTTGACTCATGCGGTCCAACGGTCAAAATCAAAACATGAGGAATTAAAGATGACGTCACGACGGAAATACACTCCATGTTATTTGGAAAAACATCTGCTATTGCTAGTAAGGATTCCCTTTACCGAGTGTACGTCTCTTTGTCAGCTTTTGTCCATGGCTAAAATGCCGTTTTTAGCATCGCTCCATTCGGTGCCTTTTTCCTTCCGTTAACTTGTGCCGCACTTTGGGTCCGTTGGGGAACAACACACTCGGAAAGGAACTTTTAGCCTTCGGCTTGTGGAATGTTCCAGAAGACAGCAAATAGCATTTAGGGGTTTAAACCGTTTAAAACTCAACAGGTTATATGATATGTGACTGGCGGATCCCTCGTCAGAAAAAATATCCTCTATGATTGTCTGGTCCGAGATATGTATGTTCATAATTAATTACCAATTAAACCAATTAAAAGGAGAGTCTTGAAACATTAGCTTAATTTGACAGCAACTCACCTGTTTCACGAGTCTAAAGTCTGCTAGTTGGTCTGAGAAGAAACTCTTGAGTCTTAAAAAAAAAATCTATATCCGGTGCAAACTTTCAATATAAGACAAATATTTCACAAAAACCGAAACGAATCGCTTTTATTACGACAAATGATACAGAATGACAGCCACCTAACCTTTGCCTGTTGTAAGAAATATGAAGTTACATATTATGCGTTCATTTCGAGAAGTGGCTTTGCTGGTTAAAAAGTGTGTCCCGCTTGTGAAATTTCAAATTAAGAGCAGTAAATGTAAAGTGTATTGAAAACTAAGGTGTATATGTCGCATCTAAATGCACAGTAATATATTTCATATTTATTTTTTCAGAAAAATCACAACACATTGTGATTTAGCCTCCACTTGTTCCTTGTTTGTTTTGGACAGTGAAATGCCTTCATGCGGTTGTTATCGTTGTTGGCCACACGAGGGCGTCATTACACTCCTGGGACAAGAGACTAAAAATGATTGATTCTTTGGGATGAAAACAGAATGCCACAATGGATTGTTTTTAAAAATATGTATTTGTCCTCAGCAGTGGATAATAATGGACTCAAACATTTTAATGAAACATCTACATTGCAATGTCTACTTGTCTGTTTTCTCAGATACATGAACATGGGACATTTAGGAAAAATAAATGCTGAAAATCACAACTTGAATGTGAACAAACAGGGAATATCAGAGTAAGCCACACAGAAGAATATTTATTCTTAAAAGGAAAGTCTTTGTTTCCGTCTGCATCTTACATCTGTACATGTCAATCAAGTTGCCTGTCACTTAATTATGACCTAGAAAATATAAAATATAAAATACATCTTTTCTGATCCCTGCCATTGACGGGTACCCGTTCACGTCCATCCTAGCACTTTTTATGTTGTTCACTCAGTCTTGGCTCAAACACATGCATGGAGCACACAAGCCTGTGGTGATATCACATTGCGTTTGGACCTCATGAAAAAAACCCAAGTCTACTGAGCAGATGTTTGCCGAGCCATGCAAACTCATGCATGTTAATAGCAGATCATGTTGACCTTTTAGCTCCTCACGTACACACACATCCCTTTTATTTAGTGTCGTGCACTTGATCCCGAAGATCTAGAAAGCTTTCTGTGCTGGTTATCATGTGTAGCTGCTCCATAGTCTAGTTATCATGTGTAGCTGCTCCACAGGAGTCTGGTTATCATGTGTAGCTGCTCCATAGGAGTCTGGTTATCATATATAGCTGCTCCATATTCTGGTTATCATGTGTAGCTGCTCCATAGGAGTCTGGTTATCATGTATAGCTGCTCCATAGGAGTCTGGTTATCATGTGTAGCTGCTCCATAGTCTGGTTATCATGTATAGCTGCTCCATAGGAGTCTGGTTATCATGTATAACTGCTCCATACAAATCTGGTTGTCATGTGTAGCTGCTCCACAGGAGTCTGGTTATCATGTGTAGTTGCTCCATAGGAGTCTGGTTATCATACGTAGCTGCTCAATAGGAGTCTGGGTATCATATATAGCTGCTCAATAATCTGGTTATCATGTGTAGCTGCTCCATAGCAGTCTGGTTATCATGTGTAGTTGCTCCATAGGAGTCTGGTTATCATGTGTAGCTGCTCCATAGTCTGGTTATCATGTGTAGCTGCTCCATAGGAGTCTGGTTATCATGTGTAGCTGCTCCATAGCAGTCTGGTTATCATGTGTCGCTGCTTCATACTCTGGTTATCATGTGTAGCTGCTCCATAAGAGTCTGGTTATCATGTGTAGCTGCTCCATAGGAGTCTGGTTGTCATGTATAGCTGCTCCATAGTCTGGTTATCATGTGTAGCTGCTCCATAGGAGTCTGGTTATCATGTGTAGCTGCCCCATAGGAGTCTGGCTATCATGTGTAGCTGCTCCATAGCAGTCTGGTTATCATGTGTCGCTGCTCCATAGGAGTCTGGTTATCATGTGTAGCTGCTCCATAGTCTGGTTGTCATGTATAGCTGCTCCATAGGAGTCTGGTTATCATGTATAACTGCTCCATACAAATCTGGTTGTCATGTGTAGCTGCTCCACAGGAGTCTGGTTATCATGTGTAGTTGCTCCATAGGAGTCTGGTTATCATACGTAGCTGCTCAATAGGAGTCTGGGTATCATATATAGCTGCTCAATAATCTGGTTATCATGTGTAGCTGCTCCATAGCAGTCTGGTTATCATGTGTAGTTGCTCCATAGGAGTCTGGTTATCATGTATAGCTGCTCCATAGTCTGGTTATCATGTGTAGCTGCTCCATAGGAGTCTGGTTATCATGTGTAGCTGCCCCATAGGAGTCTGGCTATCATGTGTAGCTGCTCCATAGCAGTCTGGTTATCATGTGTCGCTGCTCCATAGGAGTCTGGTTATCATGTGTAGCTGCTCCATAGTCTGGTTGTCATGTATAGCTGCTCCATAGGAGTCTGGTTATCATGTATAGCTGCTCCATAGTCTGGTTATCATGTGTAGCTGCTCCGTAGGAGTCTGGTTATCATGCATAGCTGCTCCATAGGAGTCTGGTTATCATGTGTAGCTGCTCCATAGTCTGGTTGTCATGTATAGCTGCTCCATAGGAGTCTGGTTATCATGTATAGCTGCTCCATAGTCTGGTTATCATGTGTAGCTGCTCCGTAGGAGTCTGGTTATCATGCATAGCTGCTCCATAGGAGTCTGGTTATCATGTGTAGCTGCTCCATAGAAGTTTCTTTTAAAGGTGCATTTTCTGTTGCCTTGTGTCGTCATTGACTGATATTTACATTTATTGATGTGAAACATCGAAGGGGGAGGACACCACACTCACTCCCATATTAAGCTAACAGTTTAGCCTAACATTTTTGGAATGCAGGAGGAAAGGATTTGTGAATGTCATGTCTTCCAGAGTCCACCTGGCACGCTCTGACATTGATCTGTTTGATGGCCAAACCTGAAGCTAAGATTTAGGCAGGCCTCGTAATCAGGAGACACTGACGTGGTTGCATTCCAGTTCGATGCCCCTCATGACTTTGCATGTACGCATGCATGTTCACGTGCATGTTTTCATCCAACGTCTTCCAGATGGGCTGATTATTATTACCTCTGTCTGCCAAAGAGATGCAAATGTGTTTTCCTTTTCATTTGTTGCAACCACTTCATATTCCTGTCTAATTAACCTTTCCTAAAACGAAATAACCAATCTTCCTTAATGCCCACTTACTGTCAGCGGTGTCTCCCAATATTACCAATGCATCAAAGGCTTTTGAAGAGTCAAAAGCACTTGAAGGAAAATTGCTGTGAGATTGTGGAAGATGTAGGTAAGTAGGTAGCTAGGTAGCTAGGTAGCTAGGTAGCTAGGTAGGTAGGTAGGTAGGTAGGCAGATACTTTATTCATCCCCATGGGGAAATTTGCAATCGATAAAACTTCCTGTGCTGGTTATTGTGTGGAGCTGCTCTATAGGAGTCCACACCTCAATACAAATGATAATAGGTAATAATAGATAATAGGTCCCTTTTAACATTGCGACCTCATTTTCAAGTAATATATTATGACAATTATGACAAATGTCTTACTACTTTAACATTTCAACATGATGCTATTAAAATAATGTGATTTTAATCATATTAATCAGGGAAAATGACGACTTTCTCCTCGTAATATTTTGATTTTGTTTTTGTAAAATGACATTTTTGTTGTTTTTGGTGATTTTCTAGTCACATTAAATTTATGGAATGTGCAGCGGGCCGAACTTTGGACACTCGGGCAGTAGATGGTTAGCATAATTCACGTAAACAGAGCAAATGTAGCATTGTATTTTTTCTCCACGTGAATGCTACGCGGCAGCAAAGGAATGCTAGCATGCATTTGAGGCAGTGCTTAGCCTATGGTCACATGCATAATGAATGACATGTGATTGAATGCACAAAGGGAGGATGCTTTTAACCCGGGAGGGGGGGTTGTTTGGGGTTCTTTTTTTAGCATTTGGACACCCTTGAATTGTGTGTATGCTGCTAGCATGTTTTTGTCAGAGTGAAGTCATTCCAGGTTGCAAATGCTGATACTGTAGGCCAGATATGCATGCAATGGTTCCCAGGAAGTGTTCCTTCGAATGAAAGTGAAAGCCATATTTGTTTCCAATTCCTAAAGACGCCACCATCAGGCACAAGTGGTTGGAGTTCCTGATTCCCTACCGGCATCTGGCAACAGCATTCCACACTGGACTGTTTAGTGAACATGGGCCACCATGCAGCTGGACTAGCCCACAAACTGAAGCCCTAAGCCTTTCCAATGTTACTTGATGGTGTGGAAGAGTCAGAAGAGCCAACAGGAAGTAACAGTGCAAAAAGCGCTTGTGTAGCATTATAGAGCGTGCATACAGGGATAATTTTCCCAACACAATTAGTGGCTCTTTCCTTGCCATCCATCCCTAAATGTTCTCTATGGGATGTCAATCAGGGGATGGTCCAAAAGAGTGATGTTATTTTCCTGAATTCTCCTGAAGAAGTTCTGGTCCACACAGACCAGGGCCCTCGGCGGCCATGAGGGATGCGTGCTGCAACATCTACATGTAACCGACTGCCGTTTGATGCCCCCGCACCACCTGTAGCGCCATCGTTCCACTGGAGGATCATGATGGGGTATGGAAAACATCTCAAGGGGGAATCTCCTTGTCATGCCAGTAACGTTGGAAGCCATCGGGACCATCAAGGTTCCATGTCTGGCGCCATCTTGCAAATTCCAACCAGGCAGTTTTGTGGAGATGAGGTCTATGAAGATGTTTTTTCTTCTTGAAATCCTTCTTGTCGTCATCTGATGGTGATTGGACTGCACCCCGTGCCTCCCGGGGCTATCTGTCAGCAGCCATCCCACACGCATAGCAGCCCACCTGGTTTATGGCTTCATCATATTTTATCATATATATGGATAAAGGGGACATATGTCCATTTGTCATGGTTCAGGTCCGGGGTCCAGTCTAGATGGGCCCGCCTGGCTTCCTGCAAAAAAGTAGATGCATTTCCTGGTAAGGTTCCTAGGGGTTCAGCTGCTGCAGGGCGCTAACAATCACTGCTTAATGAAGTGACTGAGCGGTTCCCCCCCCCCCCCCCCCCCCCCCATCTGTATCCAGGCAATCGTCGTGGCGAGCAGATGCATGTTTGCAGCCGCCCAGATTTAATCTGATCACTGCTGATTTCCTGCAACTTCTCTGCCGGCACATTTTAATGTCGACCCGGGGTTTTGGGAGTGGACACTTGACATGGAAACAGATTAGCATGTTAATGCTAGCCCGCTGGATCCAACTTAGCATAGGTTGGCTTCACTGGATCAAGAAGAGGAATAGAGACCAGCAGTAACGACCAATGACTGCAGGAACCTGGAATGTAGAATGTCACTCAAATATAGAAAAGGAATACAAAAATAGTACAAATCTAATGACTAATAAGGACTAATAATTTTTTTGTACTTTTACTTTAATTAACAAAGGATATGAAAAAGAAACAAACCCTAACCTATGGATGGATGAATGGATGGATGTTGGATGGATGCATGGATGGATGGATGGATGCATGGATGATGCATGGATGGATGGATGTTGGATGGATGCATGGATGTTGGATGGATGGATGATAGATGGATGTTGGCTGGATGGATGCATGGATGGATGGATGGATGTTGGCTGGATGGATGCATGGATGGATGGATGCATGGATGTTGGATGGATGGATGCATGGATGATGGATGGATGGATGGATGTTGGCTGGATGGATGCATGGATGGATGGATGGATGCATGGATGATGGATGGATGGATGTTGGCTGGATGGATGCATGGATGGATGGATGGATGCATGGATGATGGATGGATGGATGTTGGCTGGATGGATGCATGGATGGATGGATCCATGGATGATGGATGGATGCATGGATGGATGGATGTTGGATGGATGGATGCATGGATGATGGATGGATGGATGGATGGATGTTGTATGGATGGATGATGCATGGATGGATGGATGGATGGATGGATGTTGGATGGATGGATGCATGGATGATGGATGCATGGATGGATGTTGGCTGGATGGATGCATGGATGTATGGATGGATGCATGGAAGTTAAATGGATGGATGCATGAATGATGGATAGATGGATGCATGGATGGATGGATGTTGGATGATGGATGGATGCATGGAAGTTGGATGAATGGATGTTGGATGGATGGATGGATGCATGGATGGATGGATGCATGCATGCATGGATGGATGGATGGGTGCATGGAAGTTGGATGGATGGATGGATGCATGAATGGATGGATGCATGGATGGATGGATGTTGGATGGATGGATGTTGGATGGATGGATGATGGATGGATGGATGATGGATGGATGGATGCATGCAAAGAAATGAAAAAGAAACAAACCCTACCCCCCCAAAAAAATTTAATATATAAATATGTGAAAATATAATACATATATTATTAATAACAATACATGTCAAAGTGTGCTTAAATATGCTCTTGGGCTTATTATTTAATATAGTTAATAATAATAATAGCAACAATCATAAAAATAATAATCCACTTATAATATACAAAGCGACGGATGACTGTAATCTACATTTAATCAAACCCAGAGGAAACCCAGCGGGAATTCTTCCCGATCTCCTAACTGTGTGGCCAACATGCTAAGCACCCAAAATGTGTATGGATAATACGCTACATTGGAATGGTGGCGCCACCTAGGCAGCTGGAGGACTCGGCTGCATACCGTCCCTTTAAGAATAGGATATTAATATTAGGATATAATATTTATATAAATATTAGAGTAGAAATTGTAACTGAAGTAAAATCTGAATACAGTCGAGAGACGGGTGGTAGAGTGGTCGTATCCCAGCCTGTGAGGGTTGCTGGTTCGATCCTCCTTCCATATGGGCAAGGTGCTGAAACCACGCTGTGGTCCTGATGCTGCGTCATCAGGCGGTAAATCATTAGTAGGTAAAAGTACAGAACATGATGAGAGGTTGGTGCTAAAATCCCAAGTGTGACGAGGGAATAGTTGGCATGTTAGTATGAGACACACACGCGGCCTCTAATTACCATCGCAGTAATTATGTCATTAGACTGGCCGCAATTAAAAATGTAGCCTTGAATGGCTGGACGGTGTGTGTGTAAAATATACGGGAAGAAGAGGGGGGTGACAGAGAGAGGACGGTGAAATGAGAGGGTGGAGTGTGTGCATGCTGGCGAGGGAGGCTGGAGGAGAAAAGTAGAGATCAGCGAGGCGAAGGCGACTGAGAGCATCACATCGTTCCCGCACCTTCCGTTCAAGACTTTAATCTCTTGCTCCACTCGGGAATAACGAGGTAAGACACTTAGGCTATTGCTCTTTGCACTTGTCTCCTTGGGCTTACATCACTTTCTCTGCATCTTCACCTGAGCCACATCTTAAGTCACTGCCTTACCTGTTGATGGGCGAGGACGCCAAATAATATTCTCTTAAGGCTTAGAAAAAAACGGGAAATATGATCCAAAGCATTCCTTGGGTGCTACGGGGCATGCTTTGGAGCACATGTTACCAACTGTTTTTATTCTATTTTATTTATTTCATGCCTACTATGTTTGTTCCACCTTTAATTTGAAGAACCTTCCTGGTGGACTAGTGTCCAACATGGTAATGATCATATGAGTTTAAGTAAAACTAAGACAGACGCAATTTCAAATGAAAAGCAAAGGAATACAAAGCCACCAGCATGAGCCTGGACTTCTAACATGAGTGTTTGATGTGTAACAGGCAGCATGCTAGCAGGAATTAACCTGAGCTTGTGCACCAACAAATGTGCACATATTTGTTTTTAATCAGTGCACCTGAAAGCTTCTCAATGCAGTGGTTGGAGACCCATTAGAGTTGACATGGCACATGAAAGCAATACTGTAATACTTCCCCATGTCATAAAAATTTGGATTGAATTGAATGACTTGAATTTCACTCTATCACAGTTTTTACAATGGATGGATGGATGGATGGATGGATGCATGGATGGATGGATGCATGGATGGCTGAATGGATGGAATGATGGATGGATGGATGCATGGATGGATGCATGGCTGGATGGATGGATACATGGATGATGGATGGATGGATGGATGGATGGATGGAATGATGGATGCATGGATGGATGGATGGATGCATGGATGGAATGATGGATGGAATGATGGATGGATGAATGGATGCATGGATGGATGGATGAATGCATGGATGGATGCATGGCTGGATGGATGCATGGATGGATGCATGGCTGGATGGATGGATACATGGATGATGGATGGATGATGGATGCATAGATGATGGATGGATGATGGATGGATGGATGCATGGGTGGATGGATGCATGGATGGATGCATGGATGGGTGGATGCATGGATGCATAGAAGAATGGATGGGTGGATGGATCCTTGCATGGATGGATGGATGCATGGCTGGATGGGTGGATGGATGGATGCATGGATGCATAGAAGAATGGATGGGTGAATGGATCCATGCATGGATGGATGGATGGATGGATGCATGGGTGCATGGATGGATGGATGGACGGATGGATGGATGGATGGATGAATGCATGGATGGATGCATGGACGGATGCATGGCTACATGGACGATGGATGGATGATGGATGCATGGATGATGGATGGATGGATGGATGCATGGGTGGATGGATGGATGGATGGATGCATGGATGGATGGATGGGTGGATGGACGGATGCATGGATGCATAGAAGAATGGATGGGTGGATGGATCCTGCCATGGATGGATGGATGGAAGGATGCATGGCTGGATGGATGGATGGATGGGTGGATGGATGCACAGAAGAATGGATGGGTGAATGGATCCATGCATGGATGGATGGATGGATGCATGGATGGATGCATGGCTGGATGGATGCATGGGTGGATGGATGGATAGATGGATGGAAGAATGGCAGAATGCATGGATCCATGTATGGATGGATGGATTCTCGCGTCAGTCAGGAGGAGGGTTCAGTTTTTGTCCCATAGGACGATGGCATGAAGGTGCGTGTTTGCCACCCATAACTTCCTGCAGAGGTGAAATGTTGCCATAATGTTTCCAGGCATGGAGTGTAGTTTTTCCCATTCATCAACACGAGGGTCTGAATTGGTATTCAGGTAATGTCCAGGTGGTGTAAGATTGAATTTTAGGGCGTTGGGTAATCTTACTAAAACCCTTCAAAGTACATTAGAGGGAAGAATATCCATAATGAGGTCATAAAGATATTAGTTATAAATGGATGGTCCTTTCTTACACTACTGTGTTTATTGACTTCATTCATGCTGCTGTTTCCAATGTCACCATAAAAACACATTGGACAATCTCTGTCATCTAAATGAGTGGAGGGCAGTCAGGGCTAGCCAAACGCTGTGCTATGCTATCAAATGGACTGAGTTTTCCACTTCCCAATAAGGGCGTCTCCCCCTCCCTGGCAACGCCCCTTCCGCCGTGCAAGTCATTGATCTCATTCATTTGTTTCACTAATAAATCAAATCCTCTAACAAGCTAACAAGCTAAAAGCTGAAGAAAGTTTCATGAACAATAACATGATAAAATGGGATCATCACAAAGATTATTAAACCTAGCTTATTTTTTGCTAACGATTCATAGAACAAATCAAGCAATTAAAAATGTGATAACCTACTAGCAGTCCCACGGCCCTCGCCCGCCGCCCACTGGTGCAAAAATCAAGTTTTTTTGCGGCCCTATAGGTTGCGCTTGAGGCCCTAATTTTGGGCCGCAGCCCTATGGTTGAGAATCAGTGCTCTAGGCATGAAATAGCACCCCTATAGTCACCTTTTACACTCCTATTACCCAATATAGTAGACATGATAAGCGTGAATAAGATGTGAAATCCCGTAATTTGGTGAGAGACGATTAGATTAGATTAGATCAGATCAGATTAGATTCAGTAACACAATCCAGGTTTCAAACCTAAATACGACTCAGGCACTGATTAAACACATTTGAAGTACAGCATGTACATGTTAGTACTCGCTACAGTGATCCCTGTGAGGGACGGAGCAAATGGAGGGCAGACTCACATGCCGAGACACCCGACCATTTGGATCAGGTGATGAGCATGTGGAGGACTCTTGCTGTCAATCATAACAGGTCAGTGTGGCATTATGTGCATCTTAGAGATGCATACGTATGATGCATGACGAGGGTGGCCACAATACATTTTACATATTTTACAATAATTTATTATGATTTTACAATAGTAAAATAATAATAGTAACTATTTTACAATAGTAAAATAATAATAGTAACATTTTACAGTAGTAAAATAATAATAGTAACTATTTTACAACAGTAAAATAATAATAGTAACTATTTTACAATAGTAAAATAATAATAGTAACATTTTACAATAGTAAAATAATAATTGTAACTATTTTACAATAGTAAAATAATAATAGTAACTATTTTACAATAGTAAAATAATAATCGTAACATTTTACAATAGCAAAATAATAATAGTAACTATTTTACAATAGTAAAATAATAATAGTAACTATTTTACAACAGTAAAATAATAATAGTAACTATTTTACAATAGTAAAATAATAATAGTAACATTTTACAATAGCAAAATAATAATAGTAACTATTTTACAATAGCAAAATAATAATAGTAACATCTTACAATAGCAAAATAATAATAGTAACTATTTTACAATAGCAAAATAATAATAGTAACTATTTTACAATAGTAAAATAATAATCGTAACATTTTACAATAGCAAAATAATAATAGTAACTATTTTACAATAGCAAAATAATAATAGTAACATCTTACCATAGCAAAATAATAATAGTAACTATTTTACAATAGCAAAATAATAATAGTAACTATTTTACAATAGTAAAATAATAATAGTAACATTTTCAATAGTAAAATAATAATAATAACTATTTTACAATAGTAAAATAATATTAACTATTTTGCAAGAGTTTATTTACAATAAACATTTTACAATACATGCTTCTGTTCCGTTCCGAATTCCAAGACAATACAGACTCCTGAGATGAAATATTGAGCACAAAGCAAAAACCCCAACAAAGCATACAGGAAGACTGGATGCAGGTTGGATTCCTGACCCAGCAGACAAGTACTGGAGTTCGGGTAAAGACGATGGGATCAGGCGATCACACGACATGGACACGACATACAGTGAAGAAAATAAGTATTTGAACACCCTGCTATTTTGCTATTTCTCCCACTTAGAAATCATGGAGGGGTCTGAAATTTTCATCGTAGGTGCATGTCCACTGTGAGAGAGATAAACTAAAAAGAAAAATCCAGAAATCACAATGCATGATTTTTTAACAATTTATTTGTGTGATACAGCTGCTAATAAGTATTTGAACACCTGAGAAAATGAATGTTAATATTTGGTACAGTAGCCTTTGTTTGCTATTACAGAGGTCAAACGTTTCCTGTAGTTTTTCACCAGGTTTGCACACACTGCAGGAGGGATCTTGGCCCACTCCTCCACACAGATCTTCTCTAGATCAGTCAGGTTTCTGGGCTGTCGCTGAGAAACACGGAGTTTGAGCTCCCTCCAAAGATTTTCGATTGGGTTCAGGTCTGGAGACTGGCTGGGCCATGCTAGAACCTTGATATGCTTCTTACGGAGCCACTCCTTGGTTTTCCTGGCTGTGTGCTTCGGGTCGTTGTCGTGTTGGAAGACCCAGCCACGACCCATCTTCAATGCTCTGACAGAGGGAAGGAGGTTGTTCCCCAAAATCTCACAATACACGGCCCCAGTCATCCTCTCTTTAATGCAGTGCACTCGTCCTGTCCATGTGCAGAAAAACACCCCCAAAGCATGATGCTACCACCCCCATGCTTCACAGTAGGGATGGTGTTCTTCGGATTGTACTCTTCATTCTTCTTCCTCCAAACACGCTTATTGGAATTATGACCAAAAAGTTCTATTTTGGTCTCATCTGACCATAAAACTTTCTCCCATGACTCCTCTGTATCATCCAAATGGTCATATGCAAACTTAAGACGGGCCTTGACATGTGCTGGTTTAAGCAGGGGAACCTTTCGTGCCATGCATGATTTCACATCATGACGTCTTAGTGTATTACCTACAGTAACCTTGGAAACGGTGGTCCCAGCTCTTTTCAGGTCATTGACCAAGTCCTGTCGTGTAGTTCTGGGCTGATTCCTCACCTTTCTTAGAATCATTGAGACCCCACGAGGTGATATCTTGCATGGGGCTCCACTCCGATTGAGATTGACCGTCATGTTTAGCTTCTTCCATTTTCTAATGATAGCTCCAACAGTGGACCTTTTTTCACCAAGCTGCTTGGTAATTGCTCCGTAGCCCTTTCCAGCCTTGTGGAGGTGTACAATTTTGTCTCTGGTGTCTTTGGACAGCTCTTTGGTCTTCGCCATGTTACAAGTTAAAGTCTTACTGATTGTATGGGGTGGACAGGTGTCTTTATGCAGCTAACGACCTCAAACAGGTGCATCTGATTCAGGATGATACATGGAGTGCAGGTGGACTTCTAATGGGCAGACTAACAGGTCTTTCAGGGTCAGAATTCTAGATGATACACAGGTGTTCAAATACTTATTTGCAGCTGTATCACACAAATAAATTGTTAAAAAATCATGCATTGTGATTTCTGGATTTTTCTTTTTAGTTTATCTCTCTCACAGTGGACATGCACCTACGATGAAAATTTCAGACCCCTCCATGATTTCTAAGTGGGAGAAATAGCAAAATAGCAGGGTGTTCAAATACTTATTTTCTTCACTGTATGCATCACGGCTTTTGATCAGCAGCAGATGCGGCTGTTGTGGAAAACCACAGGTGACGATGGCCGGCGGCGTTCCGTGAAAGGATGCCTGACTCCTCATTGTGCTCCGTGGCTTGCCTCATTAAGACGAAAAATCATCCGAAGATCACCTGAAATGAACCGCAAGGCTACAAGTGTGGTCTTTTTGAAGACGTCTGATGGAGTAATTATTATGCAAAGAAAAAATATTTGTCACCGACTGACTGATGCATTTTCCAATATGTCGGATTATCTTCCCCTGCCAGTACAATAGTCAACATTCTGTGGCTTTTCCAATTAATTGTGTTATTGTGTGTGTTTACATGGTCATAATATGCAGCCCCCCCCTTTTCAAATGCCCATCAAACGTTCTCTAATCATGCATGTGACTTTCATCTTGTGGAGGCTACAACAAAAGGCTGCTCTATATTCATGGGCGTATTAACGACTGTCAGGGATACGCTCTTTCCTTGTGAGACGGTCTCGCTTAAGGACCTTCCGACAATGATTTGTCCACATGGCCTATGTAGGCCTTCAAGCCAGCATCACATCATTAGTGTCAGCGTTGCCCTAGAGCAAAGCACAGTACGGCTTGTAGGACTAAGAGTTCCCACTATTTGAAGTAGTAAGACCTTAGTAGTCACTCTAGCACAGTTTTTACAATGGATGGATGGATGGATGGAAGCATAGATGGATTGATGGATTGATGCATAGCTGGATGGATTGATGGATGGAGCATGGATGGATGGATTGATGGATGGATGAATTGATTGATGCATGGATGGATGGATGCATGGATGGATGGATGGAAGCATGGATGGATGGAGGCATGGATGGATGGATGGAAGCATGGATGGATGGAGGCATGGATGGATGGATGCATGGATGGATGGATGCATGGATGGATGCAAGAATGGATGGATGGATGGATTGGTGCATAGCTGGATGGATGGAAGCATGGATGGATGGATGGATGGATGGATGCATGGATGGAAGCATGGATGGATGGATGGATGGAAGCATGGATGGATGGATTGATGGATGGATGAATTGATTGATGCATGGATGGATGGATGCATGGATGGATGCATGGATGGATGGATGGATGGATGGATGGATGGATGGATGGATGCATGGATGGCTGAAGCATGGATGGATGGAAACGTGGATGGATGGATGGATGCATGGATGGAAGCATGGATGGATGCATGGATGGATGCAAGGATGGATGGATGGATGGAAGCATGGATGGAAGCATGGATGGATGGAAGCATGGATGGATGGGTGGAAGCATGTAGCAGATCGGGATTGAATCTCTGCTTGCATGTTCTCCCCGTGCATGTGGATTTTCTCCGGGTACTCCGGTTTCCACCCACATTCCAAAAGCCTGCATGTTAGCTTCATTGACGACTGAACTGCCCATAGTCGGCTCTGATAGGCTCCAGCATAGCCGATGCATACACAACTCTAATGAGGATGGATGGAATTACACGTGGTCATGTGACGGCGATGAGGTAGTGACGTCATCATGTTTAAATTGTAGCGGATTTGCGGTGAGGTTTGATGAACATAGTGTTTAGGCCAGCAGAGAAGGCTTTGCAGGCCCTTAATGCACACCACTGCTGGGATGGAAGACATTGCAGCGTCTCCTGCCATAGATTTGGCTGTATAATACATTCTATGTGTCATATATCTACAGCAAATGATCAACTCTGGCACTTTCTCTCCTGATGAAATGATGATTTATTTGTATTGACCCGGAAAAAAATGAAATGTCATTTCAAATGAAAGAAAAGTAGATTTGACTCAACAAAAAAAAAAATTCAGTCATCAAAAGTCATCTTCTAAAGAGAAAAGAAGCTGACATTTTACAAGAATGAACTTGTACTATTACTATATTAAAATTTACATCATCTTAGACTAGAAATGGAGAGGTGCTCAGATGAATCTAATTATTATTATAATTATTATTATCTATATTTTGTACTGTCATACTGTCTTGCACTGAAAATGGAGCTGCTGCTATTTCATTCTACTATATGTCAAATGACAATAAAGGGCTTTCTGATTCTGAAATATAAAAGAAAAAAAATTACATTACTTTTTGAAAGTTATAATATTATATATAACAAATAAAATATATTTATAATAAAAGAAAATATATTTATAATTATATATATTATATTTTATAATATATTTATAATATAATATTTATTTATTATTTTTATAATAATATTTTATAATTATAAAATATATTTATAATAAAGAAAAAACAAAAAACAATTGGATTGCCAAAAATGTTACTGGAACAAAGTCAAATACGATGGGAATAAAGCCATAAAACCATAAAAATTAAAATTTCCAAGAAAGTTGAAATAGCTGGAATATTTTAAAAATATCAACAATAGCAGAAACAGTAAAAAAAAACAGCTGTAATTACGAGAATTAAGTAAAAAACATCAAAAGAAATATTGGAAAAAAGGCTGCCAATTCACGGGAATAAACTCTTAACATTATGAAGAAAAATAATGCCATTTTGCTGAAATACATGAAAAATACTTAATATTACTTTGGTAATATTATAAGAATATTATATCATATTATTAGAATATCATATAATATTATGACTATTATAATTATAAAATACATTTATAATAAAGAAAAAACAAAAAACAATTGGATTGCCAAAAATGTTACTGGAATAAAGTCAAATATGATGGGAATAAAGCCATAAAAATGAAAATTTCCAAAACAGTTGAAATTTTAAAAAGTTTAAAAAATATCAACAATGGCAGAAACAGTAAAAAAAAACAGCTGTAATTACGAGAATAAAGTAAAAAAAAACATTAAAAGAAATATTGGAAAAAAGGCTGCCAATTCACGGGAATGAACTCTTAACAATAACAGGAAAAATAATGCCATTATGCTGAAATACATGAAAAATACTTAATATTATAAGAATATTATATTATATTATTAGAATATTATATAATATTATAAGAATATTATGAGAAACAAATAAAACCAATTAAAGCTGCAATTTTTGTGGGAATAAAGTCATAATATTACAAAGAGAACATTTTCCAAACCGACTGAAGAATCCTCGTTTATGGCGGTTCAATGGTTCCAGACCCGAACCAGGACAACCGGATTTCCACCAAAAAGGCTTGAAAACGGAATATTCACCGGAATATCATTGTGGTTAGCGCATGGAAGCGTGCTTTGGGCAGATAAGATCAGCGTACAAGAGTGATAATTAACATTATAATTAATCGACGGTGCTGCTATGATGATTGGCGTGTGCCTCGCGTGAGAGCCTCAGACTACGTGAGGAGTACAGAGGAATATGGGTGCATGGAAGGGGATCAGCAAGGAAAAACTGAATGGAAAGAAATCCAGCAGATGCAAACCTTTGTGGTTTGGATTCTACATGTCCTCAAGAGACATGACAGTTGGCACACGCTAAGTCTTCTTCAAGCATGTGAGACTAAACAACCGAAGACACTTGAGGGACACTCGGAGCTCCTCTGCAAGGACGGGAGGCAGATGGCAATCATCTCATTCAGCCAGTCTGCTCTTGGATGGCACGACATGAGGATCTGGATCCCGTTTCATTAGGAGAGATTCTTTAATTGGGCATGTGATTGGTGGACAAGGATCAATATGAGGACACTTGGCAGGGGAAGTGTTAAGAACAGCTGAAGTGCCCTCGAGCACATTGGCTGATGTCTCCCCTGATGCTGTCACTAATACTCGGGTTGTTGGAGGAACTCCGGGCTGGACTTTTCCTCCATCTTTTACGCCGCTTCTCCTCATAAATGTATGACTTTATTCTCATAAATTTACGACTTTATTCTAGTAATATTACATTTTTTTTCTCGTTTATTATCATAAATTTATGACTAATATGACTATATATGTTATATATATTCTTGTAAATTTACAACATAATTTTCAGAATAATGTCAGTTTTTTTGTCTTGTAAATTTATGACTTTATTAGAAGTTTATCGCTCACAACTTTATTGCTGTAATATTACAAATTGATTTTTTTCTTTTTTAATTTTACAACTTTGTCATAAGATTATGAGTTGTTCTCGTTAAAATGGGTTTTGTCTCATAACTTTATGACTAATATTACAATGTTTTTTCTTGTAAATTTACAACTTCATTTTTTTGTCTCGTGAATTTATGACTTTATTATGAGTTTATCGCTCACAACTTTATTTCCGTAATATTACAAGGTTTTTTCTTTTTTCACTTTACAACTTTATTGTCATAAGATTATGAGTTTTTCTCTCGTAAATTTACAACTTTATTCTAGTAATATTCGTTTTTTTTCTCGTTTTATTTAGTTTTTGTCTCATAAATTTATGACTAATATTACAATTTTTTTCTTGTAAATTTACAACTTCATTCATAGAATAATGTCAGTTTTTTGTCTCGTAAATTTCTGACTTTATTATGAGTTTATCGCTCACAATTTTATTTCCGTAATATTACAAGTTTTTTTCTTTTTTAATTTCACAACTTTATTGCCATAAGATTATGAATTTTTCTCTCATAAATTTATGACTTTATTCTAGTAATATTAGTTTTTTTCTTGTTTTATTGTGTTTTTGTCTCATAAATTTATGACTAATATGACAGTGTTTTTTCTTGTAAATTTACAACTTCTCTCGTTAATTCTCAGAATAATGTCAGTTTTTTTGTCTTGTAAATTTCTGGTTTTATTATGAGTTTATCGCTCACAACTTTATTTCCGTAATATTACAAAGTTTTTTCTTTTTTAAATTTACCACTTTGTCATATGATTATGAGTTTTCTCTCGTAAATTTACGACTTTATTATGGTAATATTATTTTTTTTCTCATTTTATTGAGTTTTGTCTCATAAATTCATGACTAATATGACAATGTTTTTTCTTGTAAATTTACAACTTCATTTTTTTTGTCTCGTGAATTGATATAATATGACTTTATTATGAGTTTATCGCTCACAACTTTATTTCCGTAATATTACAAGGTTTTTTCGTTTTTAATTTTACAACTTCATTGTCATAAGATTATGAGTTTTTCTCTTGTAAATTTACAACTTTATTCTCTAAATCCGCGATTATTTTTGTACTCTGTCGTAAAATGTTTATTTGGGACAATGAGTCCAGGGTGGACCCCGCCCCTCGCCCACAGACAGCCGGGATAGACGTGAGGATAAGCGGTAGAAAATGAATGAATGAAATAATAAATCTAATCATCTTCTTCCCAGGTCAGACTCGGTGCCCAACATGGCGCCTTACAACTGCTCGTCTGATCTAACCAGCTTGACTCCGGACACCAACGGAAGCCACGTCCAGGCGGAGGACACGTGCGTGACAACGGACACCTTCCTGGATAAGTACCTAGGCCCCCGTCGCTCCCCGGTGCTCCTTCCGGTCTTCATCATTTACCTGGTCATCTTCTTGGTGGGCGTGTTGGGCAACGTGCTGACGTGCACCGTCATCGCACGCAACAAGGTGATGTGGACGCCAACAAACTACTACCTCTTCAGCCTGGCCGTGTCGGACCTGCTGGTGCTGCTGCTCGGAATGCCGCTGGAGCTGTATGAGTTGTGGGAGAACTACCCTTTCCTCCTGGGGAGCGGCGGATGCTACTTCAAGACCTTCCTCTTCGAGACGGTCTGCTTCGCGTCCATCCTCAACGTGACGGCGCTGAGCGTGGAACGCTACATCGCCGTGGTGCACCCGCTCCGTGCCAAGTACATGGTGACGCGCACCCACGCCAAGAGGGTCATCCTCACCGTGTGGGGCGTGTCCGTGGTGTGTTCTCTGCCCAACACCAGTCTGCACGGGATTTCCTATCTGAGCTGCGACTCCTGCAGCTCCGGCGGACCTCCGAGCGTGGAGATCCCCGACTCGGCCATATGCACGCTGGTGAAGCCGCAGTGGATCTACAACCTCATCATCCAAGTCACCACCCTGCTGTTTTTCATCCTCCCCATGCTCACCATCAGCGTTCTCTACACGCTCATTGGGCTGCAGCTGAAACGGGAGAGGATGCACCGGGCGCTGGAGGGCAAGGCGGGCGCCGCCCGGGACGGTTTCTGTGGCAACCGCAGCCAACAACAGAAGGCCCGACGACGGCAGGTCACCAAAATGCTGTGTGAGTGCCACCTGGGTGTCGTGTCTTCACCACCTCTGCTGGTTAATATAACAACCGTGGCGTAGAAATCCTCCCCCTGAGGGTTCCGAATAGAGGATAAGGGAATCTTAAAAACCAAATCAGAATGAGAACCAGATTATTTATTCCTGAAGACAATACCTAATACAGAAGTCCGTATTTATCTGCAGTCCCTGTATGCCTACAAGTAAGCATGTCTTATTACAGCGCAGCTGCAAAAAAGCACTGTTCCTTTCCCTGTCTGGCCTTTTATACACTCGAGGCTGGAGTCCTGGACCATTCAGCTGTCCCTGTATCTCTACAAGTAAGCGGGTCTTATTACAGCACAGTTGCAAAAAAGCACTCTTCCTTTCCCTGCCCGGCCTTTTATACACTCGAGGCTGGAGTCCTGGACCATTCAGCTGTCCCTGTATGCCTACAAGTAAGCGGGAGACTATATTAGCTAGCCAAATTGAGCAAATACCTTCAGTGGGCAGAGTGGGAAGTACGCTTTGCTATGCCCCCCCCCCCCCCCCCCTCCAGGAACACATTTATAGCGACACAGGCACATACTGGGGTCTCAAACTCAATTTACATGGGGGCCACTGGAGCTTGGGTCTGGGTGAGACTGGGCCGCATCAGCCCCCCCCCCCCAAAAAAACGCATTTATTAAAAACAAAAACATTTAAAAAACTTCGCTTTGGTTCCAATTTTCTACAATAAAAGCTCTGATAAAACATTCTACTGTTCTCAAATATCTTACTTTTTATTTTTCTACACAAAATAAGATGAAAAATAAATAAACAAATCAAGAATAAAGAAAATCAATCAATCAGTAATAAATAAATAAATATAATAATAATAATAAAACTGCAAATAATAAAAACTTAAGAAACCACATATAGTTGGTGGGTAGACAAATGATTTTTTTCAGATTAAAATGAACAAAGCATTATTAGAGCCCTGTAGACATGACAAAACACGACTATAGTCACATTTATACTCTTTTTATTTACAACATATTGCACAACTGCAGGGTCTTGAGACACATGCTAACTCGCAAACTAGAGAGCTAGCGATCTAAACGGTAGCCTCCAAGTTATTTCCTTTAAACTTAAATAGCCAAAAACTTACCACTTCCACACGGATAGGGAGGATAACTATTAACAGTTATTTAACCTTTAACATGAACATTAATCAAACGTAATAATTTTTTCTGGGTACATGATACCATACAGCATCCATATCAAACTTGCGCGGGCCGCACTAACATTAAACTTTCATATCAAGGCGGGGGCCTCAAACTAGTGTCCTGCGGGCCACATTTGGTTTGAACACCCTGTTTAAAAGGTCAGTATCCGGTGGTCGGAGGTCTTTTGGTAATCCTCCTGGAATGACGGCTAGCTCCCAATTCATTTGCTTCACTTGCTATTCACAGTAGAGAAATAGGCGTAGGTACTGTACCTATTACGTATTGTTCTGTGATACTGTACGTATTACGTAATGTTCTGTTTTATCAAGAAATGTTATTTTTAACAAAACTTTTGGTGTTATCAGCATTTGACTCTCATCTGCATTTTCATTGGGGACCAGCAAAAAGAAACAACCTCCCCAATGACCTTGAAATGATCACCGGCGAAGCTAACGATGGCCCTTACATCAAAGAGAGCATTTGAGCATTTGAGCATTTACGCAACATGGTTTTGTGCCTTTGCATGTCTGAGATGAAAGCCAATACAGACGTGGCTATCTTCCTGACATCTTATTGATTTCCTGCGCCATGGATGGGAAGGATTGATCTTCTGTTCCATCAACATACACGCAACGGAACAGACTGGAACTTTTGAAATATAATCAGGAATATGGCGAAAGGTTAGAGAAGAACACAACATGAGGGGAGGGACGGAGGAATAAATGTCAACAGTCAGAAAGAGCCGAGCATATGACGACATCCACTGATGTAGCTTTGGCTACATTTGGCTAATTGCAATGTGTTATGAAAAACACCCCTGGAAGAGTCATTTATTCATTAGTTCTAAAAAAAAAAAGTCAAAGTCCAAAGAGTGAAGGAGCGATGTAGCAAGGGACGACTGCAGTACCAAAGTACAAAATGTATTCATTTATAAGCGTTTTAGTAATGCAGTAATATTTGTTTGCATTAGGAAGGCTATATACTCCATGTAGGCTCATTTTGGTCGTGATAAAAAAAACAATTAACATAATAAAATAAGTGTAAACGATGTGAAAGTAGTTTTAATGCTAACATACATATTCATTCATTCATTCATTCATTTTTTTTCTACCGGTTTTCCTCATGAGGGTCGCGGGGGTGTTGGAGCCTATCCCAGCTGTCTTTGGGGCGAGAGGCGTGGGTGCTGGAGCCTGTCCCAGCTGCCTTTGGGCGAGAGGCGAGGTGCTGGAGCCTATCCCAGCTGTCTTTGGGTGGGGGGTGCTGGAGCATATCCCAGCTGTCTTTGGGCAAGAGGCGGGGGTGCTGGAGCCTATCCCAGCTGTCTTTGGGCGAGAGGCGGGGGTGCTGGAGCCTATCCCAGCTGTCTTTGGGCGAGAGGCGGGGGTGCTGGAGCCTATCCCAGCTGTCTTTGGGCAAGAGGCGGGGGTGCTGGAGCCTATCCCAGCTGTCTTTGGGCGAGATGTGGGGGTGCTGGAGCCTATCCCAGCTGTCTTTGGGCGAGAGGTGGGGGTGCTGGAGCCTATCGGAGTACACCCTGGACTGGTGGACTGGCCAGCCAATCCCAGGGCACATATAGACAAACAACCATTCACACTCACATTCATACCTATGGACAATTTGGAGTCGCTAATTAACCTAGCATGTTTTTTTGGAATGTGTGAGGAAACCGGAGTACCCGGAGAAAACCCACGCATGCACGGGGATGGCCGAGGGTGGAATTGAACCCTGGTCTCCTAGCTGTGAGGTCTGCGCGCTAACCACCCTCAAACATACATGTTGATATGTATATATTATTGCTTTTTTGGAATTTTACCTAAAAAGTTCAGAATTTGCTTATTTCAATATTAAGGGAAAAACAATAGAAGAATATAAACCCTGGTGGAAAAATACATCTATTTTAAAAACGTAATATTTGAAATATTGCCTTTTTGTGCTATTTTGCAGTTGTTCTAGTGGTGGTTTTTGGGATCTGCTGGGCCCCCTTTCACACCGACCGCCTGGTATGGAGTTTCATCAGCGATTGGACCGACAACCACCTGCAGATCTTCCAGTACGTACACGTCCTATCTGGAGTCTTTTTCTACCTCAGCTCCGCCGTCAACCCCATCCTGTACAACCTCATGTCCACACGCTTCCGAGAAATGTTCAAGGAGGTCATGTGCCATCGGCCGCACCACGCCCTCCCTCGGAAATACTCTCTCAGCGTCACTCGTGTGACGCTTCGCAGCACCATCAATGATGCGCCGCAAAAAGTTGCGGAAGGGGATGCAGAAGGTGGAGAGCGGTGGGTGAGAGAGACCACGGTCGCATGTTCAGCCCGTTACGATGATGCAGAGCGCTGCATGAAGCTCCATTAGTGTCCTATTTTCAACCACCGCATCCATTTCCTGCTGTCCACAACCGGACTGAATCTGTCTTCAAGTACTGCATGAACAAGCCGGGGCCAATCCGTGGACGTCAGGGATGTCCAAACAACCTACTGAGGGTAGAATTCTATTGACTCTGCACAATACCATTCTTCTCACTACTGTCATGAATAAATGTACAAAAAAATTAAGACACTTTGCGGGTGCATGATTTAAAAAGTCTTGCTTGTATTTATGTGCATGTCCACATTGTTTAGTCCTATTGATGTTTTGTGAGCTAACCGTCTGTAAACGGTCCTGGCTAACAGCTTTGCACATCTTTCATCGTTGCAGGTGCAGTCAGTGTGTGCAAATGTGTGTGCAATGGCCAAAAAGTCTGTGGTTGTCGTATTGATTGACTTTCCCACTGGCCACCAGTCAGTGTGGCGATTACAGCGGCTTTGATGTAAACATAACAAAAACGTAGCTAGATGTCGTGACTTCTGTGTGCCTTCATGTCATGGATGGAACTGTTTACATCAGGGGTCTCAAACGCGCGGCCCGCAGGACACAGTTTGAGGCCCCCGCCTTGATATGAAAGTTTAATGTTAGTGCGGCCCGCGCAAGTTTGATATGGATGCTGTATGGTATCATGTACCCAGAAAAAATTATTATGTTTGGTTAATGTTCATGTTAAAGGTTAAATAACTGTTAATAGTTATCCTCCCTATCCGTGTGGAAGTGGTAAGTTTTTGGCTATTTAAGTTGAAAGGAAATAACTTGTAGGCTACCGTTTAGGTCGCTAGCTCTCTAGTTTGTGAGTTAGCATGTGTCTCAAGACCCTGCAGTTGCGCAATATGTTGTAAATAAAAAAGTATCAATGTGACTATAGTCGTGTTTTGTCATGTCTACAGGGCTCTAATAATGCTTTGTTGATTTTAATCTGAAAAAAATAATTTGTTTACCCACCAATTATATGTGGTTTCTCAAGTTTTTATTATTTGCCGTTTTATTATTATTATTATATTTATTTATTACTGATTGATTTTCTTTATTCTTGATTTGTTTATTTATTTTTCATCTTATTTTGTGTAGAAAAATAAAAAGTTAGATATTTGAGAACAGTGGAATGTTTTATCAGAGCTTTTATTGTAGAAAATTGGAACCAAAGCCAAGTTTTTTTTTATTTTTTTGTTTTTAATAAATGCATTTTTTTTTTTTAAAACCTGATGCTGCCCAGTCTCACCCAGACCCCAAGTAAATTGAGTTTGAGACCCCTGTAGTAGAAACTCCTATTCTGACCCCCTTATACAACCCTCAATAAAATGCCACATTTTCCAGACCATAATAGTCACACATAGTTTACTGGTTCTGCAATTTATAGTCAGTTGTAACTTATATATGAAAAAATACAGTATGTATATATGTAATTTAACCTGTTTTTAAATGTTAATTCACACTGACTGACATGAACCAAGGGGTAAACTTACAGTCGACAGCCAAGAGAGGGTGCTCTCGGGGCGTGACAACTACACTATATGCTCCTCCCACATTCAGTGATGTGGGACGAGATCGGAAGCTTGGTGAACTTGCTTACCCCGTCCCTTGCTTGTAGCTTGTGATAGCTTGTGATGTTAGTTTCTAGGCTTTATGCTCTTTGGAAAAACAATCAGACTGCACTTCCGGAATAACAAACAAAAAACAGACTGTGTATTGTTTATTCTGTATATTTTGTATTTTCATTTTTTAATAGATGTGTCTGCAACTACTTCACCAAAACAAATTCCTAGTATGTGTTTGATCATACCTGGCAATAAACCATTTCTGATTCTGATACTGTGTTACACTAACATATCGCCCACCTAGCATAATCTCTTTTTTGCAAAACTGGGTAAAAGTGACGTTAAAACCTCATTTGTCATTTGTAATTATTTTTGCAATAATTTTCCACTTGTAAAATAATAATTATTGTCTATAAAATGTGCTTTGCGTTCAAATGTTTGGGACGGACTAATGACGCTAACCAAGGCACCGCGGTACCGTAATTTTTTCTCAAGTACCTGTCGACAGATGTTCAAAACCCTTCAACCAGTCAACAAAGATTAAGCAATGCAGAAAATCTGGCGTCTCTTTACACACTCTTAGAAACACCAGCTTGTGATTGGCCGCCCTGCAGCGAGGCGATAAGGACTGGGAAATATGCCCCCATGGATGCGCAGGCACAACTTCGTGTGTGAACGCACGGCCTCGAGTTCAAACCATCTGGAGGGAAATATGATGATGAACGACGTGTAGACCATCATGCATACATTTCTAAGCAAAGACTGATGATGCCTGGCATTAAAATGTACTAGTACTAGGACCAGATACTACTGACAAGTGTGACATGTGTTAGACTATTTCCTATAAAAACTGTATGCAGTTCACTCATTTATTTCCCCCCATCTCATTTCCATCCGTTATATTGCTTACGCTGTGACAGAAAGATGATTTATTGGAATTCATGTTGCATACTAAAGTCATTAATGGCCAGCTTGTGAAATAGCAAATACTGATGCAATGATGCATGATGGATATCCGACAGTCTGGTATTTAACACTTTATTTATTTCTGCTTAAAAGGAAATTTGGTCACGTTTTTCTGAGAAAAGGTTAATTCCAAATTGTACTTGATTCACGTTCTTGACAACAAACAGGAAATTTGCCATGAAGTTGATAAACATCAAGCCCATATTAGTACACATATTAGTATTCATTAGAGCAGTGTTTTTCAGTCTTTTTTGAGCCACGGCACGTTTTTTTACATTGGAAAACATCACTATACTATAATACTACCAATATTACATTGCTCTGCCAGTCTTTACACCATGGACACCCGACAGTAGCCATGTTTACATGAGGAGTTTTTCTCTTTCCGAATGACTTTTCCGGAAGCAATGGTATACATCAGGGGTCTCAAACACGCGGCCCGCGTATCTCAGAAACTATATCTCAGCTATATATATATCTATAACTATAGCTATAACTATATCTTCAACGCATATCTCAGAAACGATTAAATCCAATTTATTAGCATACAGTTGTCCATGTCTTTGTATGCATTTAGATCAGGGGTCTTAAACATGACACTAGTTTGAGGCCCCCGCCTTGATATGAAAGTTTAATGTTAGTGCGGCCCGCGCAAGTTTAATATGGATGCTGTATGGTATCATGTACCCAGAAAAAATTATTACGTTTGATTAATGTTCATGTTAAAGGTTAAATAACTGTTAATAGTTATCCTCCCTATCCGTGTGGAAGTGGTAAGTTTTTGGCTGTCTAAGTTTAAAGGAAATAACTTGAAGGCTACCGTTTAGGTCGCTAGCTCTCTAGTTTGCGAGTTAGCATGTGTCTCAAGACCCTGCAGTTGCGCAATATGTTGTAAATAAAAAGAGTATAAATGTGACTATAGTCATGTTTTGTCATGTCTACAGGGCTCTAATAATGCTTTGTTCATTTTAATCTGAAAAAAATCATTTGTCTACCCACCAACTATATGTGGTTTCTTAAGTTTTTATTATTTGCCGTTTTATTGTTATTATCATATTTATTTATTTATTACTGATTGATTTTCTTTGTTCTTGATTTGTTTATTTATTTTTTCATCTTATTTTGTGTAGAAAAATAAAAAGTAAGATATTTGAGAACAGTGGAATGTTTTATCAGAGCTTTTCTTGTAGAAAATCGAAACCAAAGCGAAGTTTATTCATTTTTCTGTTTTTAATAAATGCGTTGGTTTTTTTTTTGGAAAACCTGATGCGGCCCAGTCTCACCCAGACCCTAGCTCCAGTGGCCCCCAAGTAAATTGAGTTTGAGACCCCTGGTATCCATGGAAAGGAATATTCCAATCTCTTGTCTACTTGTGTCGCTATAATCAACCAGAATAGTCAATAGGGCATGCCCAGTAAAACGTAAACACCAACACCACATGATACCAACTTCCCCGAGTTGTTCTTTCACTTGTTGGAATAATTCCATATTGCCAGTTTTTCGTTTGTCCAGTCTTGAAATTTAGTTTGAATCAAAAACAAACTTTGCTTAGTCCAGTGCCGAGTGCTGGCCTCCATTTTTAAAACTGGTGAACGTCTGGAGCTGCGTGTTACGTCATATCTGAGCATGCAATGTGATAAATTTAACCAGGAAAGGATCAAATTCAAGCTTGCTAATATTTTATAATTCAACTCGGTACATGTTTTCTATCGATATATATTTTCTTTTGATTTATGGACTTGTGAATGGCGTATAGAAGGGTTTAGATTGTGTTCCACAGATGGCGCTAATGCACATGAAAGCTGCTTGCCAACCGCCAATAAAGTACAGAAGAAGAAGAACGCACCCTGACAATTTTCTGTTTGAGCGGGTACAAGATACCTCAATCGGATTGGTTAAAGGAATATTCCACCCCTTTTAGTCCGATTATATATTCAGTCGGATTGGCACGGAATGAGGCGTATACAAGGGTTAAATTCTTTCCGTTTGAGCAAATAAACCAAATGCAATTGGAATATTTGGGTCCACGTATACATGGCTATTGACATAATATTTGCAAATGAGGATTAATAAATGTTAATTATAAAAAGTGATATTGGATAATTCCTCACGGCACACCTGACAATTTCTCAAGGCACACAAGTGTGCCGCGGCACAGTGGTTGAAAATCACCGCATTAGAGAAATGGGGAAATGTGGATGTTTTCAGGAATGTGACAGGAACCAAAACTGGAATCTGAATCATGGGAGCAGTTTTCTTAAAAGTCACATTTGTCCTTGTTTGCTCCAAGACCGTGCACGTTCGCTTGACTGGAGACTCTAAATTGCTTGTGTGCGTGTTTATCTGTCATTGACATGCTGGAAGCTAGAAAATGAATGATTGAACGCCTTTGCTTTGAGACGTTTTCCGATAAAAATGAGAAAAGTAGGAAATAGTTATGATGCGTTTGCTCATTAATTCATGAGAAGCAACAGTTTAATTAATATGGGAGCACGACGTCCGAGGAATAACGGCTTCCGGAGAATAGTTTGCTTGACTAGTTTGCTCCCACAACTCATTCATCGAGTTAACATCCCCCATCAGACTGGAACACTTCTCTGGTACTGCTCTAAACTGGTTCAAGTCCTATCTGGAGGACAGTAAGTACTTTGTTGAAATTATTAGCAGTGTCTCAGACCAAATGTTTATGACCTGTGGGGTTCCCCTGGGGTCAATCCTGGGACCCCTACTGTTCAACCTGGTCCTGCAGATTTACTTTGTCACTGCATCAAACACATCAGTGTTTCTTTAGGTCATAACTCAAATCATTGAAACAAAGAGAAAGTCTTATGGGACACTTGCGACAAAGTGCATATACTTTGACATGTTAGAGAACCATCTCCACGCTGAGAAGCCCAGCTAGTGGTCTCCTGCAGGCTCTCAGAGTTCGAACTAAACACGTTTCAGTTTTATGCTGCTTCTGAAACAGTCTTCCCGAAGACTTTGGAAGGATTATGGAATGATTCAATGAAGTGATTTGACCCTTCCTTTGAATGACCCTGTGTATGAATTGTGCTGTACAAATGCTGCCATGCATTTGAAACGGAAAGGTTTGCTCGCAACACAGCTGCAGTACCAAAATAGCAGGAAAAGACCCCATTACCGTGCTCGTGCAATCATTATGAGTCACTTCACTAATCAATATACCTGCGCATAATCACTTAATTGCTCACTTCTACCTCACCACTCCTACTCTTTGGCCCAAGAAGCATAGCTTTTTCTGGCTGCTGCTTGTTTGCTGAGGGCTTTTCAGTTAGCATATTAAATTTAATGAACGGTTTAAAATACAAGTGAATTACAGTGCATCTGGAAAGTATTCACAGCGCTTCACTTTTTCTACATTTTGTCATGTTACAGCCTCATTCCAAACTGTATTAAATTAATCTCTTACCTCAAAATTCTACACAAAATACTCCATTATGACAATGTGAAAAAAGTTTTTTTTTTTAATGTTTTGAATTTATTAAAAATAGAAAACAAAAAAATCACATTTACATTAAGTATTCACAGCCTTTGCTTAATACTTTGTTGATCCACCTTTGGCAGCAAATACAGCCTCAAGTCTTTTTGAATATGATCCCACAAGTTTAGCACACCTATCTTTAGGCAGTTTTGCCCATTCTTCTTTGCAATAAGTCTCAAGCTCCATCAGGTTGGATGGGAGACGTCTGTGCACAGCCATTTTCAGATCTCTCCAGAGATGTTCGATCGGATTCCAGTCTGGACTCTGGCTGGGCCACTCCAGGACATTCACTGAGTGGTTCTGAAGCCAATCTTTTGAGATCTTGGCTGTGTGCTAATGTCTACTGTCTATATGGTCAAGGTACATGACCAGTCTACTGAGGTCAAGAGCGCTCTGGAGCAGGTTTTCATCCAGGATATCTCTATATATTGCTGCATTCATTTTCCTTCTATCCTGACTAGTCTGCCAGTTCCTGCTGCTGAAAAACATCCCCACAGCATGATGCTGCCACCACCATGCTTCACTGTAGGGATGGTATTGGCCTGGTGATGAGCAGTGCCTGGTTTCCTCCAAACATGGCGCCTGGCATTCACACCAAAGAGTTCAATCTTTGTCTCATCAGACCAGAGAATTTTGTTTCTCATGGTCTGAGAGTCATTCAGGTGCTTTTTGGCAAATTCCAGACGGGCTGCCATGTTCCTTTTACTAAGGAGTGGCTTTCGTCTGGCCACTCTACCATACAGGCCTGATTGGTGGATTGCTGCAGAGATGGTTGTCCTTCTGGAAGGCTCTCCTCTCTCCACAGAGGAACGCTGGAGCTCTGACAGAGTGACCATCGGGGCCTTGGTCACCTCCCTGACTAAGGCCCTTCTTCCCCGATCGCTCAGTTTAGAAGGCCGGCCAGCTCTAGGAAGAGTCCTGGTGGTTCCAAACGTCTTCCATTTACGAATAATGGAGGCCACTGTGCTCATTGGGACCTTCAAAGCAGCAGAACTTTTTCTGTATCCTTCCCCAGATTTGTGCCTCAAGACAATCCTGTCTCGCAGGTCTACAGACAGTTCTTTTGACTTCATGCTTGGTGTTTGTGCTCTGACATGCACAGTCAACTGTGGGACCTTATATAGACAGTTATTATATTTCCAAATCATGTCCAATCAACTGAATTTACTGCAGGTGGACTCCAATTAAGCTGTAGAAACATCTCAAGGATGATCAGTGGAAAAAAGATGCACCTGAGCTCAATTTTGAGCTTCATGGCAAAGGCTGTGAATACTTATGTAAATGTGATTTTTTTGTTTTCTATTTTTAATAAATTCAAAACATGTCAAAAAAACCTTTTTTCACATTGTCATAATGGAGTATTTTGTGTAGAATTTTGAGGTACGAGATTAATTTAATACAGTTTGGAATGAGGCTGTAACATGACAAAATGTAGAAAAAGTGAAGCGCTGTGAATACTTTCCGGATGCACTGTATATACTTATATACTACATAGGCCATAGACAACTATAGAAAAATAGTTACTTTCACTACTTTCCAGGAGGACAGAGACACAAAATTAAAAACACTTTTCCATTTGTGCACACGTCACGTGACATAATCGGGAAGATCTGGAGCTGACAACTTGACAACATCTTTTGACAGGTGGAAATTTGTCCACTATAGTGAACATAGGGAGCAAAGTGTCAATTGTGCCCCGAGGACAAAGGACTCTCCCCAGCAGCAAACACCAGGTCCAATCTCCCAAAGGACCCAAAGAGACACAAATGTGAAGCTACAAGCTGATCCTTGGCCCCTTAAGGCTTCATTATGCTTCAGCGTCATCACTACGCCAGCGACGATTTGATCCGGTTAGATAGCTCTTTGTCGGGGGCTTAGCGCATGGCAGTGTTTTCCTGAGCGTGAGCAACCACATTTCGGAATTACTGTAATTTCGGACTGTAGAGCACAGCGTTTACAACAATACAACAATATTTTATTAAGTTGCTTGTATTATTTATTTATGGCTGCATACTTGTCAGTTGCCATGTGGATATACCATGTGATCCTATATGTGTGTTGTGGAAAAAAGACAGTGGCATTTATCAGAACATTGACATCATTTATGGCTCATAAAGGAAGCGCCAATCCTATGCTATCCTATTTACAGTATACCCATAAAATTCCCTCAGAGACTTCAAAGCTTTACTGTGCAGCAACAATAAAGCATGCATCCATCTAAATGAGGGGTCTCAAACTCAATTTACTTGGGGGCCACTGGAGCTAGGGTCTGGGCGAGACTGGGCCGCATCAGGTTTTCCACAAAAAAAAAAACGCATTTATTAAAAACAGAAAAATATACAAACTTTTTCAGTGCTTTGGTTCCGATTTTCTACAATAAAAGCTCTGATAAAACATTCCACTGTTCTCAAATATCTTAATTTTTATTTTTCTGCACAAAATAAGATGAAAAATAAATAAACAAATCAAGAATAAAGAAAATCAATCAATCAGTAATAAATAGATATAATAATAATAATAAAACGACAAATAATAAAAACTTAAGAAACCACATATAGTTGGTGGGTAGACAAATTCTTTTTTTCAGATTAAAATGAACAAAGCATTATTAGAGCCCTGTAGACATGACAAAACACAACTATAGTCACATTTATACTCTTTTTATTTACAACATATTGCGCAACTGCAAGGTCTTGAGACACATGCTGACTCGCAAACTAGAGAGCTCGCGACCTAAACGGTAGCCTTCAAGTTATTTCCTTTCAACTTAAATAGCCAAAAACTTACCACTTCCACACGGATAGGGATGATAACTATTAACAGTTATTTAACCTTTAACATGAACATTAATCAAACCTAATCAAACTTGCGCGGGCCGCACTAACATTAAACTTTCATATCAAGGCGGGGGCCTCAAACTAGTGTCCTGCGGGCCACATTTGGCCCACAGGCCGCGTGTTTGAGACCCCTGATCTAAATGCATACAAAGACCTGGACAACTGTATGCTAATACATTGGATTTAATAGTTTCTGAGATATGCGTTGAATCTGAAATGAGTTCAATGAGAGTCTCTTGCTTATTGTAGCAAACTTCTGAACAAGACTAGGTATAAAATACGTCTGCCTTCTGCAATATAAAAAAAGGCAACGATCAATTTAGAGTACCTCTCAAAAAATAGATTACCCTTTCACATTTTAAATTACTTCTGACTTCATTTTCACGCAAGGCGCAATAACCTCCAAGACCTAAAAATGGTTGAAATACTCAGCAGACACTTCATTAAGCCTGCGTCTATGCAATGTGCCACACGGATCTGCCTTTCCAAAGACAATAATCCTCAGTTTGGCTGAGACTGTCAAGAGAGCTATGAATCCTACAAGGATTGCTGTGGTTTCATTCACAAAAACACCTACCTCTTATATGTACTAGAAACTCCTATTCTGAACCCCTTATACAACCCTCAATAAAATAGCTTGCTGGTTCTGCAATTTATAGTCAGGTATGACTTATATATGAAAAAATACAGTATGTATATATACATATATCTAATTTAACTTGTTTTTAAATGTTAATTCACACTGACTGAATTTAACCAAGGGGTAAACTTACAGTCAACAGCCAAGAGAGGGCGCTCTCGGGGCGTGACAACTACACTATATGCTCCTCTCACATTCAGTGATGTGGGATGAGATCAGGAGCTTGGTGAACTGGCTTATCGCTTGTGATGTTTGTTTCTGGCCTTTATGCTATTTACATTTTGCCCTTTTGGATCTTAAGGTTCTAAAGAAGACCTACAAAATGTCAAAAGAAGAAATGTCAGTGAGGAAAAACAAATTTTGAGTCAGCAATTTATTGTATCAGCTGATGAAACGTTTCGAACCATAGCTTGAAAAAAAGCTGTAACCCCCCCCAAAATAGATATAAAAGTAATGAGTAGCAGTACCGTTCTTGTTCATCACCTGAAAAACTGGTCTGGGCATCTTAATGCCAGTGTTTCCAGAAGGCTCATGAAAATGTGGCTCCAAGTGGTTCAGATGGCTTCACGGAGGGCATCCACTGTCTGGAACATCCCTTGCCATGCATCGATAAAAGAAGGAGGTTAGTCTTCTGCAAGAAGTCCACACAGACGAGGGCCTTCAGTCATGGGGTATGCCACCTGCAACATCACCATTTGCCGTTTGACGCCCTGCACAATCTGAAGTTCCATTGTTGCAGTGAAGGAAAAAGCTGCCCAGATCATGACGGCGCCTCCTCCAATGTGACTTTGTGGAGAACATCTCAGGTGGTGGGATCTCCTTGCCACGCCAACAACGTTGGAAGCCATCATGGCCATCAAGGGACAATAAAACTTTCTTCCACCTTTCAATGTTCCATGCAAATTCCAAACAGGTAACTTCGTGTAATGGGAGAAAAGGACCTTGAAGACGTTTGTTTGTTCTTCAAACCCTTCCTTTGTAGATGCCGTCTGATGGGTATTGGCCTGCACTCGGCACCAGTATCAACATTTATTTGGGTCGAAGATGGTCCCGTGGCTTGACAGACAATTGGATCCTGCGGCTCAGGGCCAGTGACATTTTTTTGTGGTCTCAAACTCGACTTTTTTGTTTTATAACCCTCAGGATCTTTGAAGATGTTTCAAATGACTCTTACTGCATCCAACCTCAATGGCAATGGCTGTACATTTTTAGTTTGAATCATTAACATGTCAATGACAATTACGTTCTATTTTTTTTTTTTACCTTTCTGTGCTGATTGGTTTGGAAGAATCAAAGGGCTATAAAACTGCTGTATAGGGAGGCTTCCATATTAAGTTGCCCTATAAATGGCTACACATAATCAAAATGGTTGTTTTCACCTGCCCTCTGCCTCCTTGCTCCTTAGTAGAAATAGCTTCCAAAAACCGCCACAGCACAGAACAAGGAGTCCTGTGAAGGTGTCAGAAAGGTCAGGACCATCTCCTCCCGCTGACGACACCGAACACACCAAGAATACTTACGTTCATGAAAACATCTTCTGCGTAGTTGTCTGTATCGGCATCCCATAAACACCTTGAAGACATCCTGAGGAAGGAAAATCATATCATTAATTTGTAATTTAAAGCTTTAAGTGTCTGAATCTCATAGCATTGCCATAGAAACACTGACACAGCTAACCTGCTGTTAGCCAAAACATGTGATTATACCATAAATACTGACCACGATGCTATTCCTGTCAAATATAGGCTTTGTTGCACTCTGACTGTGTCTGAATGGTACATTGAGTGCTGTGCTAAAATTGATACACACATTTGGTGTCAGATACTGTACAAGTCTGTCCCTTATGAACTTCTACGAAGACGTAGACAACAAGTAAGGGTTGAGCAAGACCCTCAAACAATGCACAACGATGAGCCAATTCAAGAAACAATACAGGCAGTTGATGTTTGCTAAATACAAGGATGAAGAGTCTTGAACCAGTCATGATGTGCTATATATATCACTATATTGACACTTACTATGGTACCCATTATGGCATTGGATGCTCATATCACCTCCTACTTTGGTACGGGACTAAAAATGTAAATTAAAAAAAAAATACAATTTAAATTTAAAAACAAAATTAAAAATTAAATTAATAAAAATTAATTAATTCATTAATTAAAAAAAACTTTAACTAGCAGGAAAGCAGGAAGTGAACAAATGTAACAGTTACTGATTGTAAAAGTACCAGATGGACGGGTAGGATTTAATAAGCTTTGCTTCTTCCTACTCCTTTTGGACATGTGGAACTGGGAACTGATTATGGGATGCACTCAATTGTAATCTGATGCATGTTCAAATGAAATTAAACCATTACCATTACCAGTGGTTTCTTTCTTTTTCGGGACATTCCAAATGGTCGAACTGTCTATGACCAATGATTCCGATTCATTTTCTATCTTCACTCAGGTTGCCAAATGCTTGTTTTTCACTGTCATGGGCTGCTATTGGTTGGTTATATCACCTCGTACTTTGGTACGTGACAAAAAATGTAAATAAAAAATAAAATTTTAAATAAAATTTAAATAAATTAATTAAATAAATAAAAATAAAATTAATTAATATATTAATGAATTAAAAAACTTTAACTATATTAGGAAAGCAGGAAGTGAACAAATGTAACAGTTACTGATTGTAAAAGTACCAGATGGACGGGTAGGATTTAATAAGCTTTGCTTCTTCCTACTCCTTTTGGACATGTGGAACTGGGAACTGATTATGGGATGCACTCAATTGTAATCTGATGCATGTTCAAATGAAAGTAAACCATAACCATTACCAAATACAGTACTTGATAATACAGGCAACATCCAGAGCATACCTGTACCACCGCTAGAAAGCTCACCATTTTATACTTTGGGCCCATGCTGAGAATGTCAATATATTTCACACTTCAACTATGAACACATTCCAAATAAAGCTGTGATCTGTGTTCTACACATATAGAAACAGCAAAGTACAGTACAGTACAGTACAGCATCATTCAAATGTTTCAAACCAACTCACTTGACTCCTTGCCCACGCTGTTCTCCAATGGTTACCTGCACAACCAACTTGTATCTGTCAAAGCCCAAACCTGCACAGCAAGAAAAACACCAATCATAAGGATTTCACACATTTAGTACAGGAAGTGTTTTAATGGAGTTTGATCACTCACTCTTGATTTTGTCCTTAATGCAGTCTGCCAAAGTGCTGGTAAGCTCTGACGCTTCTTCTGGGTCGTACTCTGCCTCGGCGAGGCGCTTCTTCACTATTTCGTGTATGCATTCCTTCACAACAGCAGGCTTGAATCTGGAATGTACATCAATCCGCTGTAATGAACTGCATGTACTGTAGTTGTGTCACTACTACTACTTTTACAAACCACAAAATACTCATTTGGGAAGAAATTAGTTGCGTCAAACTGAGGTAGGTGTAATATTTTGTAATATTTTTCACAATTTAAGACAAAACAGGAGAATGCCCAGGATTACGGTAGCTAGGTAACGAGAGCGTCGGCTAAGCTAAAGCTAGAAGCTAACCTGACTCGATGTAAATATTAGCTTTAAACCAACTCACTTGCGCTGATAGTTGGGTCGTATGAGATATGTATCCGAACCCTCCATGGTACGTTAGTGACACTGCCACAAAATTCAAGTGGTTTCATAGAAAAGACCATAAAATCGAGTACTTCTACACTCACGCATAGTAGTTACTGTTGGAGACCGGAAATACACTGGAGGGTTTCTTTTACCACCGGAAGTGGCGAATTCGCAATAATCAAATACAATTGTTGTTATAGCTTATGTGGATTATAGTGTATGTTTTATTAGTAGTTATATTGACAATGAGTTACGTCAAACTGAGGTATGTGTAATATTTTGGCAGGGATATTATATGTTCACAATTCAGTACAAGACAGGAGAATGCCCGGGATTACGGTAGCTAGGTAACGAGAGCGTCGGCTAGGCTAAAGCTAGAAGCCTACCTGACAGGAAGTAAATATTAGCTTTAAACCAACTCACTTGCGCTGATAGTTGGGTCGTATGGGATATGTATCCGAACCCTCCATGGCACGTCAATGGCACAGCCACAAAATTCGAGTGGTTTCATAGAAAAGATCAAAAAAGTTACTGCTGGAGACCGGAAATACATTGGAGGGTTTCTTTTTAGAACCGGAAGTGGCGAATTCGCAATAATCCAATAAAATTGTTGTTATAGCGTATGTTGATTATAGTGTATGTTTTATTATTAGTTATATTGTTTTTACACATAACATAATTGAATGAGATTCGTCACGGTCTCAGGTAAAGTAAATTGTTATTGTGCGCCAGCAGTTTCGACTCATTCGGGGTTTGTAATATTTTCTATTTTCCGTTTTCTATACCACCGTGCGGCCGTGTAGGTTTTCTTCTCATCTAATTATGAATATCTTTTCAGATCTGTCAGAAAGGTCAAGATCACATCCAAATGAAAACAAAGAAAAAGAAAGCTTTGGATGCTGACTGGAAGGTAAATGAACAACCACTTTCCCGTCAAAGTGCCTGCTTTGCAAAAAAGGCAACCCCGCTCCAACCTTGTAATTTCCCTTTGCCTGTTTCTCCAAGTGGAGAAGATTTGGGGCATTACGGGTCACAAATTGGCACCTTGGAACAGTGGGACTGCAACCTTGCGAGGTTTTCACAGATAAAACTTGAGAATGTATTATTCCCCATTTTTACTTCACAGACATACTTTCTCTGAGGGTAACGTTTTACTTTCAGGGTCTGGGCAAGGCTGGGTCGCATCAGGTTTTCCAAAAAAAAAAAAAAAACGCGTTTATTAAAAACAGAAAAATATACAAACTTTTTCAGTGCTTTGGTTCCGATTTTCTACAATAAAAGCTCTGATAAAATATTCCACTGTCCTCAAATATTTTAATTTGTATTTTTCTGCACAAAATAAGATGAAAAATAAATTAAATCAAGAATAAAGAAAATCAATCAATCAGTAATAAATAAATATAATAATGATAATAAAACAGCAAATAATAAAAACTTAAGAAACCACATATAGTTGGTGGGTAGACAAATTATTTTTTCAGATTAAAATGAACAAAGCATTATTAGAGCCCTGTAGACATGACAAAACATGACTATAGTCACATTGATACTTTTTTTATTTACAACATATTGCGCAACTGCAGGGTCTTGAGACACATGCTAACTTGCAAGCTAGAGAGCTAGCGACCTAAACGGTAGCCTTCAAGTTATTTCCTTTAAACTTAAATAGCCAAAAACTTACCACTTCCACACGGATAGGGAGGATAACTATTAACAGTTATTTAACCTTTAACATGAACATTAATCAAACATAATAATTTTTTCTGGGTACATGATACCATACAGCATCCATATCAAACTTGCGCGGGCCGCACTAACATTAAAATTTCATATCAAGGCGGGGGCCTCAAACTAGTGTCCTGCGGGCCACATTTGGCCCGCGGGCCGCGTGTTTGAGGCCCCTGCTTTACAGAATGCAGCATCTCCAACAAAAGCCATGCAGAAGGACCGGTGAACCTTTAATATGCATGAATGTGATTAGACCGACCCCATGCTGAGATTCAGATGCTTTCATACGTTTGAATGTTGCACCGTACACAAAGAAAATGTGAATAGCAAGTTTGAAACGGAGAATATTATGCATCCGTCTGCATATATATCCTGTTAAAGGGATCAGGTTTTCCCTGCGGGACATGATGATGAATAATTTCAAAGCCATGACTATATAAACCAGGGGTGTCCAAACTTGTGAAAGGATGCAACCTTGATATTTTGCACGGCAACACGTGTACTGTACTTATGCTAAGAGGTTATACTGTATATACGGAAAAAGCTGCATCTCAGCTTTGTGATATATTGGTGAAAAAGCCTAATAATAGTATCAATGAGTATCAAGCAGATAATGAATGAATATTGTCCTGGTTTTTAAATAATCTTTGGAAATATTCATTTTGTAATAACATTCATTCATTTATTTTCTACCGCTTATCCTCATGAGGCTGGAGGCTGGATAGGCTGGAGCCTATCCCAGCTGTCTACGGGCAAGAAGCAGGGTTCACCCTGGACTGGTGGCCAGCCAATCACAGGGCACATATAGACAAACAACCATTCACACTCACATTCATACCTATGGACAATTTGGAGTTAGACAATTAACCTAGCATGTTTTTGGAATGTGGGAGGAAACCGGAGTACCCGGAGAAAACCCACGCATGCACAGGGAGAACATGCAAACTCCACACAGAGATGGCCGAGGGTGGAATTGAACCCTGGTCTCCTAGCTGTGAGGTCTGCACGCTAACCACTAGTCCGCCGTGCAGCCCCATTTTGTAATATTACTACCTTATTCCTCAAATATTTAGACTTTATTCCAACACTCCAGATTATAACATTTTCTTCAAACTAATTTTGGAAAAACTTTCTAAAATTACTACAGATTGTTTCAATTTTTGCAGTTTTTTTTTAGTTTTCTTGTTAAATGATAGTTTTAGAATGTGCCACGGGCCAACACGTAAACATCCGGGGGCAGCAATTGTCCCTTGAGGCCGCACTTTGGACACCCCTGAGCGCTGCTCTGCCAGTGGCAGCTTTTTCCCAAAGCGCTGTTGCTTCATATTGAATATAGAATAATTTAATGTAATTTACTGTACACAGTATATGGGTTGTTTATTTTCAACAGTGCGGCCAAAAAAAAATCAAATGCTGCGGTCGTAGCAGAGAGCATTCGGTATTTGCGTACGGCAGGTGTGACGATGGACACACTGCAGCGGTGGTTTGTTTTGTTGTGGATAGATTCCCATCATGCTGGCGTTGCATCGTTTGGCTTCTCCTCCATTATTTGCATGTTTTTTGAAGTCACATCACGCTTCATTTGCACTACTACTACCGCTATGCTGTATATAGAGGTATATATAAAGTACACGCAAGCTAGTAAGGAGGACTCACATCTTCAAATCACCGGTCGGTAAGTTCTATTCATTTCAAACAGGGGTCTCAAACTCATAAATGTTGTATTTTAATGTATCTTTTACTCTGTTTACTTGCTTTTATTCAACTCCATTTTTCTGTAAAGCGTCTTTGAGTATTTTGAAAAGCGCTATATAAATAAAATGTATTATTATTATTATTAAAGTGCAAACTAGTCAGTGCATGGTTGACAACCATACATAAAAGCTATAAAAAAAGTGCCTAAAAACATATAGCACCACCATAGCTGGTGTATTCCGTCTAGTGATGCCCCTGTTCATTTCTCAAGGTCACGCATTGTCATTGTTTGTTTGGTGTTCGGATACACTGAGCTTACCTCGACTGACTGGACGGGCCGCGGGTTTGACACCTCTGATTTAACCCTTAGATGCACGAGTGACTGGACCCTACACTCTTCCATAAGTGGCTCAAAAATGATCCATACTAGAATCAATGCCTTTTTATGCCACTTTTGCCATTTTGGTTAGGAATAATCACTTGTATGATATTTAGTATTATATTTAGGACCACACAAGAATGATTTCATGTTAGAAACATCTTCATTTTTCACTTTTTTACATCTTTGAAAAAGAAAATGACCCCGTACAACAATAGAAAATGTGAGGATCCATTGTGTGTTGCATAAAGGGAAGTTAGAAATGTGAATGGCATGATATCAAAAATATGTTTTATGAGGAATACTTGGAATATGAAATTCATTCAATCATTTTCTACCGCTTTTCCTCACGAGGGTTGCGGGGGGTGCTGGAGCCTATCCCAGCTGTCTTCAGGCGAGAGGCGGGGTGCACCCTGGACTGGTTGCCAGCCAATCACAGGGAGTCGCCAATTAACCTAGCATGTTTTTGGAATGTGGGAGGAAACCGGAGTACCCGGAGAAAACCCACGCATGCACGGGGAGAACATGCAAACTCCACACAGAGATGGCGGAGGGTGGGAATTGAACCCTGGTCTCCTAGCTGTGAGGTCTGCGCGCTAACCACTACCCCACCGTGCCGCCCCGGAATATGAAATGATAAAAAAAATTTCATTACAAAGATATTTCAAGAAAACAACCTGACCGGGTAATTTTTGACCCACTTATGGAAGGTCGGGGTAGTAACACAAAAACTAAAATTTCTTAAAATGTATAAAATATAACTTAAAAATGTGAACGGCATGATATCAGAAACATGTTTTTTGAGGAATACCTGGAATATGAAATTATAAAAAAAATTTATTATGAAGATATTTCAAGAAAACAACCTGACCGGGTCATTTTTGACCCACTTATGGAAGGTTGGGGTAGTAACACAAAAACTAAAATTTCTTAAAATGTATAAAATATAAGTTAAAAATGTGAACGGCGTGATATCAGAAACATGTTTTTTGAGGAATACCTGGAATATGAAATTATAAAAAAATTTTATCATGAAGATATTTCAAGAAAACAACCTGACCGGGTCATTTTTGACCCACTTATGGAGCTAAGGGTTAAAGAGCTGATATCCTTCAGTCCAAAGTATGGAGGCACGTTCCTATGTTATGACATGAGAATGTGATCCCACACTTTCTACTGGTTGCATCAACATGATGTATTGCATAAAGGAGACCACCACTTCTCTGCAGGTACCACATATGGAACACTTGGCATGATGGCCTTCACAAATACTTCATTCCGGGTAAAGTATCCTCTTCATTTGTACATCCTGTCTGTTTTCATCAAGCTGTGACTGACAGTGCTTGAATTCTAGTGGACACTTCTGTGGATGATACTGCTTCTTCTTCTTCTACCCGGTACGTTTTATTTGGCTACATGTCGATTCGTGTATGGGTTCCTGGCTGGGTTCTTCATGTGCTATTTCGCACCCATCAGTTCCATGCAGCCCCATCCAGGTGACGTGCTCAGAACCCAATCACCTGGCCCTGCTGGAGGCCCTGACACCCATCTTTAACATGGCCGCCATGAGACCCGTCACCAACATGACCACCCCCACTAATGTCAGCGTACGCTTCCTCCTGTACGGGATCCTGGGAGTGGTAGGTTGAGATCCAGGTCTGAAATCCAACTTGCCGCAGTAAAACAACCAAAGTGTCTCGTCCTCAGAATGAAAAGGCTCAACTCCTGACGACGTACCTCTGGCAGCACTTTGTAAGCATCTTGCTTTCTTGTTCCCGCTGCCAAGCGACAGCAGACTCACTTTTTCCCCGCTTCTTCTTGCTTCAGTGGTGGCAGAATGAGCTGGTCAGTTGGGACCCCCTCCAGTGCGGCACCGACAAGATCTCCCTGCCCAGAAATAAGTTTTGGGTCCCGGATATCGTCATCAACGAATTGTGAGTTGATTGCAAGACCGGGAACATGTGACTTTTGCGTCAGCACTGTAATACAATATCGTCTTGGGGTCGCAGGGGTGTCCAAAGTGCGGCCTGAGGCCGTTTTTTGTTGGAGAAGAACATTTGCGAGAATAAATGTAAAATAGTTGGACAAATAAACAACCAATTCTATCCACACTATATAAAAATTTAATCGAGGTAAAGGCGACTACTCAATATATTTAAGAAAAATGGGAAAGAGAGCTCAAAACAAACATTACAGAAACTGAATGGTTGGGTATGATTATGACCCAAAGCACCGCAACATCATCTCAGGTCTGGAGGGAGCATTGCTGGAAGAATATAATCAGATTTTTCATTTTCATTACACCAGAAATTAAACAAAAATGTCTTAAAGTCAATGTTAACCATTCACATGTGCTTTGGTTCTGCCCAAATATCACCAATTTTGGAAGAGTTCATGTAAAATTATGGAGAGGATTTTGGGTTACAATGTGACTTTTTCATGAGAGACAATATATCTGGGCCACCTGGTGGGAGACATATTTTTGATATCATGCCATTCACATTTTTAACTTATCTTTTATACATTTTAAGAAATTTTTGTTTTTGTGTTACTACCCCAACCTTCCATAAGTGGGTCAAAAATGACCTGGTCAGGTTGTTTTCTTGAAATATCTTTGTAATAAAAATTGTTATCATTTCATATTCCAGGTATTCCTCAAAAAACATATTTTGATATCATGCCATTCACATTTTTACCTTTATGTAACACACGATGGATCCTCACATTTTCTATTGTTGTACGGGGTCATTTTCTTTTTCAAAGATGTAAAGCATGCTAACACAAGTAACACATTTTCATAGTTTTACAATTATATTTGTCCATACAGAAAATACACGAGGATAAATGATAAATGGTAATGGTAATGGTTTAATTTGATTTGAACATGCATCAGATTCCAATTGAGTGCATCCCATAATCAGTTCCCAGTTCCACATGTCCAAAAGGAGTAGGAAGAAGCAAAGCTTATTAAATCCTACCCCTCCATCTGGTACTTTTACAATCAGTAACTGTTACATTTGTTCACTTCCTGCTTTCCATAACAGTTTTTTTTTTTTTTTTTTTTTTTTTAAATGTACCTCGTACCAAAGTACGAGGAATGATGAATGTAAGGCATAAATGTTGATCTAAGAAAATGTAACCTTAAACGTCTTAAACTACCATCGGAAGCCTCAAAACGTGAACATGTGCAGCCGATAGGTACTCATGTGTTTCTCTCTAAACTTAGTGGGTGGGGCTTAAATACCGGAAATGACAGTCTTATCAGTCGATGTCCAACCAACTATGAAGTAAGAAGTGCCCTGAGATCATACATGTACTTGTGTGTTGCAGCATGGACGAAGACAAGGCTCCATTTGTGCCTTACGTCAATCTGTACAGCGATGGAAGAATGCAAGACGCCAAACCGGCCAGAGTCATCAGTTCGTGTAACCTGGACATCTACACCTTCCCCTTCGACATCCAGGACTGCACTCTCACCTTCAGCTCCTTCATCAGCTTTGGTAAAGGTCCTGATGGTGGTTCAGCGTTGAGGTGCATGTAATGGAATTGGAGGTTCTGGAACCGTGAAGATCTGTGAAAATATGAATTTGATGAGATGTTTCTCTGCGTAGTCGCGACTACAAGTCAAATGGCATCAAACATGGATGCTTCTGAGCATCTTTATGGGTTGCTTATGCACAGAAACGTTGCAGATACCTGGTAGATGAACCCCAGGAGAAAAGACCAAATTGTTGTGCTTTTTGATCAGAAAAAGACCTGAAGGTGTTCTCATCCATGCCTGACGACGAGGTCACAAAAAGGTCAAAGAATGTGATGACAACCTTGGGGGAGTGGGAGCTTCTGGACATCACCACCGAAAAACAGTCACATGTACACGACACAGAAGATTCCTTAATGGACGAGCTGGCATTTCATGTAAGTTGCATTCCCAAGTACCGCATGCCAGTACATGAATACACACGCTACTACCAAGTACTGCATGCTAGTGGAAGAAGTCCGAGCCAAAAGAAGTCTGAGGAAGAATCGGAGACGTGAACGTTTTCCCGTTCCTCTGCTAGATCCGCTTGCGACGCAGGTCTACACTGTACGTGGTCAACCTGCTGCTGCCCAGCTGCTTCCTCATCACCGTGGACCTCTTCAGTTTCCTGCTGCCTCCTCAGAGCGTGGACCGCTCCTCCTTCAAGATGACCCTCATCCTGGGCTACACCGTCTTCCTGCTCATCATGAACGACCTGCTGCCCATCACCGGAAACACCATACCCCTCATAAGTACGTGTACATTTGGGTAGTCCATCGGTCCAGTAGGAGTACTATAGGTGTCATTGTTGGCACATAGTAATAATAACAAACTCTGCAGTTCTAGACCTGCTCTGTCTGTATAGTACCTTGGGTACATTGGGATTGGATTAATTTAACTCAAACCTAACCCTGGAAGGATTCTTAGTCCTGCCTCCAACCCCAAACCCTAACAACATGAAGTAGTCGTAGTCTACACACTACCTCACCCATAGTGGCAATAAAGTATACTACTACTCTTTAATAGTCAATACTCTAATATGTTTATGTGTTTATATGCTTGTTATTGTATATCACACATCCTTTATTCGTGTAAGTTCCGGTTGTCTCCTTCAGGAAGCGTATGGGTAAAGTCATGCTTCTTCCTGCAGTAACCATTTTAACTCTGCAGATGGCGCCATTACACCGCTTTCACAACAACAGCAGCAAAAGTGGAAAAAGCCACAGTGATTTCGTAATAGAATTAAAAATTAAATTATTATTTTTTTAAATTTAATAAAAAATAATACAATTAAAATTTTAATTTAAATATTTTTTAAATTAAATTAAAAAATTATAGAATTAAAAGAGACAATGTAATAATGCACTAATAATCACATAGCAAAGTGCATAGTATGTAATAATATACTAATAATCACCAACAGTACACCACAAGGCTGAGATGCAGTATTTTCTTGAAGTGTACAGTACTTCTTGTATCACTTCTTGGCGTGTGTCGCTTTAGGAAATCTCACCGTGTGAACGTTGCATCCTTTTATTTCTCACTGGGTGAAAAAAAAGTGATGGTAGAAGACCTCAGGTTTGGATTTAGGATGTAAAGCAGGGGAAGGAACGGATGCTAGGCAGCAACAGGCAGACCTTCCGTGTCAGACCTTCCTCCATGACAAAGAGTCATTTTCACCAGCCCCACCCCCCCTTGCATGGGTGCTAGTCTGCATGCAGGAACCTGGGAAACAAATTGATGCGGTGCAGGGCGGCGTGGTGAAGTGTTACATTCTCCACCGACAAACACGTTCACATTTTCATATCATCAACATTCAAATAACAAGCAAACGGCTTTCACCTCAAGAAGTGACTTTTCTAGATGTGTTTGACGTATCTCCTGTCCTTCACACCAGACGTGTTCTTCTCCTTGTGCTTGGCTCTGATGGTGGCCAGCCTCCTGGAGACCATCCTCATCACCAACTTGCTGCTCAGCTCCAAAAGCCTGCGTCCCGTTCCCGGCTGGATCCACGTGCTTCTCTTGCAGCTCCTGGGACGTCTTGTGGGTCTACCCTGGGAGACCAAAGAGGTTGAAGAAGCAGGTACGCAAGTAGACAGATGCCAATCCGAACCGTAAAGACATGAAAGATAAATTGTCCGCTCTCAGACACGAGGTCGAGCGCCGTGTCGGCACAGCGAGGAGATGATGAAGAGCCTGAAGAGGAGGAAGAAGCGGCGGTGGACGACAAGGCCCTGCGGGAGCTGAGGAGCCTGGGCGGAGACCTGAAGGTCATCCGCCTGCAGGTGGAGCAGCAGCTGGGGGGCAGCCAGACCTCCGAGGATTGGATGCAGGTGGGTTTCATCATAGACCGCCTGCTGTTTGGCATCTACATCCTCTTCATATCCGTCAGCTTCCTCACCATCATCGTCATCTGGGTCGCCTCTTATAGCCAGTAGATGCCTTCAGTCTCTCTGTGGTGGGAATTACGGGATGACTAATTATTAGTCCGTCAATAAAAATCCTTTCCAGATGCATCATGTATGTTACAGCACAGAAAGTTTTGTTAAAACAATAAAGTTTTAACAAAACTTAGTTGGTTGTCATTATTTAGAAACACAACATTATGAGACAATAACCACTCATCTAAAAAGCTTGAGCATCCTTAGAGTACTCACCGAGTCAACAACCCACAGTACCGATTACTTCCAGCAGAACCTCTACAGTCAAACACAATCCTGTGTTCAGACATTCCATGGACATCCCATGGACATTCCGTAGGAAGTCATCTGCGTCTGGTCTTAGGGTTAGGGTTAGGGTAACCAGTAGAGGCTAACCCTACTGGTTAGCCTAACCCTAACCCTCTAACCCTAACCTTAACCCTACCCCCCTAACCCCCTAACCCTAATTCCCGAACCCTAAACCCCTAATTCCCTAAACCTAACCCTACCCTAACCCTCAACCCCTAATTCCCTAATCCTAACCCTACCCTAACCCTAAACCCCTAACCCTAATTCCCTAACCCTAACCCCCTAATTCCCTAACCCTACCCTAACCCCCAATTCCCTAATCCTAACCCTAACCCCCTAACCCCCAACACTAACCCTAATTCCCTAACCCCCTAAATCTCTAACCCTAACCCCCTAACATTAACCCTAATTCCCTAACCCCCTAATTCCCTAATCCTACCCTAACCCTAACCCCCAACACTAACCCTAATTCCCTAATCCTAACCCCTTAAATCTCTAACCCTAACCCCCTAATTCCCTAATCCTCCCCTAAACCCTAACCCCCTAAATCTCTAACCCTAACCTCCTAACCTCCCAATTCCCTAACCCTAACCCCTTAATTCCCTAACCCTAACACTAACCCTAATTCCCTAACCCTAACCCTCTAAATCTCTAACCCTAACCCTACTGTACAGGCAGCTCTTGGAGTGTAAAAAGATGACCGGAACGTGATACCCAACACAGTGCGATCTCGCCTGGTCCGAAAAACCCGAAGGGACCAAAACTACTAGGAAATCATGTCCATCCAGTTCATCTGATCCTGAACAAAAATGTATTTTATATGCAGACAACAACACAAACATAATCAGAAAGGACGAATGGATGGAATTTATTATCGCTGTTAATTACTTCCAGACACGACCGTCATAATTGGAGTAAAAGTGGATCTGAATAAAGAGAATATTTTCATGGTTCAAGCATAGAAAACCTCTTAATTACCTTCTGAATCTGATTCCAAACATTATTACAGCTCTCTAGACATGCATCAGCACCCCTATAGTCACCTTTACACTCTTATTCTTTCTTTAACACCACATGACTCACCGCTCATAGCATATAGCTAGCTACCCAGCTAACTCTGTAGCTAGCCTCCAATTTATTTATTCCCAAAAAGCCAAACACATACCACTTCCACACGGAATGGGATAACTCTTTCTTTCCACTTTGACCGGGATGACAGTGGACAACCCCCCCTCACCCCCCCACCCCAGCACCACCATCCTAACGCCCTTTGACCCCCCCCTCTTACTCACTCTCGTAGCGCCGCCCGCAGGAAGTCAAGTCTTCTGTGCTTCTCTTCATCTTCATCTCTCTCCTCCTGCACGGTAAGACATGTTCTTATGTTGACGCTTATTTTGCACTGAACAGGAAGTGACCTTGCACATTTAAAAAAAAAAACTTTTTCATGTTTTTGTTTGGTTTTGTCCTATTATTATTATGACTTTATTCCCGTAATATTATTAGATATTATTTTATTATTTTTTAGTATTATTGTTTTATTTTATTATTATTTTATTTATGATTATTTTATTATTATTTTATTGTATTATTTTCTCCGGGTACTCCGGTTTCCTCCCCAATTCCAAAAACATGCTAGGTTAATTGGTTATTTAATTGGTTAATTGGTTACAACCAAAAGTACAAAAAAATACAAAGAAAAAGTATATTTGTTGGAGAATGACTTATGTTTGCGTTTGTAATATTGTAAAAACTAAAAAAAAAATTAAGAAAAAATATTTGAAGAAAACAGAAATAGAAAAGCAAAGTCAACATACATGAAAAAGAGAAAAAAAAATTATTAGATGAAACCATTTTGAGGCTGATATTTCATGAAAAATATTACTAAAATATTACTAAAAAATTAATTTGAAAATATTAGAGAAGAGAAAAATTTCTGGGTGGAGAAAAATAAGAAAAAAAAAACCCTCCTAATTTTTTCCAGATTCAAGTGAAAATGCTACTTTTAGTTTTACGTGCGGAAAACAATGTCAATGGAACTTATTGATGCAGACTTCCATAGTATCAAATTCAGGGGTGTTTCCCAACATCTTCATGGAATTGCTGGCTTCCATTGGCCCCATGGCGGGTTGTTTAGCAGTCAGCAAAAGCGACATCGCCGTGAAGGAATGTTACCGGGAAAAGTGTGAGAGGTTGGACTATCGTCGAGCAGAAGAAGAACAGATTTGGATGCAGCCCTCTAGAGTTCCTCCTTGGTTCCTCTGCAGGATCATGCAACTCCGTCATGCAGAACTGCTCTCGCCCGGACTCCCTCGCCCTGCTGGAGGCTCTCAGGCCGGTCTTCAACCTCAGCTCTATTCGACCCGTGGTGAACATTTCAACCGTCACTCACGTCCACATCGACTTCATCCTGGTGGGCATCCTGGGCGTGGTAAGTTCTTCGCATGGAGGTCATGGCTGCGCTCAGTCAACATCCTGACCGCCTTTTTTTTTTCCTTCTTTAGGATGAAAAGGCGCAGATCCTCACAACGTACATCGTCCAGTACCTGGTGAGTCCAGGCTGTGGTCGCATCCGATGTAAACACCGTAAGCTAGCACTACATTTAGCAAAAAAAACATTTGGGAAACAAACTTTTGGGAACCTCAGGAGGTCACGACTCACCGTTTCATCTGACAGACATTAAACTCATCACGTAGCAACTTTGAAGCTACCTCGCAAATATGCAGGACATGTACCAATACGAGTTTAAAAGAACAACCGGCAGCTGACGTCAATGCAGCACCCCAATGAATGCATTGTGGCAAACCTTTTATGGTGACAGTTGGGTATTTTTCCATGTCAAACTCATATTGGTACATGTTTGCAAATTTTTAGTTAGTGTTAAGCTTCTGTGTGATGAATTGAGTGTTTTATATCATGACTTCCTGTGATTTCCAAAGGCTTGAGCGTTGAAACAATTGGAAGTTTAAGGAGAAAAGTAGTGGCTTACAGGTGGGAATTGACGGGAATTTTGATGGCATTGCAGACGTGGAGGAACGAGTTTGTCAGCTGGGAGCCGAGCGAGTGCGGGACCGAGCACATCATCGTCCCCAGGAAGCAGCTGTGGATCCCCGACGTGGTCATCAATGAGTTGTAGGTGGCCGCAACGACGCAGGAGCCAATCACGGCGCACAAACAGACGGCGTTTGAGTGTTGTGGTGTTCCGGCAGCATGGAGAGGAACATGGCGCCAAAGTCCTTGTACTCGTACCTCTATCACTTCGGCACGGTGCTCGATGCCCGGCCCATCCGAGTGGTCAGCTCCTGCAGGCTGGATATCTACGCCTTCCCGTTTGACATCCAGAACTGCACCTTGACCTTCAACTCATACCTGCACCGCGGTGAGTAGGAGCACGCCGCCGCCACCGCTTTCGTTGCCGCTAACCTGCTTGTGTTACCCCCCTCCCCCATCCCGACCCCCAGTATCCGCGATACAGCTCGGCCAAACGTTTACAACAGAGAGGATATTTGAATATTCCAAAGAAATGATGACCACCGTGGGCGAGTGGGAGCTGATCGGAATGTCTTCGTTCAAGGAGCAACTCCCGACTTCAGACGGCGACATTTACGAAGAGATGCGCTTCTTTGTGAGGACCAACTTTTATTATTTCACTTCAATTCTTAGCAGCTCTCACAACTACGACCGAGTTTTGGGAACGCTTTGGAAAAAACTCTTACATTTTGAGAACGTGATAGAAAAAAGTCGTACAATTATAAGAATAAAGTCGTACATTTACGGGAATACAGTTGTCAAACTAGGAGTCTTATGACAAAGTTTACGACATTTATGAGAAAAAAAGTCATAATTTACATGGAAAAACAGCAAAATGAAAAAACAAAAAAAAGTCGCCCATTTACAAGAACATTTTTTTAATCTTACAAGAATAAAATTCTCAATTTATGAGAAAAAAAAGTCATTAATTATAAGAATAAAGTCGTACATTTACGGGAATAAAGTTGTCAATCTAGGAGTCTTATGACAAAGTTGGACATTTACGAGAAAAAAAGTCATAATTTACACAGAAAAACAGCAATATATATATAAAAAAAAAAAAAAGTCGTCCATTTACAAGAACGTTTTGTTTTTACTCTTACAAGAATAAAATTGTCAATTTATTAGAAAAAAGTCGTAAATTATAAGAATAAAGTCGTACATGTACAGGAATAAAGTTGTCAATCTAGAGTCTTATGACAAAGTTTACGACAAAAAAAGTCATAATTTACATGGAAAAACAGCAAAATGAAAAAACTTTTTAAAAAGTCGCCCATTTACAAGAACGTTTTTTTTACTCTTACAAGAATAAAATTGTCAATTTATGAGAAAAAAAGTTGGAAATTATAAGAATAAAGTTGTACATTTACGGGAATAAAGTTGTCAATCGAGGAGTCTTATGACAAAGTTTACGACATTTACGAGAAAAAAAGTCATTATTTACACGGAAAAACAGCAAAATAAAAAATATAAGAAAAAAGTCTCCCATTTACAAGAACGTTTTTTTTTACTCTTACAAGAATAAAATTGTCAATTTATGAGAAAAAAGTCGTAAATTATAACAATAAAGTCGTACATTTACGGGAATAAAGTTGTGAAGCTAGGAGTCGTATGACAAAATTTACAACATTTACGAGAAAAAAAAGTCATAATTTACACGGAAAAACAGAAAAATGAAAAAAGTCACCCGTTTTTTAATCTTTCAAGAATAAAATTGTCAATTTATGAGAAAAAAGCCGTAAATTTGCAAGAATAAAATTGTAAATTTTCCAAGAAAAGTAGTAAACGGACGAGCAAAAAAAGGTGTAAAATTATGCAAATAAATTAACGAGAAAAAAAGTTGTACATTTCCGACAATAAAGTAATCAGTATACTAGAATGAAGTTGTAATCTTACGAGAATCTTACGAAAATTTTAGATTTACAAGAAAATAATTGTTAAAATTCCCAAAATAAAAGTCATTTAGGAGAATAATAATAATAAATAATAATAATACAAGAATAAAGTCGGAATTTATGAGAAACGTTTTCTCGTAAATGTAGGACTTTATTCTGGAAATCTCGGGTGATTTTTCCCAAAGAGGTCCCGATAGCAGGCGGTCACAAAGGTGAGAGAAGCTGCCAAGAGACGGAAAGTTTGACTCCATGCCGTGCGGCAGGTGTCGTTGCGTCGCAGGTCTACGATGTACGTGGTCAACCTGCTGCTGCCCAGCTGCTTCCTGATCACTGTGGACCTCTTCAGCTTCCTGCTGCCCCCCCACAAGGTGGACCGCTCCTTGTTCAAGATGACCCTCATCCTGGGCTACACCGTCTTCCTGCTTATCATGAACGACCTGCTGCCCATCACTGGAAACACCATACCCCTCATAAGTACCTCCGCACCCATCACAAAACCACTCCACTCCACTTTCAAGTGGAAGAACGGCCATCATGTGGTCAGAAAGTTTAGTGTTGGTCATAATTCTGGCAGCGTGGGATTATTTTAGTAATATTTTTAATTAATTGGGACGTTATTATTTTTGGCTCATAATACTATGACTTTATTCTCATAATATTACAATGTTTTCTGTACATATTATAGTTTTTTTCATGCTAACATTACTGAAAATTCACAATATTCACATAACTGAGCCAACAGTTGAGTCAAGGCGCATTATAAGACTTATAGTGCCATCTGGTGGTGGAAAGGGTGAATAGCAGCATGACTAACTTGAACTCTTCTAATCGGGGGCCGCCATGCCTGCACATTACGGAAGCCCCGCCAGTAATTTATAGGAATTACTCAACTAACTGACGCTAATAACAATAGGTACTCCCAAATATAACATATATAATACATAATACAATATATACATATAACATATACGCATGTATACATCCACCACTGGATTGTAAACATGCCTGAACATAACAAATGAAGATCTGTAACATGACACCCAGTCCAATTACTGGTACAACATGACTCCGGGTGGTATGTGTCATGGTTCATTAGCCCCCCAAGACCGCCCCCAAGCCCCCCAAGTTCTGACTCACGATTTGGATGGACGTACACCGTCAATCCGACAACTTGATTAAAGGAGCTACCATCCCCTTCTCTGGATAGCCGCTGTTAGCTGTGACTAGTCCACGTGATAATAGGAACCGGAAGTGACCTTATATGGTCTCCAACCAATTAGTTCTCTTAAAGTCATAGCCTTTTTTACAACTACATACTGTTTTTGTCTGAATAGGCTTAATTTTTTTAAATGTGATTTGACTTCATATATTACTTTTTATTTTATTTATATTACCCATTTTTGGTCCTAATATTCCAAAATTTTGATGATAAAATGAGGACTTTAGTCTGGGATAATTAGACATGTTTTCTCCTAGTATGCCGTTGTCATGCTCATAAAAACAGGACATTTTTATTTTAAATATGCATGGTTATATTTTTCTGGTTATACAAGACTAGGACTTCATTGTCACAAAAATTTTATACTTTTTCATACTTTGACTTTTTTGGACTATTCTGATAACATTTTAGTGTGTAATATTTTGACTTGAATCTGAAAAAAGTTTTTTTTTTTAATTTTCTCCATTCAGAGAAATTTTGGGTGTTTTCTCTAATATTTTAAACTTTAGTAATATTTTATTCATAAATATCACTCCCAAAATGGTTTAAAATCTTTTTAAATTAAAATCTTTCACTTTTTCATGTATGTTGACTTTTCTGTTTTCTTCAAATATTTTTTCTTAATTTTTTTCTTACAATATTACAACTTTATTCCTATTTTTAAAATGTGGTATTATGACTTTATAATTTTAAAATATTTATCCTTTTTTAATGCTAAACTCCTACTTTATGATGGTAACTATTTGACTTGTGTGACATTATTTGCGTGCTTGTGCCCCGGGGAGGGCCGGTTTGCCCCTCATGGTTGAAGAAGATGTGACGTGCGTACGTGTCGCCATGACAGATGTGTTCCTGTCCCTCTGCTTGGCTCTGATGGTGGCAAGCCTGCTGGAGACGGTGGTCATCACCAACCTCCTGCACGGTTCCTCTCGCTACTCACCGGTTCCACGGTGGATCCGAGTGATGGTCCTCCACGTCGTAGGCCGCCTGGTGCTGCTTCCTCCAAAGGCCGAGCAACCGGACGGGGTCATCCAAAATCCTGCCACGTTGGGTAAGAAGGTTTACGAAGACAAAGGAAGCGTGTTCAATGACGCCCATCCTCCTCCTGCGCCACAGAAATGGCCGCCAGGGCGCCGGGAAAGGAGGACGAGGCCCTACGGGAGCTGAGGAGGCTGGGCCGGGACCTGCGGGCCATCCGCCTGCGGGTGGAGCAAGAGCTGGGGGTCGGCGCGAGCTGCGGGGAGTGGATGCGGGTGGGCTTCATCATAGACCGCTTCCTGTTTGGCATCTACGTCCTCTTCATATCCGTCTGCTTCCTCACCATCATCATCATGTGGGTCAGCTCCTACAACGCCGCGTGAGAGCACGAGCCGCTTCATTCGTCCGTTTCATCCAAAGCATGCTGCTTCTTCAACGAGATCTTCCTCCATGGAGACCAATCCATCCACCCATCCCCCCATCCACCCATCCAACCATCCATCATCCATCCACCCAACAATCCATCCATCCATCCACCCATCCAACCAACCAACCAACCATCCATCCACCCAACCAACCATCCATCCATCCATCCACCCACCCATCCATCCACCCAACCATCTATCCATCTAGCATCCATCCACCCGACCAACCAACCATCCATCCTCCCAACCATCCATCCAACCATCCATCCACCTACCCATCCACCCAACCAACCATCCATCCATCCATCCATCCACCCTTGCATCCACCCATCCATCCATCCACCCATCCACCCAACCATCCATCCACCCACCCACACAACCATCCATCCATCCACCCAACCATCCATCATCCATCCAACGATACATCCACCTACCCATCCACCCACCCAACCAACCATCCATCCATCCACCCATCCAACCAACCAACCAACCATCCATCCACCCAACCAACCATCCATCCATCCATCCATCCATCCATCCACCCACCCATCCACCCAACCATCTATCCATCTAGCATCCATCCACCCGACCAACCAACCATCCATCCTCCCAACCATCCATCCAACCATCCATCCACCTACCCATCCACCCAACCAACCATCCATCCATCCACCCTTGCATCCACCCATCCATGCATCCACCCATCCATCCATCCACCCAACCATCCATCCACCCACCCACCCAACCATCCATCCATCCATCCACCCAACCATCCATCATCCATCCAACGATACATCCACCTACCCATCCACCCACCCAACCAACCATCCATCCATCCACCCACCCACCCATCCATCCATCCATCCATCCACCCAACCATCCATCATCCATCCAACGATACATCCACCTACCCATCCACCCAACCAACCATCCATCCATCCATCCATGCATCCACCCACCCACCCATCCAACCAACCACCCATCCAACCATCCACCCAACCACCCATCCAACCAACCATCCACCCACCCATCCATCATCCATCCCCAAAATAGTGATAAATAAATAAGTGTGCCTGTTTTTAATCATTGTTGTCATGCTAACAGAAGTGTAGTGATGGGCTAACAGCTAAAAAGAGTTTAGACTAGTATATCTATATATACAGATTATATATCTATATATCTATATCTATATATATATATATATAGACTAATATCCATCATGAACAGTCTGGCCAGTCTTTTATTGTCAATAGAATTCCATAAGAAAATAAGACAAATGCTAATCATCATTTCCATAACAACTTCAATGTGCGTCAAAGGAAGAAATAAATGTGTGTGCAGTGCATTTAAAGGGTTAACACTTTGAAGGCACCAAAGTGGGTGCTGAGCAGTAGAAGAACGTTGGTGTGTGCGTGTTAGGGACTTGGTCGCTCGTTAACGCTTACAATTAAAGCCTGGAAGCGCAGCTGCAAAATGAGACGGGGAGTACAAGCCAAGCCAAGATGGAGGCCACTGGAGTGTTTGGACGCAGGGCTGCAATGGATGCCGAGGTACTAAGTGTCCCAGCAGAGGGGGGGCATGCCTGCCCCCCCTCCCAGACATCACTGGGATTTGTCCGGCAAGCCTATCAGTCCACGTGGAATAAAAAAGTTGAAGTGCTGCAAAGGTTCCATCTCAAGACCAGGCTAGCCGTGACATCCGCCTAGCTTTAGCACTAGCTTTAGCACTAGCTTTAGCATTAACCTGGCCCTAAGTTCAGCCCAGCGCTGTGGTTTAAGGCTGCTATGCTAGCCCTGCATGCCGCATGTAGCGAGTGCCTCTGCGGCTAACGGCCTAAAATACGCCAATAAAAGTCATTAGCAAGAATGTACATTGAAAATCAGTCATAAAATATTTTTTTTTTTACATAAAAAAGCAATATTTCCAAAAAGCTCCAACAAGCGCCTCCAGTTAGCTGCGGCTGTAGGCAACCTCCCTGATGTGGTTCCTGTTAACGCCACAAGATGGCAGTAGCTGCATTTGAAGTACTTAAAATACTGCTTAATCAACCCGTCTCAGTAAATGACCGCTTTGCTTTTTCACTTTCTCATGCACTCCGGATCATTACTGAGGTTGGCAGAGGAAGTGGAGAGGAGAGACGTTAAGTGCCAATAAAAGTGACCAATCTTTGGCGTTCTGTTGTGCGGAGCTGCAACATGGCTTCCATGCTAGAGGAATGATGGACACGGGTCTACGTGACGTGACATGACACCCCCCCCCCCCCCCCCCCAGTGGACAGGTCCTCCAGTGCTAAGTGAAAGGTGCTAACAGGAAACAGCAGTTAGTCAAACACAGCAATCACATTGTGCTCTTCGTCTTCTTGCCTCCACGCTACGTCCCGCCACCCTCGTCTTCTTGCTCCTCCATGTTCCTGCGCGCCATCATCTCTCGCCGCTCCGCCAGCCGCCGACATCGAGGACAGTCGCTGCTAGCCTTGAAGCAGGCGCGGTGGTAACACGCGTGGCACTCTGGGAAGAGACCATAAAAGGAGGTGAGGGTGGAACAACACAACAGAGGGAGCAAACATCACATGAGAACCGGTCCGACCGGTTTGCCTCCGGGAGGGGGGGGGGGGGGGTAACGGCGGCAACCAATCACAGCGAGCCAGGTGCTATAAAAGACGTGCAATGGGAAAGCAGCGAGGGAGAAGAGAAAGAGGCCACAGGTGGGTGAGGCGGCCGGGACTAAAGCAGAGGCAGACCACGCCTTCCACGGGTTCAGACGCGGAACCATTACGCAACTTCCTGTTCATATCCTCCTTTCATACACGCAAGCAACTTGGCAAGGAAACAATTCCAACATCAAAGTGTTTATTGCTGACATGACACTTCAAACGTAAACATTCAACGTAAAAACAACATGGCTTCACCGATGAGCTGGTTGGAATGGAATGGAAGGCTTCATCATGCTAACGGCTTGGCGGCTTCATCATGCTAACGGCTTGGCGGCTTCATCATGCTAACGGCTTGGAGGCTTCATCATGCAAACAGCTTGGAGGCTTCGTCATGCTAACGGCTTGGAGGGTTCGCCATGCTAACTGCTTGGATCATGCTAACAGTTTGCAGGCTTCGCCATGCTAACAGCTTGGATCATGCTAACAGTTTGGAGGCTTCGCCATGTTAACAGTTTGGAGGATTTGCCATGCTAACACTTTGGAGGCTTCACCATGCTAACAGCTTGGATCACGCTAACAGCTTGGAGGCTTCATCATGCTAACAGCTTGGAGGGTTCGCCATACTAACAGTTTGGAGTTGTCACCATGCTAACAGCTTAGAGGCTTCGCTATGCTAACAGCTTGGAGGCTTCGCCATGCTAACTGCTTGGATCATGCTAACAGTTTGGAGGCTTCGCCATGCTAACAGCTTGGATCATGCTAACAGTTTGCAGGCTTCACCATGCTAACAGCTTGGATCATGTTAACAGCTTGGAGTCTTCGCCATGCTAACAGTTTGAAGGCTTCGCCATGCTAACAGTTTGAAGGCTTCACCATGCTAACAGTTTGAAGGCTTCACCATGCTAACAGCAAGGCTGGTGGACTTTCCCCTCCCCAAAAATGTACCGATGGGACTAATGATAATATTTCAACTTCATGCTATGCTTTTATGTTGACGTTAGCATGATCTCCACCTGAAGGAAGCCAGCCACCACAGCAAACTACCGCTCTGACACAACCATCCACCCTCTGTGCAGAGTCCAAGCAAGGGAGCACCCGCACGACATTCCCTAACATTTGGGGGGGGGGGGTTAGAAGAAGAAGAAGCACCACCACCAGACAACCCAAAGAGCGAAAAGAAGCTAACCAACACAATCAAAACAACACTTGTCCTGCACCATCATCTTCAAGTCCGGACCACATCCAGTCCAAGGCTAGACCAGACCGACTGAAGAAAGTTCAGACCCCCCAGCAGTCCAAAAAGGATCATGCGGATCAATGAATCCAACAGGCGGCAAGGAATGACATCCTGGATCTTTATTAACATCCTGGGTTAGCTTCCAGCATGACCCTCCATCGTTGGGATGGAAAGGATCCCATCTGCGGTGATGATGTGGCATTTCCCGCTAAATGAATATTTGCCCAGCAGGGGCGTCCAAACTTTCTCACGCACTGACGAACTTGCAGAATGCGAGCACCACTTGGATATTTCCCTAAGATATGCTCCCAAAGTTGGATATATTCCAGGGAAACGGGATGCAGCAGGTGGAAGAGCAGATGAATCCTATCAACTTTTCCTTTTATTAGGACTTTTATCCCATATTAGAACCTTTTCCACAACCTACTTTACTAAAAATGACAACTTCATTTTGTTTTGTTTGATTTTTTCTCCTAATATTAAAAAATATTCCAACTCTATGCTATTAAAATTGAATTTTTTGTCTTCATAATATTGGAAAAATCTTCATATTTTGACCTGAATCTAGAAGAACTACAGCTGTGGTTTTCCATTTCTGTTATCTTTATTTAATATTCTAACTAGTTCATATAACTAGTTCTGATCCGATGTGGTACGGTCCATTTGGAAACAATAATAAGCTGAATGGACTTTTTGCCATGCTAACAGCTTGTAGGCTTCGCCATGCTAACAGCTTGGAGGCTTCATCATGCTAACAGCTTGGCGGCATCACCATGCTAATAGCTTGGCAGCGTCACCATGCTAACAGCTTGGAGGCTTCGCCATGCTAACAGTTTGGAGGCTTTGCCATTCTAACAGCTTGGAACATGCTAACAGTTTAGAGGCTTTGCCATGCTAACAGCTTGGCAGCGTCGCCATGCTAACTGCTGGGATCATGCTAACAGCTTGCAGGCTTCGCCATGCTAACAGCTTGCAGGCTTCGCCATGCTAACAGCTTGCAGGCTTCGCCATGCTAACAGCTTGGAGGCTTCATCATGCCAACAGCTTGGCGGCATCACCATGCTGACAGCTTGGAGGCTTCGCCATGCTAACAGCTTGGATCATGCTAACAGTTTGCAGGCCTCGCCATGCTAACACCAAGGCTGGCCAAACAGATGGAGACATCCTAATAATCAGTTTTTCCACAAGCTAATTTACCCAAAAAAATTGTGTTTTTTGTTTGTTTAATATTTTGGTGTTTTTGTACTATTTCAAGTATCTGCTACTAAAATGATGGTATTTTTGGTATACTCTATTTTGAGTCATGTGCAAGGGGCCAATCATTGGCCACAACTGGCCCCTGGGTAGTCCCCGTCACACCGCATCCCGCCCCCCCAAACCCCTCATCACACCGCATCCCCCACCCCCGTCACAACGCATCCTCCCCCCCGTCCGTGTGCCGGCCTCTGGTGAGTCTGCGAGCTCTGCGCGTCTTGCGAGAACGCCAGTTGGTCTGAACGGGAAGCACATCCGCTTGCTCGTCGGTCTCGCTCAGCTGTGAGGAGACCACCGCCGTCGGTTTGGGCATTTTCTCCGTCAGCCCCGCCTCTTTTTCAGCTTCTGACTCCAAAGTCCCGCCTCCAGCATCAGACGATGCTTCCTCCCTGGCATCGTCCTCAGAGGCTCCTTTGGCGAAGGTCTTGGCTAAGCCGGCTAACCAGGACTGCTTCCTCCCCGGTCCTGGTCCTGGTCCTGGTACTGGTCCCCGCTCATCCAGACTGTCCTGGCTGCTGCACGTCTCGCTGTCGCTCTTGGCCAGGCTCTTCTTCAGTCGCTCCAAATTGAGGATTTGAAGTAAAGTGACCCGCTTTGCTCGCCCGTCCTCACTTTCCTCACTCTTTGACCTTTCCTTGCTGCAAACCTCACTTCCTTCCTTGCTTCCTTGATCGCTTTCCTTCGCTTCTTCCCTCTCAGACTCGCTCCCTCCAGTCACCTCCTGCTCGTCCTCGGTTCCTTGATGCCAGGAGAAAGCTTTCACCAACTTCCCGGGAGAGAAACTCCAAAATATTCCCCCCTTTCCCGGCTTCACTTCACTTTTGTCCGTGGATTCATCTCCGTCGCCGCCCTCATCTGATTGTAAAACCTCCTCCCCGCCTTCCCCGCCCTCCCCCTCACGTCGGTCCTTCCAGAGGGCCCTGGCCAGCCGCCGCGGCTTGGAGATCTTCCAGTCTCTCCAGATAACGGGAGCGGAGCGGCGGCGGCGGCGGGGGGGCAACTGTAGGCCACCGAGGCCCGCTACCGGCGAAGACGGCTCACCTTCGCAGCGCTGGCACTTGCTCAGTTGGAAGGGGAAGATGATGTCTTTTTCGTTGCCGCAGAACTCGCACACGAAGCCTTTGGCCTGGCACAGCTGCAGGACACGAGACGGCGATGAGCGAGAAACATGGGGCGGGGGGGGGTTGGACTCCGTGGGCGGAGTCAGCGAGTCTTACCACACAGCCCGCTACGTGCATGGTGCCCCGCTTCAGCAGCTCCTTCATTCGGGGGGCCAGCTCCCCGCTGCGCACGGACGTGAGGTCGTTCAGGGAGAACAGGTGGAGGTCCTCGGTCAGGTGACCCGGAAGGCTGTCCAAGTGCTCCAGAACCCTGACAGGAAGCAAGACAGGAAGTGAGGTGTGGTCCAATATGGCCGCAACGATGGCGAGCGTGGCAGGATGCTTACTCCTTTGCAAAGCGACACGTCTTGAAGAGGTTTTTCATATGGAAGAGTTGTGTCCTTAAAACCTAAAAAAAGAGCAGAAATTAATAATTAATTAGTAATTAAATTGGTCATTAAATAAACGAGCTTCACTTTACATGCCAAATATTTACAGTACTTGCCAGGGGCGTCCCAAGACCATATAGATATCAGATATCGGGCTGATATCAACCAAAAAAATGATCGCACAACTTCTGAAAGATTCATAAAGGATCCCGTTGGGTGGTTGACTACAGCCACGTATTAGTCAGAAACATTGGAATACAAGATGGATGCATTCTCCCGGCAACGAGTACACGTGGATGGATGGATGACAGATGGATGATGGATGGATGAATGGATGATGATGGATGGATGGATGGATGGATGACAGATGGATGGATGGTGGACTGATGGCATGGATGTGGACTGATGGATGGATGATGGAGGATGGATGGATGATGAGGATGGATGGTGGACTGATGGATGGATGACGGATGGATGGATGACGGATGGATGATGGTGGATGATGGATGGATGGATGACGGATGGATAGATGACGGATGGATGGATGACGGATGGATGAATGAATGGATGGATGGTGGACTGATGGCTGGATGGATGGACAGATAGATGGATGGATGGTGGAGGATGGATGGATGACGGATGGATGATGGTGGATGACGGATGGATAGATGGATGAATGGATGACGATGGATGGATGACGGATAGATGGATGGATTATGATGGATGGATGGATGAATGGATGATGATGGATGGATGAATGACAGATGGATGATGGATGGATGGATGACGGATGGATGACGGATGGATGAATGAATGGATGACGGATGAATGACGGCTGATGATGGATGGATGACGGATGGATGGATGGATGATGATGGATGGATGGATGGACAGATAGATGGATGGATGGTGGAGGATGGATGGATGATGAGGATGGATGGTGGACTGATGGATGATGGATGGATGGATGGATGGATGATGGATGGATGACGGATGGATAGATGGATGAATGGATGATGATGGATGGATGGATTATGATGGATGGATGGATGAATGGATGACGGATGGATGGATGCAGAATGACAACGCACTCACCCGGACAGACTCCAGCGCTTTCACCTTCCTGTAGAGGCCGCTGTTGATGTCGTTGGGGTTGAAGAGCGGGTCACCGGCGATCTTGCTCAGCAAGTCCCGGGCAAAGTTGCTGACGTAGTATTTGCCGAAGTCCCACTTCATCAGGATGCGGCCGGGAACAACAGCCTGGGCGTTCTCGTGGCAGCACTGGCAGAAGTACCGGCCAATGTACTCGCAGTAGCGCAGTCGCTTGATGTAGTCTGTGTCAGAAAGGAAAGGGAGAGTCACTCGCTGGGGAGATGTGTGAAGGGGGCGGGGCTAGGTCAGTATGGTAAGGTACCTGGGTCCACACGGGTGCCGCAGCCAGCACAGCGGTAATTCTGTTTAGCCACTATTATCTTCCTCCTGGGAGAAGACATCACATCATAGGGTTGAAATATTATTATTATTATTATATATAAAAATATGTCTTTTTGTTAAGTTGTCATTTTTGTAAAAGTAGCCTGGGCAAAGAGTTCTAATCTTCAGAGAATAAAATCCAAATATGATGGGAAGAAAGTCATTCATGTGACAAGAACATTTACAAAAAAGGGGAAAAAACTGCTGGAATTTTCCGAGAATAAAATCAAAATATGAAGAGAAAAATCGCATTAAAACGAGAAAAAAATGACCCAATTATACAAGAATACACACGTTATGTAATATTATGAGTCTAAATATTTTATAATTATATATGTACTTTTGTTTTAAGTTGTAAAATCATGACAAACAAACAAAACTAAATTAATTATAATTTATGGAAAACTAGGTTGGAGAAAAGTTAAATTATTATGGAAATAAAGCCAAAATATTCCTAAAAATAAAATGTACAAAGATTATTTAAGAAGAAAGAGGACATGCAGTATTCCCATCCATCCGTTTTCTATGCCGCTTATCCTCACTAGGGTGGGGCTATGCTGGAGCCTATCCCAGCTGTCTTGGGGCGAGAGGCGGGGTACACCCTGGACTGGTCGCCAGCCAATCACAGGGCACATATAGTCAAACAACCATTCACACTCACATTCATACCTATGGCCAATTTGGAGTGGCTAATGAAGCTAACATGTCAAAACCGGGGTCTCCAAGCTGTGTGGCCTGCTAACCACTTGTCCACCGTGCGGCTGACAAATATGGAAGTAGCCTAGCATCCTTTCATCTTTCTGGGTGTAAAGATGGACAGCCTGCCCTACGTGAAAGTGAAAGGTGGGTAAAAGCCGCCGCTGCCGTACTTGGGTGGCGGGTGAATGTTGAAGATGATCTGCGGCCGTGGCGGCGCCCACTCCAGGTTCCCGCGTACGCGAATCCGTAGCTTGTAAACGTCTGCGTGCTCTCCGTCATCGGGGGAGATGGGCAGAGAGTCGGGGATGGGCAGCAGCTGAGAGACGGCAAACAAAAAGCATGTTCAGGATTGGCGCTCGCGGGCTCCGTCGGGGGGGCGAGCGGGAGGGTGGACCTTCTGTGGGGCGTCCTGCTCGGGAACCAGCCAGTCGAGCTCGGAGGCGGCGGGGAGCTGCATGCCCTCAAACTGTCGGAGCAAACCCATGGCGACCGACTCGGCTGAGTTGGACTGGAGGAAGGAGGTGGAGCTGAAAAAAAGGAGAAATTACATTACTGATGCAGACCCCCCCAACCCCCACCCCCCCAACACAACAGGAAGTGATCATCTCACTCCAAATAACATGCAAAGCATATACACAATAATATCCATGCAAATCAATACACTTTTACATAAATGTATGACCTGCAAGGTATGCTGGGTAACTTACTGAAGTGTGCATGTGGGCTTCCCAGCATGCCATGTGGGATATGAATGTGCATAAAATGGTATTGTTTTGCCTGTATGTTTGTGAGAAAGCAGTTCCATTGTGTTTTGGTTACACCGTGAGCGAGGTGTACTTGGGTTGAGAAGGTCCTGTTGGTTTGTGGGAGTACTAATATTTGCATGTGTACCTAAAGAAGTGTCCGGTGACATACAGGAAGTACTTACATGGACTCTGAGCTCAGAAATGACCTGCTGCTGGAGCTTACACTACGCTTGATGTCTGCTTCTAGAACACACACACACAGGAACACAGCATCATCATCATCATCATCATCATCATCATCATCGCAGCGTAGGAGAGCTGACGTTCAAAGGTGTCCATACTCCGAGTATCAGCAGCAATCAATCAGTGGGGGGTGTTAGTAGTTCACCATGTGTCACATGACCATGCCGACTAAAGCTAAGCAGCACACAAAGCAAAATATAAAACTATATATCTATATCGTGCTACAGCCATGTACTGCTATCTCGCCATGTATTGCTATGTAGAGGACGTAGAAGAGGCAATGACATAAGAAGCAGTTAGAGGTGAGGATGGGTAAGGAGCGGGAATGCAATCAATGACATCATTCTCTTGCTAAGCAGGATATCGATATGGATGAACAGGAAGTACAGACGACTATGAAGCTAAACAATCGTCACACAGGCACCAGCACCATCCAAGAACACCTCAACACCAACACCAACACCAACACAGGCAGACGGCGGGCTCCACTCCAAATTGAAAATTTGAAATCCCTTCCCAGGATATTCCCTTGTATGAATATGGAGGGTAAACTGATATTTATCACTTTACTATAAAAGGTACACAAAAACACAGAAGTTACTGACAAACGCATGAAGAACTAATGAGGAACTACATACATTTAGAGTAGTTACTGAGGAACTCATGACTAGGGCACATACATTTAGAGTAGTTACTGAGCAACAAGTGACTAAGACATACATTTAGAGTTGTTACAGAGCAACTAATGACTAAGGCACATGCATTTAGAGTAGTTACTGAGGACGTCATGAGGAACTCATGACTAAGACACATAAATTTAGAGTAGTTACCGAACAACTAATGACTATGGCACATACATTTAGAGTGGTTACCGAACAACTAATGACTATGGCACATACATTTAGAGTAGTTACCGAGCAACTAACGCACATACATTTAGAGTAGTTACTGATCAACTAATGACTAAGGTGCATACATTTAGAGTAGTTGCTGAACAACTAATGACTGTTGCATACATTTAGAGTAGTTACTGAACAACTAATGACTAAGACACATACATTTAGAGTAGTTAATGAACAACTAATGACTGTCACATACATTTAGAGTAGTTACTGAGGAACTAATGACTATGTTGCATACATTTAGAGTAGGTACTGAACAACTAATGACTAGGGCACATACATTTAGAGTAGTTACTGAGGAACTAGTGGCTAAGGTTCATACTTTTAGAGTAGTTACTGATCAACTAATGACTAAGACACATACATTTAGAGTAGTTACTGATGAACTTATGACTAAGACATACATTTAGAGTAGTTACTGAGGAAGTCATGAGGAACTAATGACTAAGGCACATACATTTAGAGTAGTTACTGATGAACTAATGACTAAGACATACATTTAGAGTAGTTACTGAGGGAGTCATGAGGAACTAATGACTAAGGCACATACATTTAGAGTAGTTACTGATGAACTAATGACTAAGACATACATTTAGAGTAGTTACTGGGGAAGTCATGAGGAACTAATGACTAAGGCACATACATTTAGAGTAGTTACTGGGGAAGTCATGAGGAACTAATGACTAAGGCACATACATTTAGAGTAGTTACTGGTGAACTAATGACTAAGACATACATTTAGAGTAGTTACTGGGGAAGTCATGAGGAACTAATGACTAAGGCACATACATTTAGAGTAGTTACTGGGGAAGTCATGAGGAACTAATGACTAAGGCACATACATTTAGAGTAGTTACTGATGAACTAATGACTAAGACATACATTTAGAGTAGTTACTGGGGAAGTCATGAGAAACTAATGACTAAGGCACATACATTTAGAGTAGTTACTGATGAACTAATGACTAAGGCACATACATTTAGAGTAGTTACTGGGGAAGTCATAAGGAACTAATGACTAAGGCACATACATTTAGAGTAGTTACTGATGAACTAATGACTAAGACATACATTTAGAGTAGTTACTGGGGAAGTCATGAGAAACTAATGACTAAGGCACATACATTTAGAGTAGTTACTGATGAACTAATGACTAAGACATACATTTAGAGTAGTTACTGGGGAAGTCATGAGCAACTAATGACTAAGGCGCATACATTTAGAGTAGTTACTGAAGAGTAGTGGTTGGGGTTAGGTTAGTTCTGTAATTTTGCGTACCTTACTGTAAAGTGTTACCTACTCTTTGACCAGCTGTTATGTGTTGCAGGGAGGCAATTAGAAGTGAAGTAAATCGTGTTTCTCAGGAAGGACAATTAAAAAAAAAACAGACTTCTCAGTTTGGAGTCAAGCTCTGTGCGGGACCCCGCCCCCTTCTAAGAGCCACCCAGCAGATACCTGAGAAAAGGGAGGCAAGTGACAGGGAGAGGCCATTCTGAGAGATCGCCAGCAGGGACTGACCCTCACAGCCATCTGAGAAACAGAAACTAACACTCAGCACCAGCGTCACCAAACAACACAAAGAAAGACTGAAGGTGTGCAAACACACAGGACGTGTGCAGAGAACACCCTCACCTGGGGCCCGGGGTGCAACACCACGTCTGACGTAGCTTAGCTTAGGTTGAGTAATTATATATAGATGGCTATAGGGGTGTTATTTAATAATCTTAACGTTTTCTATGCTTTAACCACAAAAATATGATGTAGGTTTATGTTTTCAGGTATACAACAGGTGGTGGAACGTTCCAGAAGAAGCCAGTTTTAATGTGTGACATGGCATCTGAGCACATCCCCATGAGGCTAACAGCTAAACTTCCTTTTTAGACTCAGAACTGAATTCACAGAAACAAACATTTTATTCATAGCAAAATATGAAACCATAGCACACAAATGGCCGAGATTAAACACGCCCTATCAAACTGTTATGGCCCTGTAATTGCTAGCTAGGGACTGATAAAGCTTAGCACCTTTTGTATTTGCACGTTGCATGGTAAATGATTGACGGCAGACATGTTACGTTAGCGGCATAAAGGCAATGTGGTGATTGGGTTATGAATGCAGATGCATACACAGACACTTCCTGTGGGAAAATCCACTTCCATTAGTCTTTTTTTTTTTTTTTTACCTTGTAGCTCACACTCCTCCACCTCCTCAGCGGAGTCGGAGTCAGACAGGCCGTGAAGGGAGGACTGGGAGCTCCTCCTGGAGCCCCCGCTGTCGGTTGAGTGGAAAACTAAAAGAACAACAAAATAGTTGAGTTGCTGCTTTGGTGGTATGTGACCAACTCAATCAAATTCAATCGGCAACAATCTGGCACTTTATCTAGCGGTGATGCTAATCGACGCCACTTCATTATTTAGACCCAAAATGGCTCTGTTTACGTCAACATGTGTTGCAAAGCATTGACTCGCAGCTTCAAAATAAAAGCATGGCAGTATTAAGCCACCAAAAAAATGCATCCATTTAATATTCCTGTTGTTAGTGCGCAGAGCTCACAGCTAGGAGACCAGGGTTCAATTCCACCCTCGGCCATCTCTGTGTGGAGTTTGTATGTTCTCCCAGTGCATGCGTGGGTTTTCTCCGGGTACTCCGGTTTCCTCCCACATTCCAAAAACATGCTAGGATAATTAGCGACTCCAAATTGTCCATAGCTATGAATGTGAGTGTGAATGGTTGTTTGTCTATATGTGCCCTGTGATTGGCTGGCCACCAGTCCAGGGTGTACCCCGCCTCTCGTGAGGAAAAAGCGGTAGAAAATGAATGAATGAATAATATTCCCGTTACATTCTTAGCTAGCAGAATGTTAACTGTAGCACGTCAAACAAAGCGAACGCCATCTTACGGTGCTGGGGGGCCGTGCAGGGCGGCAGGCGGCTGCGGCGGATCTGCTGCCTCCGCAGGCGGATCTTCTGCTTCAGCTGCTGAATCTCCGAGTCGCTGTCTCCCTCCTCCTCGCCCTCCTGCTGCTGATGCTGCAAGTTGTACTTCATCAGCTCGATGGCCGCGATGAGCGACTCGCAGATGCTGAAGTGAGCGTTCTCCTACGCGGACGCAGACACGAGAAGGTTTTAGAGCGTTTGCGTCACAAAACGGAGTCGGCATCAAGTGATATAAAGTACCTTTTCGAGGTCAGCGCAACTGCCAAAGTCCTGCTCCGACAGGTAGCTGATGAGGCTCTGGCCCTCGGACGGCTTCCTGAACAAACCATCTGAAGCGCGGCTATGCTGAGACCCATCTGAAGCAAACACCATGAACGGCGTTGAAATCCGACCCCGATCAAGTAGCGGAGGGTTGCCAACTTTGGCTTATTGGCAACGCAGGCCAAGAAGAACATCATACTTCCCCCCCCTCCGCATGCAGAATGAGATACGTGACAACTCACGAGAATCCATGTAACGGGAAGTCGGCGTGCTGCCGTCGCTGCGCTGAGGTGAGAACGGGTTGTAGTCCTTCATGCAGCAGTCGTCGTCGCCGCCGGTCGATTCTGGGGAGTAAAGCGTGAAGATGAGCCATACCTCGGCCCAAGTTTGCTCTAACTGTGCGCCGTGCCTTTAAAAAGAGGCGTGGCTACAGTCCATCCCACTGCATGCAGACACAACATGGAAGCTGATCTTGGATACTACGGTGAATGCATGGAAGATGTTCTTAATCTGAATCTTACAATTAAAAAAAACAAAAAAAAAAAAGTATTACAGAAAGCAGGAAGTGAACAAATTTAACCATTACCAATAAAATCATTACAAAGCTCTGGCTTCCTTCAACATCTTCAAACTTCTAATGTGACTCAAATAAACAAACACAAAAACAAAAATGGGGCACGAATGCGGCTCGATATGAGGGATGGCAGGAAAGGCATCCGCATGCGGTGGAAATTAAAAATCGGGAAAACGGGGTGAAGTGATGGGAGTACAGCGGAACTGCACTGCCAACCTGCTACCGGATCCTCTATGATTATGGTGATTTTCCGGTGCGCCGTTCCTTCGCACCAACGGAGGAAAAAAGAGGAAGAGGAGACGGGAGAGCATCAACCAAAGAAGAAAAATCAAGTGTTAATGGAGCAGTTTTGGGTTAGTTCATCATTGCCTTTAAAGAAGGAATGACTTGCACTACTTGGCTGCCACCAGAAGAGGCGCTGTTGCCCCAGTTTTAGTTTACTCACCTTTCCTGAGTTTTTGGGTAAGGCCCGTGTCGGAAAAGGAACGGGTGTGTCCCCGGGTGTGTCCCCGGGCGCCTCGGCCAGGCCCTCTCTGCCCCTCGGAAAAAGACGAGCGCCTGGGCGCGGGGGGAGCCTGAGATCCCCCCAGCATGGACGGGTCCTTGCTCTCGCTGGGATCGCTGCTCTGCGTGGAACTCTGGGTGCTGCGGCGACTGCGTTGGCCCAGGTTCCCGATGGCCAGGTACTCGGGACCGTCGTCATAGTCACAGTCGCCCGAATCGCCCGTGTCGGGCTGAGGGGAGGAGGGAGAGGGGGACTCGGACAGAGAGATGGAGGGTATGGAAGCGTGGCCGGGAGGGGGGGTCTCCTCAGGACTGGTCACGCACACCCAGGGAGCACCCAAACTGCTGGCCGATGAGGTAGAATCTACAACAGATATTGCCAGTTTAAAAGCAGGATACCTTACATTCCATATATTGGGTAATAGGAGTGGAAAGGTCACTATAGGGGTGTTATTTTATGTCTAGAGGGCTCTAATGTTTAAAAGTGTATTTAGAGGGTCAGAGACAGGTTATGTCTTATTTTCTTTTATGTCTACTATATTGGGTAATAGGAGTGTAAAGGTGACTATAGGGGTGTTATTTTATGTCTAGAGGCCTCTAATGTTTAAAAGTGTATTTAGACGGTCATAAACAGGTTTTGTCTTATTTTCTTTTATGTCTATTATATTGGGTAATAGGAGTGTAAAGGTGACTATAGGGGTGTTATTTTATGTCTAGAGGGCTCTAATGTTTAAAAGTGTATTTAGAGGATCATAAACAGGTTTTGTCTTATTTTCTTTTACGTCTACTATATTGGGTAATAGGAGTGTAAAGGTGACTATAGGGGTGTTATTTTATGTCTAGAGGGCTCTAATGTTTAAAAGTGCATTTAGAGGATCATAAACAGGTGTTGTCTTATTTTCTTTTACGTCTACTATATTGGGTAATAGGAGTGTAAAGGTGACTATAGGGGTGTTATTTTATGTGTAGAGGGCTCCAATGTTTAAAAGTGTATTTAGAGGGTAAGTGTTGTCGGTCCAAAGTGCTGTCCTAGTTTGAGGGCAGGATGGTATCATTGGTCACCCGCGAGGAACCCCTGAGGAATGAGCCACCCTTCCTTACTCGTGCTGTTGCTGTTTGGGGATCCGCCCGCTGCCATGTCCCCGCTGGCGGTGCCGGTGGGGGCAGTCACATCTCGGAGAGAGCAGTGGGACGTAGTGAGCCTCCGGTTCAGAGACTCTTGTGCCGGTGCCGAGTCGGCACGTCTCCACGCCCCGCCAGCCCCCGGCAACACACACAGGCTCTGGCTCTTCAACAGGCCGAGGCACGGCGGGTTCTTCAGAGGGGACAGCTGCAGGGTGAAGGAGGCAAAGTCATGAACAAATGGTCTTCTAAAGTGAAGGCAGCCCATCTGGACCAGACACCCACCCCGACTGTGTCTATCTGGGCCAGTAGTTTGGGGTTATTCTGCTCCACGGCTTCCAGACACTGGAACATGGCGGTGACGTGCGGCTCACTGAGCAGGAAGGCCTCATCTGGAAAAACCCCAAAAGTGATTACAAAACACCATGGACTCAACCCGGTGACCTGTCCCAACCTACCGTGGTAGTACTTTCTGGTGTGCCCCACGTGCCTGAGGAGAGGTTTGAGCTGCGCTGACAGCATGTGGACCTGCAGGCTGTGAAGCAACCAGCGTTCAGCCTTGTAGCTCTCACCGGCGCTCTGCACCCTGCTGCTCAGTACCGGCTCCAACTGGCTGAACTACGGACAGACGGTGAAAAAGACTGTCACGGGGGCAGGTGGCACCCCTCTTTATGCGGCGCCCGTACCTGTTCAACATGGGAAGCGAGGTGAGGGCGGATGCGGCGAACACACCACACAAACGGCCAGTAGTCTCTCTGCTTGTAGTACACCTGCCGAGTACCACATAACACAGTACATGACTAAGACGCATACTACGCTTTCCCTCGCGTTGGCCTGCAAGAAAGCAAGTTATTAACGTGTTCCATCCAAAGAAGATCAACACGCGGTATTTACTTTGACACGCTAAACTGGTTTCATCGTCAAACACTGGAAGATGTGATGTTAAACTCTGACCTGCTCGTTCTTCAGTCCGTGGCTGAGAATGTTGTTCATGTCCTTGTGGAGGCGCTGCAGGCCACCGTAGCGGGACCAGACGTTGGGGTTGTTTGTGGACAGGAGGCCCTCCACTGTGGTCTTCAGGCTGGACAACAGCTTCCACAGCTCCCGCCTGAGATGGGTGGGGTGGGGGTGGGGGGTAACAAGATGAGAAGAGGAAGTCTCGCAATGAGGAAGGACGTGGAAGAAGTGCTGGCATTAGCAGATTCATGACACATGTCAAGTCAAATAGAATTCCAGGAATTTAGTCGCTCCCCCTTTCCCTAGCAAGAGGGCTCTAATGTTTAAAAGTGTATTTAGAGGGTCATAAACAGGTTTTGTCTTATTTTCTTTTATGTCTACTATATTGGGTAATAAGATTGGAAAGGTGACTATAGGAGTGTTATTTTATGTCAAGAGGGCTCTAATGTTTAAAATTGTATTTAGAGGGTCATAAACAGGTTTTGTCTTATTTTCATTTATGTCTACTATATTGGATAATAGGAGTGGAAAGGTGACTATAGGGGTGTTATTTTATGTAAAGAGGGCTCTAATGTTTAAAAGTGTATTTAGACGGTCATAAACAGGTTGTGTCTTATTTTCTTTCATGTCTACTATATTGGGTAATAAGAGTGGAAAGGTGACTATAGGGGTGTTATTTCATGTCTAGAGGGCTCTAATGTTTAAAAGTGTATTTAGAGGGTCATAAACAGGTTTTGTCTTATTTTCTTTTATGTCTACTGTATTGGGTAATAAAGAGTGGAAAGGTGACTATAGGGGTGTCATTTTATGTCAAGAGGACTCTAATGTTTAAAAGTGTATTTAGAGGGGCATAAAGAGGTTTTGTCTTATTTTCTTTTATGTCTACTATATTGGGTAATAAGAGTGTAAAGGTGACTATAGGGGTGTTATTTTATGTCTCGAGGGCTCTAATGTTTAAAAGTGTGTTTAGAGGGTCATAAACAGGCTTTGTCTTATTTTACCTAGCAACTATAATGAGATAATAATGATTGCTCAAATCCCTGAACGAGCTACATTCACATTCAATGTCTCCTACTCCCATCAGGTTTTGCATTGATTTTTTAGTATGTCGGCAACAATAAAACACAGCATAGCCACTTTGCACACACACACACACACACACACACACACACATGTGTAACTGTAGCTGGCTCATATCTACAGCACTTCCTGCTTTTTGGCTGAAGTCAGCATAATGAAGGCTGTGAGGAGGCCCTGTGTTTAATAACAGCAACAATCAAATGTCTCTTATCAGCTATCACGAGCGCCTGATGCCATCCTGAAGTGCTGGGTAATTAACACTGGTCATGCGGATCAGCTGACACGCTCTTTAACCGCCTGTCCTCCAGATGAGGCCTAGCGCAGAAACGCTACAGTTCATTTACTTTCTTTGAGAGTGAAAGTAGACCAAGTGGTTTCAATGTTTTATACCGTCTTTCATGAAGATAGATGCTGATCACCCGTGCAAGAAGGCTGACCGGAACCGCAGTTGTAATGTGCTGTCATGTTCTACATAATAGAACATGTAAAAGGCACCATAACATGGTGGACAGCAGAGACAGCTGTTGTTAAAGATGAACACATTATTTTAATGCTAGGGTGTGTGCCGAGTGATGCCTGGCCATTAGCATTACTGTGTTTACTTGACAAACATTACTATCAGAACTTTATCTCAGTATGTGTGTGTGTGTGTGTGTGTGTGTGTGTGTGTGTGTGTGTGTGTGTGTGTGTGTGTGTGTGTGTGTACCAGGCAGGTCTGACCAGTACTTAGTTCCTAACAATAGTAGTAGCCATACATCCAATTACATATAAACACAGGACCAGTATTGTCTTCACTCGACATTGTGGGAAGTGTGGCTTTCTTCATTTTAAGAAAAACTACTTTTTTGTGGTATACCCCAGGGACCAATACCGGGACCAAAATGATTTGCCTTAAGCATAAATGACAAATGTAAACATGTCAACGAGACGAGAACTGTCAAATTACTGACAGCTAGCTAGCTGTCAACACATCATAGCTACGTCAAGGAAGCGTCTTCTTTTTAATGATTACAATGACATTATCGACCAAGTACAGCTTTTGTTTTTTATTTAGCAATATTGACTGATGTTTAAATTTATTTTAATAGTGAACATCGCCTTATTAATGTTAACAAGTTGTCGAATAGGTAGGTTAGCCTAGCCTAGCAGCTAAGTTAGCATGACAGGTTGTTAGCAAGCTAACTTCATAAAACCATCTCCAAAGAAGACCTATTTCCAGTTAACGTATTTCTTATGTACCTGCTGACAAGGATGGTCATCGTATTCCCAGTTAGCACTCACCTGTGTTCCGCCTCTCCCTCGGAAGAGAGCTCCATGTCTCCCGGACGGAGGAAGTGCAAAGCCGCCAATTTTGAGTCCAAGCTGCACACGAGCGAATGGAAGTTGCTGAATATTTAAGTCAGCTGCATGGTTCTTCAGAGGTTATACACACACTTCCCACTTGTCCGCCATGTCTGCCCCGCCTGCGGTCCAACAAATCCCGAATCCAAACACTGGAGTAGGCCGCATGACTTGCCCGCATCAGCAAAGGGGGCGGGAGGCGTCGACGTTGAGGGCTATTCAAATATCGATAGCAACGATACCAATGGTAGTATCAGTATTGGGTCATAGTAGCGTAATAGGATCGATATTTTTCAGTTATCTTATAGAGTTTTGTGTTGCTTGTTCTGTTACAATGTTAATATTGTTCCTTGGTATTGGACTGATACTATAGTTTGCAGTATCAGCCACCCATAATAGTTGATATTGTTACTTGGTAATCGGATCGATACCAAACAGCCTAGAATAGCACCGCATTGTGTGACTAAATACTATCACCTACTGTTGTAAAATGATATTGCAACTTGACGGCTCTGGGTCAACACGACTCGACTATTGACATACACTGTACACAAATTGACCGCTAGATGGCGGCATTTACTCACGCATTGACATCAACTGATAACTGAGACAAGCGTGATAGATGTAGCATTGTTCTTTCCATATTTTTTTATCATAATTGTCTTTTTTTAATAAAAATTATGAAAATTAAAATATGTTTAATTTATTTGGTTTTGTTGTATTTTTAATTTGTATTATTAAATAAGAAATAAGAATAAGAACAAAATTTGTGGTGTACCCCGCCTCTCGCCCAAAAACGGCTGGGATAGGCTCCAGCACCCCCCTCCCCCCTGCGACCCTCGTGAGGAAAAGTGGAAGAAAATGAATGAATGAATGAATTACACAAAGTGACCGCTAGATGGCAACATTTACTCACTCTGACATCAACTGATAACTGAGACTAGCGTGATAGATGTAGCATTGTTCTTTCCATATTTTTTTAATCACAATTGTCTTTTTTTAATAAAAATGATGAAAATGAAAATATTATGTTTAATTTATTTGTTTTTTTGTATTTTTAATTTGTATTATTGCTGTCATAATGAATAAGAATAACTAGATAATAATTAAAATGTACTATAGATGTTAATATTTATTATTATGATAATAATAATAATGATTTACCATAATTGAAAACCTATTTATTAATAATACAGCAAACATTTTTTTCTAATTTGGAAATGTGATGACCAGTCCAGGGTGTACCCCGCCTCTCGCCCAAAGACAGCTGGGATAGGCTCCAGCACCCCCCGCGACCCTCGTGAGAAAAAGCGGTAGAAAATGAATGAATGAATGAATGTACACAAATTGACCGCTAGATGGCAACATTTACTCACTCTGTGACATCAACTGATAACTGAGACTAGCGTGATAGATGTAGCGTTGTTCTTTCCATATTTTTTATTTTTGTATGATTGTTGTCATAATGAATAAGAATAACTACATAATAATTAAAATGTACTATAGATTTTAATAATTATTATTGTGTATAATAATAATAATAATTTAGCATATACTTGAAAACCTATTATTAATAATACAGCAAACAATTTTTTCAAATTTGGAAATGTGATGTATTATTGTAATGATTACATATAAGACATATTGTAGAATAGACTATGATTAGCTTAGCCAGTACCTGTACTGTACGTACTGTACATGTAGTAGAGTACATGATTGCATGAGCTTGTCATGCAAGCCATTGTTTTTCAGGCATCTTTCATCAAGTTGGCCAACCGACAGAAGGAAAGTTTGCCCTTGGCGACAGCAGGATGCTTGGAAGAAACATCCATCACCGTCACGGTAATGATGAGGTGTGGTTCGGGTGACTGAAGACTGAGCTGGAGTGGATATTTCATAACGTGCATGCAGTACACGTGTAGTCCTGCAAAAGAACGACGAGTTCTCTGACATCATCACATGTATGCCTGATATCATATGTATGCCTCCACATGTATCAAAGCAGTGGCATGGCGTGCATGATGCCACGGATGTTAGCTAACGTGGCTGCTAGCTAACAAGGTGACTTTTTTTCTCGGTGTCAGCTAAAGACAAATATTCATTGATACCAACATCGTGGCTGTTATCAAATACCTGTAGTAGTGGTATCAGTAGCGGTATCGGCAATGTATTTACTTCACATTGATATCAAAATGTAGGGTATCACCCTACCCCTACAATAAACTACTGTGTCAACTCCTTGTAGTACAGCAGGGATGGCTGGATCGGCCCAAACACCAAGCTAAAAGTACCAGTATCAGCATCGGTATTGGTGATGCTGGACCCTGATAAAGCTGGCACTGAACCGATACCAACATTCACAGTATCACCCACCCTGACAATAAACTAGTCTTTCTGGCAGAGGTGGGTGGATCCATGCAAATATCGAGTAAAAGGTAAACGGTATCGGCGATGATGTCCTGTCTTTACCTGGTATCGGGGCGATACCAAAATCTTCAGTATCTCCCAACCCCAAAAGACAGTAGTGGGTCAGATAGAAACTAATATCAGCTATAAAGAATTGGTATGTAGTAGTAGTAGTAGTAGTCTTGTTTGTATTTTCTATCACAACTGGGTGAAATACACTACGTGTTGAACGTAGTAGTGGTCGTAGTAGCAGAGACTAGTTTAGCTAGCAGATGATGGAGTTTTGAGGAGGGAAAGTGTTGCACCAACCTTCTTGGCGTGGCCACGCTGACTCATGGACTCATGTCTGAACAACACATACCTCCTTCGCCACGACGCAACACTCACACGCACACGCACACACACACACACACACACACACTCCCACACTGTATGAAAGTGTTTGAATGAGTATGAACACGTATTTTAAAAGAGTATGAAGACGCATGAATGAGTATGAAAGAGTATGAAGGTGTATGAAAGAGTATGAACGAGTATGAAAGAGTTTGAACGAGTATAAAAAAAGTATGAAGACGTATGAAAGAGTATGAACCAGTATGAAAGAGTTTGAACGAGTATAAAAAAGTATGAAGACGTATGAAAGACTATGACGAGTATGAAAAAGTATGAAGACGTATGAAAGAGTATGAACGAGTGTAAAAGAGTATGAACGAGTATGGAGACAAATTAAAGAGTATGAACGAGTATGAAGACGTATGAACGAGTATGAATGAGTATGAAAGAGTATGAATGTGTATGAAAGAGTAAGAAAGAGTATGAACGAGTATGAAAAAGTATTAAGACATATGAAAGCGTATGAAGAACTATGAACGAGTATGAATGTGTATGAACGAGTATGAAGACGTATGAATGAAAGACGTATGAACGAGTATTAAAGTGTATGAAGACGTATGAACGAGTATGAAAGTGTATGAAGACGTATGAACGAGTGTAAAGTGTATGAAGACAAATGAAAGAGTATGAACAAGTATGAATACGTATGAATGAGTATGAAAGCGTATGAAGACAAATGAGAGTATAAACGAGTATGAGCGTGTATGAAAGACGTATGAAAGAGTATGAAGATGTATGAAAGTGTATAAAGACGTATGAACAAGTATTAGAGTATTAAAGAGCGTGAAAGAGTATGAATGAGTATGAACGAGTATGAAAGTGTATGAAGACGTATGAACGAGTATAAAGTGTATGAAGACAAATGAAAGAGTATGAACGAGTATGAATACGTATGAATGAGTATGAACGAGTATGAACTAGTATGAACAAGTATGAAAGCGTATGAAGACAAATGAAAGAGTATGAAATACGTATGAACGAGTATGAAGATGTATGAACGTGTATGAAGACGTTGTAACGTGTATGAAGACGTATTAACGAGTATTAGAGTATTAAAGAGCATGAAAGAGTATAAACGTGTATGAACGAGTATGAAAGTGTATGAAGACGTATGAACAAGTATGAAAGTGTATGAAGAAAAATGAAAGAGTATGAACGAGTATGAAGATGTATGAACATGTATGAAGACGTAGTAACGAGTATGAAAATGTATGAACGTGTATGAAGACGTATTAATGAGTATTAGAGTATTAAAGAGCATGAAAGAGTATAAACGTGTTTGAATGAGTATGAAAGTGTATGAAGACGTATGAACGAGTATGAAAGTGTATGAAGACAAATGAAAGAGTATGAACGAGTATGAACGAGTATGAATATGTATGAATGAGTATGAACGAGTATGAAAGCGTATGAAGACAAATGAACGAGTATGAAAGCGTATGAAGTCAAATGAACGAGTATGAAAGCGTATGAAGACAAATGAAAGAGTATGAAGACATATGAACGAGTATGAACGAGTATGTGGGAGCATGGCTGATGACTCACCAGGCTGCTGTTTTGGAACCAGGGCCAAGCCAATGTTCTCCATGGCCTCCTGGAGACACGGGCATCAAGCATGCTCCAAGCCAATGTTCTCCATGGCCTCCTGGAGACACTGGCATCAATGGCTGAAGCCATTTTTCAAGTGCTAAACAACAATGCTGAAGCTACTGAGACCTTCTTATCCTCTGCTGTGGAGAGTTATTTGTCATTTTAGGAGTGATGGTCTATTGATCAGCTGATCAACGATTTCACTGGAATTCCTGTGGATGGCGGCAGCATCACGTGACAGGCGCGTGGCATTGGGTGTCTTTCCACGCTCAGGGTTACGTGGTTGAGCGTCTTTTATGAGAAGGAAATCAAGCAGATGAAAGATACGAGTTGGCACATCATCATCCTCCGTGTGACGGATGAAGTGCAGCATTATGTAACTGCGCATACTCAATTATCTCCACGGATACGCTGGCAAACAAACCACGGACCAGTCACAGGGTCCAGGTTATCCCGGGAAAAATACGCTGACAATGCTGAGATTTTCAGAATCTATGACATATGAATTTATGACCTTATTATGAATATAGTTCTATATTTACATACAAAGTACATTGTTTGGGTAAATAGATGTTTGTTTGGAGAAGTTCTTTTTCTCGGACAGTAATCCCTCATCTATCAATGGTGAATTCCTTAGAAATGGAATATTGTCATACAGCATAGACATCCTACCCGCTTACCACTTTCTAAATATCATTAGAGCCCTCTAGACATGAAATAACAACCCTATAGTCACCTTCAATAGCACACAGTTCCTCAGTAACTACTCTGCATTGTACCCTAGTTCCTCAGTACCTCCTGTAGTTGCGTACGTAACAACGTAACGTTACAACTTTATTCCCATAGCGTTATAATTTTATTCCCATAACATTACAGCTTTATTCCCATAACGTTACAACTTTATTCCCATAACGTTACGACTTTATTCCCATAACGTTACAACTTTATTCCCATAACGTTACTTTATTCCCATAACATTATGACTTTCCTCCCCAACCTAAAGTTTTGGTTTTATTTGTTTCTCATTTTAAAAAAAACACAATTTTCCTTGAATATTTCAAGTCTATGCTGCTAAAATGAAATAATTAGTCCACATAAAATGACAAGTGTATTCCTGTACAATCTGATGTCTTTTCTTGTTAGACTGTGACATTTGCCCCGTCTTTGCCATTCTGCTCTTGTCTTTTCTTCTGGTCATCGTATTTGGACTATATTGCATTGTACCCTAGTTCCTCAGTACCTCCTGTAGTTATGTACTTTTTTGTAAAGTGACTTGGTAGCCTTACTTTCGACCGGCGTCAATTAAAAAAAAAGACACCAATGTTCTTAATAAAAGTCATTTTTTTATTGTCCGAACCCTAAAATGGTCTGAAGAGCACATTAAGGACGTGCTTAAGATCTTTTCTCCAAGGCTCAGTGATGACTTGCATCCAAGTACACGGCGTCCGCTAGAAATAATAAGCCGGCTGTATAAAAAGCTAACCTTGTACAATCACCAAGCATCTGCTTTGGTTGGAAGCCACAAACAAACACCCGGGGGGGGGGGGGGGGGGGGGCAGCAGGTGACGCAAGACACAACGCGAACATTCCATAATATGCTCTCTCTCCGGCACCGTGCAAGGATAACGTGTAGGGTGCTTTTATTTTGTAAGGACGTATCGGAACGCTACAATGTGTAACTTTCTTTGTATACCAAAACACACACAAAAAAATGGCTCCTTTTCCAACTTCCTGTTCCTTTCCCCATTCCCGCCTCCCCCATCCAATGGAAAGAACTGGTGGGGTTTGTAGGGCATGCACGTCATGCAAGGAAAGGAAGGTGAAGGAAAAGGAAAGGAGCCTTCCACAGCTTTACGTCTTTGGTTCTAGAATAGGTCCAACCATGTTTCACAGCTTTTTTCCTCCCACCGCCCCCCCAAAGACAAAGACAAGCCTGTACTGTACATACCTTCTGTACTGGGAATACGTGACTACATATACATTCAACTCCAGCGGGCTGTAGTACTGCTCCTGGTACTTGCTGGGCTGCCAGAGGCCACAGGGTCCAAAGAATAAGAATAAGGAGACGTTTTGTTCGTGACGTTATGAAAATAGCAGCCCTGAAATAAATAAATGCTAAATAGTCATCAAAAGTAAGGAAGGGTGAAAGTATGATGGGGGCAAAAGTACTACAAAACTTCTTGTTGCAGCATATCACCTCCCTTCCATCACGCCGACGCCGGGTGACACCCCCCCAGCCACCCCAGCCAGAATAAGACACCAGATGGGGCCGGCGTCTATTCTCTATTCTCCCTTAGATGGAGCCCGTTGAACAGGGAGCGTTGTTGTTGACAGTGGACGGGTGGGTGTGTGTGTGTCTGTGAGGGGGGGGGGATCAGGGATCATGCCGAGGTGATGTTGGGCTGATGGTGGGCGATCTGGCTCCCCTCGTGGTGCACCGAGGGGGCGCCGCTGTTTGTTACGGCCGAGTGCTGCGGTGGCGCCGGCGGGGGTGGCGACGCACTGCTGCTGCTGCTGCTCCCGCCGCTGCCGCCCCGGCTGAGCTGGCTGGTGAGGTGGGTGAGCTGCTCCGAGTTGGCCAGTGACTTGAGCACGGCGTTCTCACGCTCCAACATGGAGTTCCTCTCGTAAAGCTCCTTGATCTGCTCCTTCAGCACCTCCACCTCCTCACGGACGGCGTACATCAGGTGGCTCTTCACCAGGTCCTACAAGCACGACACAGCACTCGTTAGCATTAGCATAGCATTAGCATAGGGGGACTACAAAGTCTACATAAGGATTGTAAATGGGAAAAAAATCCCGTAACGTTGCGACCTTATTCCCATAACATTGCGACCTTATTCCCATAACGTTACAATTTTATTCCCATAATGTTACAACTTTATTCCCATAATGTTACAGCTTTATTCCCATGTTACAACTTTATTCCCATAACATTATAAGTTTATTCCCATTACATTATAAATGTATTCCCATAACATTGCAAGTTTATTCCCATTACATGACAAGTTTATTCCCATTACATGACAAGTTTATTCCCATAACGTTACAACTTTATTCCCATTACATTACACGTTTATTCCCATTACATTATAAATGTATTCCCATAACGTTATAAGTTTATTCCCATAACGTTACAACTTTAGTCCCATAACATTACGACTTCATTCCCATAACATTACGACTTTAGTCCCATAACATTACGACTTCATTCCCATAAAATTACAACTTTATTCCCATAACATTATAAGTTTATTTGCATAACGTTACAACTTTATTCCCATAACATAAGTTTATTGCCATAACAAATGTATTCCCATAACATTATAAGTTTATTCCCATAACATTATGAGTTTATTCCTAACATTATGACTTTTCTCCCCAACCTAAAGTTTTGGTTGTGTTTGTTTCTCATTAAAAAAAAAGTATTTATTCCTTGAATATTTCAAGTCTATGCTACTAAAATGAGATAATTAGTCCACAATATAAATAATAACAAAATAAGTGTATTCCTGTAGAATATGATGTCTTTTCTTGTTAGACTGTGATATTTGCCGGATCTTTGCCATTCTGCTCATCTTTTCTTCTGGTCATCGTATTTGGACTATATTGCCGTCATATGCTTCGTCCTTCCCCAAGCTAACCTTCCAGAAAGGCCAAAGTCGAGAGTCGGACTCACCATGGCCTGCTCGATCTTGTTATCGATGGCCACCACGCTGGCACCGGACGCACTGTGGAGGAAAAACAACACATGAGAAAAAGGGTCTTTGGTCTTTGGCATCATCGGCCCCCGGCCGCAGTGACTAAACGGGCGGTGGACACAAAGTCATGCATTGTGGTTATTGCCATGAGAACACCAGCAAACCAAACATGACTCCCCCCCCTCCCACATCAAGTCATGATTGAGGCAACGCTTTATAGGACACAACTCTAAGAAAGGAACAACATAAAAAGTACCTACTAATAACACTCTAGTAACTAGCATGACTGACATTGCTTACATTTTGCTTTGACAGGAGACAAATGATTCTTAGCAAACATGATGGGCGTCAATAGTGAACACACACACACACACATTCTTGCCACAAGAGGAAAACAAAATAAAAACATGTGTAGCTCCTCAAACTACAACGTAGAAAAATACAAATTAAAATAAATACACAATTAGATTATAATATATATATTATAAAACTAAATACTAAAAATATCAAACATGTTATTTCAGGAGTTCAATTCAAACAAAGACACTAATTAAGTTCTTATAATGGTTATTTAATTATGGATGCATGGTTGGTTGTAGAAAAGGCTACAAAGGGAAAAAAGGAGAAAATTTGCCCAAAAACAGTCACGTGTTTCTGCTCCATTAACTTAGACTGGTCTTATTCATGTAGAGAGAGCCCGGTACGGACAGGAAGGGAGAGTGGCCGCTAGAGGGCGCTGGTGAGGCAGTTTAGTGTATTTTATATTAAAAGCGCTTGCATATGTTGCCCTGTTCAAAGATAACACGGCAGGTTGATGCTAGTTATCAGCAGTTACAAAACATGTCTTCCCTGCTCACGTCAATGGGGGAGGGGGGGGGGGCATCCACGGCAAGACCAGCTCACGTCCTGCACGTACACACACGCACACGCACGGAGCGCCAAGTAAAAAGTAAAAAGAAGAACGGCAACACAAACTCCCAGACGTCACATGCAAGTGAAGCAAAGTCAGGAACGAAGAACGCTTATCGACCTGCCGCATCTCGCCCGGTAGGCCATCAGGCGTCCGGAGTAGGTGGGGGAGGATCCCGGCGAGCAGGGCAAACTGTAGCTCATTCTGCAGCGCATCTTGGCGGCTCTTCCAGTGTTACTTTACCAAAGCACGGGCCACTGCTCTGCTGTGTATCCAAAAAACACGCACGGCACCGACAGGGCCGCCTTTAAAAGGCTCACAAGGGAGGAGAGCGGGGGGCGGAGCCAGGAGCCAGCCCCGCCTCCAAACACTCCCGCCTGTCTAACACTTCACATTAGTCTTTGCCGGCCTGACATGAACTCCTGAGGCACAAACTGTATCATTTCCTTGTGATGCCGCGACTGCAAAAGAAGCGGCTCGTTCATGGGTGTCCAAAGTGCGGCCTGGGGGCCATTGGCAGCACCTTCATGCTTGCCTTTTTTTCTGACCTAGAAATGTTGTTACAATGTTGTATTCGCATCTTAAACAAGGGGTCTCAAACACGCGGGTTTGAAAGTTTAAAGTTTAATGTTAGTGCGGCCCGCATCCAAGTTTGATATGGATGCTGTATGGTATCATGTACCCAGAAAAAAAATATTACATTTGATTAATTCATTCATTCATTTTCTACCGCTTTCTACCGCTGGAGCCCATCCCAGCTGACTTCGGGCGAGAGGCGGGGTACACCCTGGACTGGTCGCCAGCCAATCACAGGGCACATATAGACAAACAACCATTCACACTCACATTCATACCTATTGACAATTTGGATGTTTTTAGCATGTTTTTGGAATGTGGGAGGAAACCGGAGTACCCGGAGAAAACCCACGCATGCACGGGGAGAACATGCAAACTCCACACAAAGATGGCCGAGGGTGGGAATTGAACCCTGGTCCTCCTAGCTGTGAGGTCTGTGCGCTAACCACTAGACCGCCGTGCCACCCATTAATGTTCATGTTAAAGGTTAAATAGTTAATGTTAATAGTTATCCTCCCTATCCGTGTGGAAGTGGTAAGTTTTTAGCTATTTAAGTTTAAAGGAAATAACTTGAAGGCTACCGTTTAGGTCGCTAGCTCTCTAGTTTGCGAGTTAGCATATGTCTCAAGACCGATACAAAGCCAGACAATCCGCCAAACTGTCAGACGCCTTTCCGATGCCGTTCGCGTCCGAGTGACAATCCATCAGTGTCCTAACTGTCTTTGTTTTGGTGAAGTAATCTGACAACAGGTAGCTGTCGGAAAGTCCTTGGAAGCGTGACCAATCACAGCAGAGTGGAGGAGGGCCGTAGGTGCAGTAAATTACAGCTCATTTTGGCAGGAAGGGGGTGCAGTCTGGAAGATCAAGAAAGCTTCCTGTGCAGCTGCTCCATAGGAATCCACAACCCCAAATTTAAGGCCCGTATATGACTATAACATGACAGGGGGTGTCCCATTTTCTTTGTCACCTGACGATGAAATGTTTTGAAAGCGCTGATGCATGTGGACATGCTGACGGGGGGGGGGGGTGCGTAAATAAAGGAAAGACGTTTTGCTCCTAAAAAGGAGCACAAAAGGCCTGTTTTGTTTTGTAGCAAGAGAATTCTCCTTGGCTGAAGCCAGCAAAACCCCCTCATGTCATTTGTTGCGCTCCCTAGTCCAAGGAAAACAAAATAAAGCGTACATTTGATTCAAGAGGGAGGACATGTGGGGGTTTATATAAGGACCACTTGCTGCGCTGACCCCGACACGAGCCTCACACACGCATCCTCTCAACATACATTCCATCTCCGCACCCCACCCACCCTCCAGTCGCGAGGTCGATGCCGCTACAGTCAGACATCTGTGACACCACACGGCAAGGTCCCGCACCGGGACCCGTGAGTGTCCAGGCAGGCAACTGGTTTCATCGAGGTTGTGAGGTTGTTCTCCATCTTTGCTGTTTCGACTGTAAACACGGAAACAGACTTCAGGTATGCTGCACACGTACACGCTAGACACGTACGTCACATGACCCTCCATAAAGCAATCATCTCTCCACTAGGCCACAGATGCACCGGCACACGTCCCTGTCCCAAAGCATACAAATATTCCCTGTGGGGTGGAGGGGGGAAGGCAGCTGAATAAATGAGCCCTCAGCCTTTCGGTGTTCACACCCCCCACAGTGACTGGCTTTCAAAACAAGAGTGAAGCTGATGATTCAGCGCTGATCTTCTTCATGTGCCCAAAGCGATGGTGGAAAGGCCCTGCATGGCGCTGCCTTTCTACATGTAGTTTTCATGGATGGCCAGATGATGTCAGCATTGCTTCCACTGTCACAAGGAAGTCTTTTTGATCAGGGCTGCCCTAACCTTTCCCACCGATGGACATGGGAGGGGGGCACTTACCCATTTCTTAATCCAACTGATGTAGAAATGCTGAGACATTTTTGCATGTAAAGAAAAAAAACAGCCCAAATCCCAGTGTTGTGATATGCTGGAGGTGAAAAAAGATTCTTACATTGGCGGGGGGTGGGGGGGTTAAAATATATATATTTTTACAAATATCTCAACTATCTTGTACATTTTTTCTGGAATATTTTTATCTTTTTTCTGTAATTTAAAAAATGTATTCACATCATATTTTGTCTTTGTTATCACATAACTTTGCACCCCCAACATACGATTTTGGAAATTTGTTTTGTTTGTTTCTCATGTTACAACTTTTTTCTTTTCATTTTTTTCTCTTAACAACTTTCCTCTCTTGATATTTTGTCTTTATTCCTGTAAAACAAGGGTCTCAAACATGCGGGTTGCGGGCCAAATGTGGCCCGCAGGACACTAGTTTGAGGCCCCCGCCTTGATATGAAAGTTTAATGTTCGTGCGGCCCGCAACAAGTTTCATATGGATGCTGTATGGTATCATGTACCCAGAAAAAAATTATTACGTTTGATTAATGTTCATGTTAAAGGTTAAATAACTGTTAATAGTTATCCTCCCTATCCGTGTGGAAGTGGTAAGTTTTTGGCTATTTAAGTTTAAAGGAAATAACTTGAAGGCTACCTTTTAGGTCGCTAGCGCTCTAGTTTGCGAGTTAGCATGTGTCTCAAGACCCTGCAGTTGCGCAATATGTTGTAAATAAAAAGAGTATAAATGTGACTATAGTCATGTTTTGTCATGTCTACAGGGCTCTAATAATGCTTTGTTCATTTTAATCTGAAAAAAATAATTTGTCTACCCACCAACTATATGTGGTTTGTTAAGTTTTTATTATTTGCCGTTTTATTATTATTATTATATTTATTACTGACTGATTGATTTTCTTTATTCTTGATTTATTTATTTTTCATCTTATTTTGTGTAGAAAAATAAAAAGAGAAGTTTTTAAAAAATTTTTGGTTTTAATAAATGCGTTTTTTGGGGGGGGGAACCTGATGCGGCCCAGTCTCACCCAGACCCGAACTCCACTGGCCCCCAAGTAAATTGAGTTTGAGACCCCTGCTGTAAAATCACTTCTCTTTTTTTGCTTTTGTTGAGCTTTTTGTTTAAGTTCTTGTTTAAGTGTAGTTTTAGAAATGGCCAAAGGCTAATAAAAACATTGCCACAAGCTTTAAATGGCCCCCAGGCCACACTTTGGACACCCCTGTTGTAAATAAATAAAGACAAAATGTTGTCAGAACACCTGGCAAGCTTTTGAAGAAAAACATGTCAATAGTAATGAATGAGAGGGCCTTTTTGGAGCGTTAGCTGCTACAACTAAGAGATAAGATAAGGTAAGTTATGCCTTTATTAGTCAAACAAGGGGAAAGTTCAGACATACAGTATTACTACCATGACAGACATACAGTACTACTACCACTACCGACACAGTGTACTAATAGAATGGCTGATATGGATCATGAAGGAACCAAGCCAGGTTTGGCGAGTCATCAGCAGGTTCTCGGGTGACACCCCACAGGGGTGATGTTTACCTTCTTATGTTTTTAGAATGTGCCCTGAGCCAATAAAAAAACACCTGTGGGCCACAAATGGCCCCCAGGCCACAGTTTGGATAGGATAAATAAACTTGGCTGTGCTGGCTATACCATGAGCTGAGCACCGACAATTGCAGGATGCTGGGAGTACATTAATAAGCCTCCGAGGGTTGGAATTGTCGGATGTGTTGTCTACCAACGAGGTGGTCAAAGCTCAGACAATGGACACCAAACAAAATATGACTTGTAGGAGTGAGGACTTTTGTTAGCAGGTGTGTCTACTGCCCCCAATGTTTCCTCCGACACACACAGAAGGAACTGTCCCACATTCTTACATAACCTCCAGACATGTACATAAACAGCTCAGGCCCACAAACTGTCTGTACGCCTCATAATGAGCCTACAGGACATCCTCCCAAAGGACACGGGATGAGGGGGCATGAGAAGGAATTAAAGTCCTTCATTAGTTGAACAAGTTGATGAAAATCAACATTTCTGAGAATGCGGATGAGCTGGAGTCGTCATATTAAATGGATTACGAGAGGTCTTGTTATTTCAGACCCCTCGTCCCGGGACAGGAATGTTTACAACACCCGGTAGGAACATGAGCTTAGCGCTGCCACACCAGCGCTGGGGCTCCCCAAGACATGGCACGTTGCCTGTTGGTGACCACCGAGCTCCATTTGCAAAGCCAGCAGGGGTCTTCAGTCTAAAGCAGGGGTCTCAAACTCAATTTACTTGGGGGCCACTGGAGCTAGGGTCTGGGCAAGGCTGGTCCGCATCAGGTTTTACAAAAAAAAACAAAACGCATTTATTAAAAACAGAAAAATATACAAACTTTTTCAGTGCTTTGGTTCCGATATTCTACAATAAAAGCTCTGATAAAACATTCCACTGTTCTCAAATATCTTACTTTTTATTTTCTGCACAAAATAAGATGAAAAATAAATAAATCAAGAATAAAGAAAATCAATCAGTAATAAATAAATATAATAATAATAATAAAACGGCAAATAATAAAAACTTAAGAAACCACATATAATTGGTGGGTAGACAAATTATTTTTTTCAGATTAAAATGAACAAAGCATTATTAGAGCCCTGTAGACATGACAAAACACGACTATAGTCACATTTATACTTTTTTTATTTACAACATATTGCGCAACTGCAGGGTCTTGAGACACATGCTAACTCGCAAATTAGAGAGCTAGCGACCTAAACGGTAGCCTTCAAGTTATTTCCTTTAAACTTAAATAGCCAAAAACTTACCACTTCCACACGGATAGGGAGGATAACTATTAACAGTTATTTAACCTTTAACATGTACATTAATCAAACGTAATACTTTTTTCTGGGTACATGATACCATACAGCATCCATATCAAACTTGCGCGGGCCGCACAAACATTAAACTTTCATATCAAGGCGGGGGCCTCAAACTAGTGTCCTGCGGGCCACATTTGGCCCGCGGGCCGCGTGTTTGAGACCCCTGGTTTAATATTTTTTGTACTTGTATGAGTATTCTGACTGGGTATGAAGCAAGAGGACACCGTCAGGGGCCGTGCGTGCTGAGGAACCTTCCCAGGTGAAACAAATATAAAGTAGATGAGATGTTTCCAAAACAGTGAGATCTTTCAGGCCGGCAGTCTGTTATGTAAGTGCTTATATTTTGGGGGACGGTTAAGATGGGGGGCTTCATGGGTTCCTCCGAGCAACTGAAAAGGTCCTGTAAGGTGTGGGATCAGGAGTTTGGCACAAGGTACAAAGGGGTGTACCTCAAGGCCTGTAATCTGTTCAAAATGATGCAACTAACTGAAGAGGGTTGGGTCTTCCGTGTCTTCATTTTCACGCAAGAATGTGATTCCAGAGAATGTGTGCCAAAGAAAGTATTTCACACATGAAAGCCTCATCGGGTATTACATAAACGGGTGATACTGCTGGATAGAATGTTATCCACAGCGGTACATGAGCAGGGACGATACTACCAGATGCTAAATTAATTTATTCCGGAGGGGCTTTTGTATTATGAGACAACCCAACAGTCATATAAAGTACAGTGAAGAAAATAAGTATTTGAACACCCTGCTATTTTGCTATTTCTCCCACTTAGAAATCATGGAGGGGTCTGAAATTTTCATCGTAGGTGCATGTCCACTGTGAGAGAGATAAACTAAAAAGAAAAATCCAGAAATCACAATGCATGATTTTTTAACAATTTATTTGTGTGATACAGCTGCAAATAAGTATTTGAACACCTGTGTATCATCTAGAATTCTGACCCTGAAAGACCTGTTAGTCTGCCCATTAGAAGTCCACCTGCACTCCATGTATCATCCTGAATCAGATGCACCTGTTTGAGGTCGTTAGCTGCATAAAGACACCTGTCCACCCCATACAATCAGTAAAACTTTAACTTGTAACATGGCGAAGACCAAAGAGCTGTCCAAAGACACCAGAGACAAAATTGTACACCTCCACAAGGCTGGAAAGGGCTACGGAGCAATTACCAAGCAGCTTGGTGAAAAAAGGTCCACTGTTGGAGCTATCATTAGAAAATGGAAGAAGCTAAACATGACGGTCAATCTCAATCGGAGTGGAGCCCCATGCAAGATATCACCTCGTGGGGTCTCAATGATTCTAAGAAAGGTGAGGAATCAGCCCAGAACTACACGACAGGACTTGGTCAATGACCTGAAAAGAGCTGGGACCACCGTTTCCAAGGTTACTGTAGGTAATACACTAAGACGTCATGATGTGAAATCATGCATGGCACGAAAGGTTCCCCTGCTTAAACCAGCACATGTCAAGGCCCGTCTTAAGTTTGCATATGACCATTTGGATGATACAGAGGAGTCATGGGAGAAAGTTTTATGGTCAGATGAGACCAAAATAGAACTTTTTGGTCATAATTCCAATAAGCGTGTTTGGAGGAAGAAGAATGAAGAGTACAATCCGAAGAACACCATCCCTACTGTGAAGCATGGGGGTGGTAGCATCATGCTTTGGGGGTGTTTTTCTGCACATGGGACAGGACGAGTGCACTGCATTAAAGAGAGGATGACTGGGGCCGTGTATTGTGAGATTTTGGGGAACAACCTCCTTCCCTCTGTCAGAGCATTGAAGATGGGTCGTGGCTGGGTCTTCCAACACGACAACGACCCGAAGCACACAGCCAGGAAAACCAAGGAGTGGCTCCGTAAGAAGCATATCAAGGTTCTAGCATGGCCCAGCCAGTCTCCAGACCTGAACCCAATCGAAAATCTTTGGAGGGAGCTCAAACTCCGTGTTTCTCAGCGACAGCCCAGAAACCTGACTGATCTAGAGAAGATCTGTGTGGAGGAGTGGGCCAAGATCCCTCCTGCAGTGTGTGCAAACCTGGTGAAAAACTACAGGAAACGTTTGACCTCTGTAATAGCAAACAAAGGCTACTGTACCAAATATTAACATTCATTTTCTCAGGTGTTCAAATACTTATTAGCAGCTGTATCACACAAATAAATTGTTAAAAAATCATGCATTGTGATTTCTGGATTTTTCTTTTTAGTTTATCTCTCTCACAGTGGACATGCACCTACGATGAAAATTTCAGACCCCTCCATGATTTCTAAGTGGGAGAAATAGCAAAATAGCAGGGTGTTCAAATACTTATTTTCTTCACTGTATAAATACTCTTACCAAATGGCAACATAATCATGTACATGTACACAAATGAATTAGAATTAGTTAACATTAGTGTACCTAACTATGGGCCTATGGTTATTTTTTACAGTACAAAAACTAGAGAATTAATGAATTTCGAGTCAATTTGTGACTTGGCATTGCTATGGATTCTGGGAGATAATCCAGCTAGCCAATGGGAGGGCACCACAACGCCTTTTGGACATTTATTCAAAGCCAGTTTCGTTTTCTGAATTTTTCGTATAATGAGGTTTTCGTAAGAGAAGGTTTTACTTTTATTTTATACTTAACCCAAAATCACATCAAGCTTAAAAGACCCTGACAGACCGCCCCCTTCAACCCCCCACATTTTGCAAGACCATCCTTGCAGATGACTTACAGGAGGTTTATGGAACAAGATCCTTTGCCTGCCATGAGTTGGACAGCGTTTAAATAAAGAAGAACTGTTAGTCAAGAAGCCTGTAGGCCAATCTTCCATTTCACAAGAGAACCCAATACAAAGACTCAGATGTTAAAATGAAAGCCTGTCGTTTCATGCTCCACAACAAGACATTTTAAGTGCATGGGGTGGCCAAAGATTTGCTAGAATGGATGGCTGGCTGGACAAATGACAATTATGACGTATAAACCCCCCTCATAAGCAATCCCGTCGGGTGATCAAGCCTCCTGGAGGTGTTTTCCACTCTTGTGCTGTAAAAATATGTGATGGAAATATGTGCTTGGTCTATTTGTGATGGAAACCATGCCCGGACAGGAAGTCAGTGACAGGAACGGCATATCACATAGCTATGTAAACGTCAACAATTGGCAGCAGTCCACAAGTCAGCTGGTGCACACTTCTTTCTTCCTCCTTCCTTATCAACAACTTACATAAAGCGGTAAATGTTATGAATGACTAGTGCCATTCATAATATCCCTGCAGGCTACACCCCCCCACACGACAGAGTACGGCCACCCAACACCTCCAGGTGAGGACGGAGCTGCCGGCGTGACGCAAGAAGGCCGCAGCTTATGATGGCACACCGGCAGAGCCAAAGGGTCAGGAATGCAACTCCGGCAATAAGCGGCTTTGTCCTTTCAGAACATAAGTGCCTGGGTTCAGAGAAGAAATCCATGATATAACGCAACCCTGGTGATGTTATTTCAATACGATCTGCTCTTTCAAAGCGCTGAGACCTCTTCTTGGCTGGCCACGACAGAGAAAGAGAAATCGGAGAAGCAGCCACTCGTGACTGACGAAACGTTATCACTTGAGGACTGACGAGCTGCCAAGAGTGTCACCGCATGATGTTTACAAGAGTACCATGCTGGGGCAAATGATGTGATTTGACAGCTAGCTATGAACTAATCAGCCTGTGCGTTTAGGCCTGTCACGTAATCGATTAATCGAATGATTAAAAAAGACTTGCATGTATGAGTGCTAGCTAGATGAATGATGTTTTTTAATGTGAAATTCCACAGCCCAGTGTGGGAATATTTCAGTTTGAGACATAATGAATAAGCTGAGACAACCACCACCAACAGTTTTCTCGTGTCAAGCTAATGTCTCACATGTTGCCATCATATCGATGATAATTTGTATGACAATTATCCACCAGCAAAATTTGCTATTGTGACAGGCTTGTGTGGGCTTATGCATTAGATTTCAAAAATATAACATGCAATTCACCATGACTAGCCTAATGTTTGGTCGAGTCATTCTAAAGAGTCAGTGTCATTCACCACTTCCAGTTCAAATTTTATGGCTTCATTGTGGTAACGGTGTATTCAAAATAAATTCCTACATTGATCACAAATTAATTGTGTACGAGTCTATTTCAATTAAGACCAATTCATCAGCCCGATCATCCATTTCTAGGATGTTAACTGCTAGCCATTATTCTCTAAGGCAGGGGTCTCAAACACGCAGCCCGCTAGTTTGAGGCCCCTGCCTTGATATTAAAGTTTAATGTTAGTGCGGCCCGCGCAAGTTTGATATGGATGCTGTATGGTATCATGTACCCAGAAAAAATTATTACGTTTGATTAATGTTCATGTTAAAGGTTCAATAACTGTTAATAGTTATCCTCCCTATCCGTGTAGAAGTGGTAAGTTTTTGGCTATTTAAGTTTAAAGGAAATAACTTGAAGGCTACCGTTTAGGTCGCTATCTCTCTAGTTTTTGTTGTTTCTTAAGTTATTATTATTTGCTGTTTCATTATTATTATTATATTTATTTATTACTGATTGATTGACTTTTTATTCTTGATTTGTTTATTTATTTTTCATCTTATTTTGTGTCGAAAAATTAAGATATTTGAGAACAGTGGAATGTTTTATCAGAGCTTTTTATCAGAGTTTATTCATTTTTCAATTTTTAATAAATGCGTTTTTTTTTTTCTGGAAAACCTGATGCGGCCCAGTCTCGCCCAGACCCTAGCTCCAGTGGCCCCCAAGTAAATTGAGTTTGAGACCCCTGCTCTAAGGTATAATCAGACGGCTCCTACTATTGAGCAATGAGAGACTGTCAATCAACAAACACATGGCATAATCCAGAGTCGTGTCATGATACCTTCACGTCTTCTCACATTGTCAAGGAAGCCCAATTACCCAATTACTTGCTAGTAAATGACACCTTTGGATACCATAGATATCACAGTGATGAATAGTAGAGTTATTGGAGGGGAGAGCATGGGTGAACTGAATAGATAGTGAGTTGCACGCACGCCCTGGCTTTGACCCTGGTAATCTGCTGGGTCGGAAAGCCCGGTAGAAAGTGGTGGACTGGTTCCTGAACGAGGGAAGGCGAGAAAGTGGATGAGCGAGGGTGCATGCAGACCGGGAAGGTGAGAGGAATGGGCGACAATGAGAGATGACATCACGAACAGTGACCACATCCACCCCATTCCTTGTTCGTGACCTGAAAGTACGAGTCCTAGCCTTGCTACGTTCTTATAAAGACAGAGCTGGTCCATGTGTCAGGGACCACATCGCTATGATAACAACATCTGCTCACACTTAACAGGATATCATTCTCGGATATTAAAATCACAATATGGAGGATTTGGTCCAGATGTATTTTGATTTTTTTCCTTAGCTGAAAATTCCCTCAAATGACAGCATACAGTATACGCCCCCAACCCCATCTGCTTGCGTAATCCAGTTAGATAATAGAATCTTTTATGAGCGTTTAACTATGGAGCACATTCCCGTGTGCCAAGTTATCGACGCTATTAAGTTGACAGATTGGATGCGTAAATGTTGCCAAGTGGTTGGTGGCGAGCAGTCAGCATGGCTGAACCTGACATGACTTTCTCCTTTACACTCCGTCTCCTGTGGTAACTCATGCTATGTAGAACTAACCTCAGGTGGATTTCAACAGAGCATGCAACGCTCCCACGGACAGTATACATCAGGGGTCTCAAACTCAATTTACTTGGGAGCCACTGGACCTAGGGGTCTGGGTGAGACTGGGCTACATCAGGTTTTCCCAAAAAAAAAAAAACGCATTTATTAAAAACAGAAAAATGAATAAACTCTGATAAAAAGCTCTGATAAAACATTCCACTGTTCTCAAATATCTTCATTTTTATTTAGATTTTTATTTTTTTTTATTTATTACTATTGTCCTGCGGGCCGCTTGTTTGAGACCCCTGGTATACATGAATGAAAATGAGGAATTCAATGGTATAAAAGCATAGATTCAAGAATATAAAGTTTAGGCATGGACGTAAGGTGCAAACGTCGGAAGAACATCACTGACATGCTCACTGTTGACGTTCCTTAAACAGGAAGTGAACAACATTGAAATGAAAACATGGAAGCTAGTGGAATATCATGTCAATGTGTCCCCCGCTCCCGTTTATTTATTGGCCCCCAGCACATTCTAAAAATATAATTTAACAAGAAAACCTGCAGTAATTTTACAGAATTTTCTGAAAAATAATTTGAGAAAACATTTTTGTAGCATAAAATCGCAATTTTATATGATAATTATATATTAAAAATATTATTTATCACAAGATAAAAAGTCATAGTTAGCTGGGAGTAAACTTGTGATATTGTGAGAAAAAATACTATTTTAGTGGCATGGGGTTGAAATATTACATAAACTAAATATATTTTAAAAGTGGTAATATTATGACAAACTAAACTAAACCTCAGGCGGCACGGCGGGCGAGTGGTTAGCGCGCAGACCTCACAGCTACGAGAGGGTTCAATTCCACCCTCGGCCATCTCTGTGTGGAGTTTGCATGTTCTCCCCGTGCATGTGTGGGTTTTCTCCGGGTACTCACGTTTCCTCCCACATTCCAAAAACATGCTAGGTTAATTGGCTAACTCCAAATTGTCCATAGGTATGAATGTGAGTGTGAATGGTTGTTTGTCTATATGTGCCCTGTGAAATATATGGGAATTTAAAAAAAGGGGGGGGTAAAGAGCAAAGTTGATACTAATAATACACCTTTTGGTGATGTATGTTCTTGCTTGAAAGATCCCTCCTGGAGGACCAAGGGCTGGGGCCGTGTCCTCGTGCAGGTACGCCCACGCTGGAGGTTTTAAGAGCTCACTAACAGCATACTTCATCACGACAGCTGTGAGCTCAGCCACTTAACGAGCCAGAATACCTGCCTTTATAGGTACAGTGAGACATTCCGCTGGCAGACACTCAAGGCCGTAGAGCAGGCGTCGAGTGAAAAGGTGCACATTTCGAACCGGGGGAAAGTCAAGTAAACGTTGCAGCCCTTACTCAATACACTATTGCATACTTTGAATGAAGTACCCGCAAGACCCCGACCGTGATAAGTTCATTTTTGAGGAGAATTTCTGAGCGGGATTTGATTCATAAAATATATTTATACAATTAAAACAACGTGCTTTGGAGGAAAAATGCTAAAAGGTGACTCACAAAATGAAATTGAATTGTATTGATTCAGTAAACTAATTAATAATTGTATTTTATAGTAATAGTAATTAGTAAGTAATTCAAATCAATTTGATTGTAATTAATATCAGTAAAATTCATAGTTGGAGCATGCAATTTTTACCATTATTAGAACCCTCTCCTGATATTGCCCAATATACAGCACAAATGTAGTACTCCCTCATTTAGCGCGGTTAACTCTTTCCAGACCCAACCATGATAAGTGAATTCCTGAGAAGTAAGATTTAATATTAACAAACAAATTCATAGTTGGAACATACAATTGTTACCATTATTAGAGCCCTTGTGATATGAAATAACACCCCTAGAGTCACATTTACACTGATATTGCCCAATATACAGTACAAATATAGTACTCCATCATTTAGCGCGATTAACTCTTTCCAGACCCAACCATGATAAGTGAATTTCCGAGAAGTAGGATTTAATATTAAACAAATTCATAATTGGAGCATACAATTGTTACCATTGTTAGAGCCCTCTTGATATGTAATAACACCCCTATGGTCACCTTTACACTGATATTAGCCAATATACTTTGAAAATACAGTAATCCCTCAATTATTGCAGTTACCTCTTTCCAGACCATGATAAGTGAATTTCCAAGAAGTAGGATTTAATATTAATAAACAAATTCATAGTGAGCGCATACAATTTTTACCATCATTAGAGCCCTCTCCATATGAAATAACAGCCCAACCTTGACACTGATATTAGTCATTAGTTATTAATTAGACCAATATATTAGACATAATTTAGGGAAAAGAAGCCATTTAAAGACATACGTAAAACTCATGACCCAAAATAATCATGGCATAATCATGGAAATTGCAGTAATAGAGCAGTGTTTTTGCTTCCTAGAAGTACTTTTATATACCAATACGATTTCATTAAAAGGGAGTATGACTTGTAGAGAGGGACGCTTGCTATTGCAAAATGACTTACTCTCACGAGTACACACGGTTTACATTGACATACAGGCGAAAAGAAAACGCAGCCATGAATGATTTCCCAGGACCGTTGAGCAAGCCAGCATAAAGTAGCATGCCGTGTGACATCCAGTACCAACCACAACATAGTCACGTTTGACTCACTATTGCCAAGCCTTCATTTCAACATCACTGAGCAACGTATGATTGATGTCTTCTGACTTGACTTGTGTTTTCCTGGCAAGGCTAGCGTCATTCAGCATATTTGGGTCTTGGAGTCCATACAAAGACGGCTGAAAGGTCAACGGGTGTCACTTTTCAGAAACAATAAAAAAACTGACCGAGTTGAGACGTTAGAACTAGCAGTGGTGCTACAGGCAAATATTTAGGAGTATTGGGAGCGGATTAGCGTCTGACAAAGGTGTGCAAAGGTACGTTGCAGGGCTGCAGGTCAAGTCTTACGATGGACCTGCAGTCCTGAGCACCTCAGGCGACCATTAAGGACAGGGGTCTCAAACTCAATTTACTTGGGGGCCACTGGAGCTCGGGTATGGGTGAGACTGGGCCGCATCAGGTTTTCCAAAAAAAAAAAATGCATTTATTAAAAACAATTTAAAAAGTCACATTTATACTCTTTTTATTTACAACATATTGCGCAACTGCAGGGTCTTGAGACACATGCTAACTCGCAAACTACAGAGCTAGCGACCTAAACGGTAGCCTTCAAGTTATTTCCTATAAACTTAAATAGCCAAAAACTTACCACTTCCACACGGATAGGGAGGATAACTATTAACAGTTATTTAACCTTTAACATGAACATTAATCAAACGTAATAATTTTTTCTGGGTACATGATACCATACAGCATCCATATCAAACTTGCGCGGGCCGCACTAACATTAAACTTTCATATCAAGGCGGGGGCTTCAAACTAGTGTCCTGCGGGCCACATTTGGCCCGCGGGCTGCGTGTTTGAGACCCCTGATTTAGGAGCTTATTTAACAACTACGGCTGACATGCCCGTGACTTCACTTGGCCAAAACAGGGGTGTCCAAAGTGCATCTCGGGGGCCATTGAAGCCGACGGCTCGCTTCTGATTGGCCCGTGGCACATAGTAAACATGCTAAACATAGAATTTAGCAAGACAATTTGGACAATAAAAGGAAAATGGGAAAAGTCACAAGCATAATGTCAAAATATTAAAAAAGGAAAATGTTTTATGAAAATTTTATGAGAATAAAATAAAGGTCATTTTACAACAAAAAAATTTGTTAATTATAAGAAATAAAACAGAATAATAAAATTTTAATTTTTGGAAAATTAAATTATGGAACAAATTATAATAACATAAAAACATTATCGGAAAGAAAGTCAAAATTATGAGAAAAAAATGTAGCATTGCTGAGGGGAAAAATATAAAGGAGTAATTTTAAAGATGTGTTACTTTTTTCAAGGCGTAATTATGAAAAACCGAAGTTGTAATTTTGGGGGGAAATGTTATAATATTGGCATAAAGTCCAAATACTATGATAAACTACAAGTTACAAGAATAAAGTTGAAATTGTTGGGAAAATAAAACCCACTCCCACATGTATTAACTTTAAAGACGGCATCAAACACTACGAACACAAACTCGGTTCACCGTCCCACAGTTGGGTGCCAAAAATCAGTCTGCTTTTGTGAGATGCCTGAGGCCAAATTGCACTAAAGTGTCAGATGTGAGGGGCTGGTCTTTGCTCCCATGATGGGTGCTTGACAAAGGATTTAAAGGTGTCACAGGTCTTTTATTCAAACACGGACTTGGCTGTCAAGCCAAGCCTACAGCAGGGGTTGTTAGAATATTATGTCATTGGAAAGGATAATAAAATGAACCATGAAGAGCTATGTATTACATGCCGGGCAAGAACAATGACATAACCATCATGTCTGATGTTCCAAAACCTGCCGTGGAAGCTATAAAAAAAAACAGGCACGCCCATAAAAACCTTCGGCTACTGTATAAGTTGGCTATAAACACATTGTCATGTCTGTCTCTGCATAGATGCATGTTTGCACTATCTCCTCTGCATCGTGCATGCCACATTCATTAGATGATGCATTTTTAAGATGTGCATCTATGCAGCTATGTGTGAGCACGCCGTTGACTTTGGAACAGTTTTCTAGTGTATGGATTATTTTGCATTTTCACAGCATCTACTGCAGGGGTCTCAAACTCAATTTAGTTGGGGGACACTGGAGCTCGGGTCTAGGTAAGACTGGGCCGCATCAGCTTTTCCAAAAAAAAAAAAAAAACGCATTTTTTAAAAACAAAAAAAATTAAAAAAACTTTGCTTTGGTTCCAATTTTCTACAAAAAAGCTCTGATAAAACATTCCACTGTATCTCAAATATCTTACTATCTAAATAAACAAATCAAGAATAAAGAAAATCAATCAGTAATAAATAAATATAATAATAATAATAAAACGGCAAATAATAAAAACTTAAGAAACCACATATAGTTGGTGGGTAGACAAATTATTTTTTTCACATTAAAATTAACAAAGCATTATTAGAGCCCTGTAGACATGACAAAACACGACTATAGTCACATTTATACTCTTTATTTACAACATATTGCGCAACTGCAGGGTCTTGAGACACATGCTAACTCGCAAACTAGAGCGCTAGCGACCTAAACGGTAGCCTTCAAGTTATTTCCTTTCAACTTAAATAGCCAAAAACATACCACTTCCACACGGATAGGGAGGATAACTATTAACAGTTATTTAACCTTTAACATGAACATTAATCAAACGTAATCATTTTTTCTGGGTACATGATACCATACAGCATCCATATCAAACTTGCGCGGGCCGTACTAATATTAAACTTTCATATCAAGGCGGGGGCCTCAAACTAGTGTCCTGCGGGCCACATTTGGCCCGTGGGCCGCGTGTTTGAGACCCCTGATCTACTGTTATTGTTACTGTTAAGTTATTCTCCCAAAACTACAGTCATCACTGGCATGCCGGTCATTGCCAATTAATCATTGGCATGCCAAAGATGCCAGTGTTTTGGCCATGACTGTATGTGTTGTATATGAGAATTCATCATTCTGTATGGATCTGAATGGCGAAAAAGCCCCCAAAAAAGAAGAAGAGGGACACGACCCTCCGCATGGGACCAAGCAAGACCAGTTTAAGGCCGGGTCCATCTATGCCATAAAAGGAGTGACAATTGGAGCTCAGCTATTGTCCTCAGGGAAGCAGGCTGCAGCACAACATGGAATTAAAAAGTTTCTCTGTTGTGTAACTCGACTGAATAAACATCAGTAAGGAATGCCAAGTGTGGAAGAGGCATTAGCGCCACCTAGAGACAGGCGGTCATCTGCGCGCCGTGCTATTCGTATGACAAGACGGGCTAAGGCTATGGCTGCTTTCTGTAGAACACAATAACAGCTCAGGTCTGACAAAACACCCAGTATGATCAAGTTCATGTAGTCGGTTATAAAGATGACATCTCCGTCACATTCATATAATAGAAACATTTATAAATGTCTTCCGAACTCTCAATGTGGCTTTTTCCCTGCTAGCCTGGACATTCATACCCCTAGGTCAGGCAAAGACTAGCAGATTCCTGTGACAAATCACAGCCAGCTCCTTTTACATTCCGTACACTGGGTGCGTCCTATGACCGTTACATTGATGGCCCGACGTTAACTTTGCCTGAGCCCAAGTACACATCAGAACAGAAGCTGTGTCTTCGGGAACAGTCCGAGTCCGCAGATGAAAGAATGCCAGCACTGTGCTTCCTGGTGTCAGATGCTTTGATTAAGCATACTCTTTGTCAAGCCACAAAGCAGAAGTCTAATATTTACTGAAAGTATCAGTGGTACAATGACATACCACATTTACACTTTTTGGACTTGTCCTACTTAAGTACGATCTAGACCAGGGGTCTCAAACTCAATTTACTTGGGGGCCACTGGAGCTTGGGTCTGGGTGAGACTGGCCCGCATCAGGTTTTCCCAAAAAAAACGCATTTATTAATTTCAAAAACTTTGCTTTGGTTCCAATTTTCTACAATAAAAGCTCTGATAAAACATTCCACTGTTCTCAAATATCTTACTTTTTATTTTTCTACACAAAATAAGATGAAAAATAAATAAACAAATCAAGAATAAAGAAAATCAATCAATCAGTAATAAATAAATATAATAATAATAATAATAAAATGGCAAATAATAAAAACTTAAGAAACCACATATAGTTGGTGGGTAGACAAATTATTTTTTTCAGATTAAAATGAACAAAGCATTATTAGAGCCCTGTAGACATGACAAAACATGACTATAGTCACATTTATACTTTTTTTTATTTATAACATATTGTGCAACTGCAGGGTTTTGAGACATATGCTAACTCGCAAACTAGAGAGCTAGCGACCTAAACGGTAGCCTTCAAGTTATTTCCTTTCAACTTAAATAGCCAAAAACTTACCACTTCCACACGGACAGGGAGGATAACTATTAACAGTTATTTAACCTTTAACATGAACATTAATCAAACGTAATTATTTTTTCTGGGTACATGATACCATACAGCATCCATATCAAACTTGCGCGAGCCGCACTAACAATTAACTTTCATATCAAGGCGGGGGCCTCAAACTAGTGTCCTGTGGGCCACATTTGGGCCGCGGGCCGCGTGTTTGAGACCCCTGATCTAGACTGATGCTGCTGGGTCTGAACACCATGAGAAGTCAAGTCCCAATATATTTAATGTTTTAGACGCGTGAGCCACAATGAGTCACATCCGCTTCCTTGCTCAAGCGTGCTTGTTCTAAGAACAAGGAAGAAGAAGAGGTGGAAGCTGCTACAATTGCTTTGCTTGGACATTGTGGAAATATGGCTTGGTATTTATATTCATAAAACACATGGATAATACAGATAGCAAATTAAGGAGGGGGGGGGCCCGTGCATGCAGCCACACTATTACACAATACACACATGAGAAGGACAGAAGAGATGAACAGTCATAGGCACCAGTGAATGAGATCAGTCCATGACACCCACTGGAGGCAAAGAAAGAAGAATGGGGTGAGTCAAATGCAGCTGGCTGCCATGCTTTCCACACATCCTCATTACTAACTCTTCATACATGTCAAGGCACTGAAACATCCTTGTTCCTCGTCTGGAATAGCGCTTTGCTAGACGGTATGGCTGCTGTAACTTCACATATACGGAGCCGCTGGTCAGCTTGTTAATATTAAGAGCTCCAGTGTTCTATGCTGCCCCAGCATGCAAGATGTGTACATTTCTTTAAAAACCTTGGAGGTCATTCACTCTTTCTGAGGACTACTGTAGCAGGAAACATAGTGTAGTATTAGAGGGCAATACAGAGGTGGAGTGGTAGTCTTATGTTTGGGTTCTTGCACTGTTCCCATAATCCTGCTCATACAAAAAGAGCCTTGTGTTTGCAAACATCACAAGAGCCAAAGGGAGAACAGGTCTATAGATGAGTTTCCATCCAGATTAGCAGGAGCATGGCTTAACATGCTGTGACACGGGTCCATCATATTATATTCAGGCCTTTTCAAAAAGTGCCAAAATATGAAGCTAACACAGATCTGGTAACGGGAATGCATAGATATAGGCAGACATCCACATGCACGTATCAGGATTGGGACAGGAAGTGGAAAAAGATGTGCATGAATGAACCCTCACACCAACACTGGAACATCACACATGGCCCCAGCACAGCTCCGCTTATCTCATGTAGCAAGTACAGGCTGGTAACAAGGACCTGTCAACAGGTTCTCCCTTTGGTCCGAAGACTTCCTTTGAAATGAGCTGCGCATACTTAACATACTGGAAGCACTCAAAAGAAAGGTCCGACCAGTTCTGCCTTCAGACCCTTTTGGAAAAGCCAATAAACACCAGCGGTTTACAGAGTTGTCATTCCTGGAACAGCATGCAGCATATTCATAAACACAGTTCATTATGGTGGGCTATTTAGGGGCTCACTTGCTCTAATTGGACACCTTGCTGACATAATGATCATTTATTCAGTTCGGTGCTTTATCATACACAGTATGTGTTCAATGAACACGTACGGCTATTTTATTACTAATTTATTACTATTACTATTGTGAAATCAATTCATGTTTAATTTTTCATGCAATTGAGCAAAACAATCTCACCGAATGTTCTGAACTCCTATTTTGATGCCAGTGTGGTATGGATGTCATGAATTCAAAGTCGTTCATAACTGACAGAACCAGTTTCATGTCGCCCATATGTAAACAACTACTGTCGGGTGACATTCCGCAAGGGCTTGGCCCTTGGTCCAGTGGCCCAAAAGCAAGCTGGCAGAGAGCCATGCGCTCAAGTCGACAATCCAAGCCATTCAGGGGCTCCAGGAACTCCAGGAACCCTTGGAAGTTCAAGGAATCCGGCTATCTATGGAAAACATGCTCCTCCCTTGCATCCAGTTTACGGCAGGACTTTCCAAATACTGTCTAGGCTAGGGTTCTCAAACACGCGGCCCGCGGGCCAAATGTGGCCTGCAGGACACTAGTTTGAGGCCCCCGCCTTGATATGAAAGTTTAATGTTAGTGCGGCTCGCGCAAGTTTGATATGGATGCTGTATGGTATCATGTACCCAGAAAAAATTATTACGTTTGATTAATGTTCATGTTAAAGGTTAAATAACTGTTAATAGTTATCCTCCCTGTCCGTGTGGAAGTGGTAAGTTTTTGGCTATTTAAGTTTAAAGGAAATAACTTGAAGGCTACCGTTTAGGTGGCTAGCTCTCTAGTTTGCGAGTTAGCATGTGTCTCAAGACCCTGCAGTTGCGCAATATGTTGTAAATAAAAAAAAAGTATAAATGTGACTATAGTCGTGTTTTGTCATGTCTACAGGGCTCTAATAATGCTTTGTTAATTTTAATCTGAAAAAAAATAATTTGTCTACCCACCAACTATATGTGGTTTCTTAAGTTTTTATTATTTGCCGTTTTATTATTATTATTATATTTATTTAGGGGCCATCCATAATTTTCAACATTTTCACGAGCGTACAAACCGTACTCTTTTGAGCAACCCCCCCCCCTAAAAAGAGTACAATCCCAAATGAAAAATGTTGATAGGTCCATGACCAACTGACCCAATGCAGCCAGGAAATTCGAACATATCCAATCCAATAGTGTTCTCTGGCTGTATTTTGGGACTCTGGTCAATCAGTCACTGCCCATCAACATTGTATTGAACACGAACAAGATAAAAAATTATATCAAACGCCTCTTTTTTGTACAGTAAACCTCGAATATATCGGACTCGGATATATCGGAAATTCGCTCACAACGGACAGATAAAAAAGAACCAATTTTTCTGTAATGCATTTCCAATAAAAATTCATTGCATATATCGGATTTTTTATAACGGATTTCGCCTATTTCGGACAAAATCTCCAGTCCCGTTCCAATTTCCCTCGCATAGTATATCGGATGGCCGCATCGTGGCCTTTGATCCATCTTTGATCCATGTTCACAGCCAAAGCTGAAGATTATAACATCTTTGTATGAATTACATGTACAACGAAAAAAAAAATAATTCTCAAATCTGTAGAAATGCCTTCTTGTTGCTATTAGGGAGGTTTAGAAACCAAACGATAAACGTAAGTGCAAACGATAATGACGTCACATGCTATTGAAATGTATGGCAACTTGCCGACTTGTCAATAGCCTGTGACGTCATTATCGTTTGCGTTTACGTTTATCGTTTGGTTTCTAAACCTCGCTAATAGCAACAAGAAGGCATTTCTACAGATTTGAGAATTATTTTTTTTTCGTTGTACATGCTCATGTACATGTCTGGAATTCATACAAAGATGTTATAATCTTTAGCTTTGGCTGTGAACATGGATCAAAGAAAGTTCCCCCATGGCATTGCGCGTCCGTGTAATGAATGTGGCGGACATTTTCCGGTATACGCATATAACGGATTTCGCTTATATCGGACAAAACCAGTGGGAACAATTGAATCCGATATATCCGAGGTTTACTGTATTTTTCTTTCAAGAAAATACAAATGTATTACAAATTTGGTCTTTTTGTATTGTTCTTTCTATCAAATGATACATGTAGAAAAGTCCTGATGCAACAACTGTTTTCCACAGGATTTTTTTAATCAAGGGAATACTTCTTGTATACACACATGATTACTCAAGGAGCAGAAGAGTTGCCCATGGTTTCCAAAAGCCTGAGGAGGCCAACCACCACGCCAAGAGGGAGAATGGAAGGACGGGCACCCACACAATCAATACCTGGCACATGTGCCCATCCTGATAGCGGGCAACGTCCAATAAAATATGGAAAATCTTTCTCTAGTACTAAGATCAGTCATTTACTAGTCATACTTTTCCTGTAATGCAGTGGGGGCAGCGTGGTACTACTCAGCTATTAGAATGGTTGTCTTCCAACCTAGAGGTCTGTGATCATGTCGAAGTATCCTTAAGCAACTGAACCCCCCAACTGCTCCTGGTGCTGCGTCATCAGTAGGTCAATGTAAGGTCAACTTTGAGCACCTTAACTAGTTCATTGGACAAAATATGAGTAAGATAGCAAACATTTGATTAGGTCAAGCACAGTATGCAACTTTTGTAGTGATCTGGCGTACATCAAGTCTAACTAAGCCCAGCTGCTGTCCCAACTAAGAGTGATTTGTCATCAACATCAGGATTATTCTCCAGTAAAAACACAGTATAAATGATGACCATCTCACCCCTTCAAAACCCTTACCTATTTAGCAACTGACATTTCAAAACACTCCTTATCAGGCTGCAGCGTTTGCATGCTTGCGAGGTGACATCACGCCAGCAATCTCGGCCCAAATTCACTGCCTTACTTTTAACCCGGCGGAAATGACTCAACTTGACATACAGCGGTACCTCAGTTAACGTCCGCCCCGGTTAGCGCCTTTTTTCGGTTAACAACAAAAACTTGTGCTAAAATTTGCCATTGAATGAAGTGCGTTGGCCCACTTGTTCAGAAATACTCCAAAATACTGTCCCGGTTTGTTGACACCACCATCTTGGATCATGGACACAAGACGAAACCTTGTGATTACGCAATGCATTGTGTGCCGCGGGCCGCAGACGCGATGCAATAAACATGAACCAAACAAAAAGAGAAAAGTGATGGGCGGTAACACGGTATTTTGCTAATTTATGGTTTTGTCTGGCTTTTGGCCCCAACAAAACAAGGTAAAAGTGATGTTAAATGTTCAGTTGTCCATTCATTTCTTATTTTTGTGTAATTTTCTGCTTGTAAAACTAATTATTGTCTTGGGTGGACATTTTGGTTTGAGTCGGACCTTCTGGAAGGGATTGATGTTAACCAAGGCACCACTGTAATTGGTGGCACAAGTGTAGGACGAACTTGTGCAGGGACACTCAAGTGTAAATGAGTGTTTATGTGCAAATATTGTACTGGTATGCTGTGAAAAAACACTTCACATACTGTGTATGTCATAATCCTCCACACAAGTCTAGTTCTTTGCAACAACGGATTGTGCCAACATCCTGAAAAACTGCATTTCATGGGTCCAGGGTTAGAAACTTAGCATCGATAAACCTGACAAAACTTGATTAAATATTCCCGCTACTTTCACACCTATTGTGGACTTTCCTGGTCCAAAGAAATGGAAGTGTTTTTCCACTGGTGAATTTCCTGTTAATGCGGTAAAAATTCCACGCATACCAAATATGTCACAGAAAGCCACGTGGCATCACTCTTCTTTCATCGCTCTGCAATACAATAACATAACATCACCCTTAAGAGAGAGTATTACCGCATTTTAACATCGTGTAAGTTGCATCTCTCTGAAATTAAAAGATCAATGCAGCTGTTAATTCGCATGTCCACCATTATCCATGACTATTACAGCGTTTTAACACCGTGTATGTTTCATTTCTTTGAAATGGACAACAATAAATGCAGCTGTTAATTCCCATGTCCATCATGAAAATAAGCATATAAGCGACACAGCGTCACTTCACTTTCATGCAGGAGTTACAGGGACTCATACATTAACACAAAAATTGTCTTCATTCAAATCATTATGAAAATGTTCCAAGTAGTGTATTTAGTTGTCATATGATATATTGCATGTTTTGAAATTGTAACATAAAATGTAGTTTAGTCCCGTGTATTGAGGGGCCATCCATAATTTTCAACATTTTCACGACCGTACAAACCGTACGAGGGGGGAGGGGGTTAAGACATCAACGTACGCTTTTTTGAAAACCAGAAAATGTCGATGTCTGTATGTTCGAACCGCGGGACGCAGTCAAATTTTAGCGCGAATAGACTGGTCCCCTGTCGTCGTATGCTAGCGCGAGAGCGTACCAGTCCATGCGATACTCCACGTAGCTCTGCGTGCTTCGCATTCCAACACAACAATCAGACAATGGCCGACCCCGGTGAATTCGATTACCTATTTTCGTTCATCAAAAAGAGAATTACTGCTATTCATCGCTCACCGAGCAATGCATACAAACAATACATCAATGTTTATTGCTTTGTGCGTTCGGAAAGAAAGCGGAAGGATGCTGTCGCGGCTGGCCAGGCGGCTTGGAAAGGTTCCAAATCGAAGGAATCGAGCAGGGCGGATTTGTTCCGAAGTGCCGTTGCGAAAATGGAGAACATCAAAACTAAACCGACCATCCTGAATCTATTCGCCAGCTCTGTGTTTATTTTCTATATTTGGGCATGGACCTGGCTGTGGTGGTGAATTTGACTTTGTGGACAGTGCAGTAACAATCAATGTGATTTTCACTTCCTGTGAAACACTGACTAGACTATAGGTGTGATTGTTAAGCCTTTTCAAAACAGTTGTGGCATCTTTATTGCATACTTCGCATAGAGTTGAGTTCAAGGGTTGTGTCCATCATTTCAAAGAAGATTTTATCTCCTCAGGCTTTTGGAAACCATGGGCAACTCTTCTGCTCCTTGAGTAATCATGTGTGTATACAAGAAGTATTCCCTTGATTAAAAAATCCTGTGGAAAACGGTTGTTGCATCAGGACTTTTCTACATGTATCATTTGATAGAAAGAACAATACAAAAAGACCAAATTTGTAATACATTTGTATTTTCTTGAAAGAAAAATACAGTAAACCTCGGATATATCGGATTCAATTGTTCCCACTGGTTTTGTCCGATATAAGCGAAATCCGTTATATGCGTATACCGGAAAATGTCCGCCACATTCATTACACGGACGCGCAATGCCATGGTGGAACTTTCTTTGATCCATGTTCACAGCCAAAGCTGAAGATTATAACATCTTTGTATGAATTACAGACATGTAGCATGTACAACGAAAAAAAAATAATTCTCAAATCTGTAGAAATGCCTTCTTGTTGCTATTAGGGAGGTTTAGAAACCAAACGATAAACGTAAACGCAAACGATAATGACGTCACAGGCTATTGACAAGTCGGCAAGTTTCCATACATTTCAATAGCACGTGACGTCATTATCGTTTGCACTTAACGTTTATCGTTTGGTTTCTAAACCTCGCTAATAGCAACAAGAAGGCATTTCTACAGGTTTGAGATTTTTTTTTTTATTTCGTTGTACATGCTCATGTACATGTAATTCATACAAAGATGTTATAATCTTCAGCTTTGGCTGTGAACATGGATCAAAGATGGATCAAAGGCCAAGATGCGGCCATCCGATATACTATGCGAGGGAAATTGGAACGGGACTGGAGATTTTGTCCGAAATAGGCGAAATCCGTTATAAAAAATCTGATATATGCAATGAATTTTTATTGGAAATGCATTACAGAAAAATTGATTCTTTTTTATCTGTCCGTTGTGAGCGAATTTCCGATATATCCGAGTCCGATATATCCGAGGTCTACTGTACAAAAAAGAGGCGTTTGATATAATTTTTTATCTTGTTCATGTTCAATACAACGTTGATGGGCAGTGACTGATTGACCAGAGTCCCAAAATACAGCCAGAGAACACTATTGGATTGGATATGTTCGAATTTCCTGGCTGCATTGGGTCAGTTGGTCATGGACCTATCAACATTTTTCATTTGGGATTGTACTCTTTTTAGGGGGGGGTTGATCAAAAGAGTACTCTTTGTACTCTTGTGAAAATGTTGAAAATTATGGATGGCCCCTAAGTCTCGTAACGTGATGCATGTTTTGATTATTTCTTCTTTAGTTTGTAGTCAAGTGTTTGTAAATACTCAGTAGCTGTAGATGGAACTTTTCAGTAGTAAATCTGACTCATTGATATTAGTAAGATGTCTTCATGGATAAGTGTTTTATAAAGCTCATACGTATTTGCACCAATCGTCCTGTAAAATCTAGACCCTTTGTTATTTATTCTTCTAATTCTTCTATTTATTCTTATTTATTCTTTTAATTTCTATATTTTGTACTGTCATGCTGTCTTGCACTGAAAATGGAGCTGCTGCAATTTAATTCTACTATCTGTAAAATGACAATAAAGGGCATTCTGATTCTGATTTTCACATATACCAGTGTGTTTACAGTCCTTACATCAGGGGTCTCAAACACGCGGCCAAATGTGGCCCGCAGGACACTAGTTTGAGGCCCCCGCCTTGATATGAAAGGTTAATGTTAGTGCGGCCCGCGCAAGTTTGATATGGATGCTGTATGGTATCATGTACCCAGAAAAAATTATTACCTTTGATTAATGTTCATGTTAAAGGTTAAATAACTGTTAATAGTTATCCTCCCTATCCGTGTGGAAGTGGTAAGTTTTTGCCTATTTAAGTTTAAAGGAAATAACTTGAAGGCTGCCGTTTAGGTCGCTAGCTCTCTAGTTTGCGAGTTAGCATGTGTCTCAAGACCCTGCAGTTGCGCAATATGTTGTAAATAAGAAAAGTATAAATGTGACTATAGTCGTGTTTTGTCATGTCTACAGGGCTCTAATAATGCTTTGTTAATTTTAATCTGAAAAAAATAATTTGTCTACACACCAACTATATGTGGTTTCTTAAGTTTTTATTATTTGCCGTTTTATTATTATTAGTATATTTATTTATTACTGATTGATTGATTTTCTTTATTCTTGATTTGTTTATTTATTTTTCATCTTATTTTGTGTAGAAAAATAAAAAGATATTTGAGAACAGTGGAATGTTTTATCAGAGCTTTTCTTGTAGAAAATTGGAACCAAAGCAAAGTTTTTTAAATTTTTTTGTTTTTAATAAATGCGTTTTTGGGGTTTTTTTTGGGAAACCTGATGCGGCCCAGTCTCACCCAGACCCTAGCTACAGTGGCCCCCAAGTAAATTGAGTTTGAGACCCCTGCCTTACATTGACAGTGTTACTAATAAGTTAATTCATTCATTCATTCTCTACCACTTTTCCTCATGAGGGTCGCGGGGGTGCTGGAGCCTATCCCAGCTGTCTTTGGGCGAGAGGCGGGGTACACCCTGGACTGATGGCCAGCCAATCACAGGGCACATACAGACAAACAATCATTCACACTCACATTCATACCTATGGACAATTTGGAGTGGCCAATGAACCTATCATGTTTTTGGAATGTGGGAGGAAACCGAAGTACCCGGAGAAAACCCACGCATGCACGGGGAGAACATGCAAACTCCACATCCTGTGTATCCTGTGTATATTAATAGTCTTACTTCATACATCGGTCCATCGGCCGATATATCGGATATTGTTTTTTTTCTCAGTCCAAATATCGTTATCAGCCCCAGAAATCACGTATCGGTCGGGCTCTACTGTCAACACACTTCCTTTTCAAAGTGTCCCCATCCTCACTTCCTCTCTCTCTCTCTCATCATTAAATGTTCTGTCCCCTTGCCTGCATCGTCATAGCGACAAAGACATCCACTGATGTCAGTCCACTTTCCATCACTCTCATTCTCTGTCTTTCAAACCTGGCAAGTGGCACCAGCTGCTCCTTTTCATCAATATCTGGGATCTCTCTCTCTCACACACACACACACACACACACACACACACAGGTCTACAGGGATGAAGTATGCTAGTAAACAAATACGATTCATCTGGACAGTACTGAACAGGCTGGTATAAACACACATTCATGTGTGAATGCTAGTTAAAACCGCCCAACTAGGTCGCTCTTGGCGACAACAAGTCTTTTTTCAGCACTTTCCTACTTTAGACTGAGAAAAGCGTGGCAACATTTCTGCTCGAGCTGTATGAGAGTCATGCGGCGGAGCCTATAAATAGCCGCGCTGCGTGTACGTGAGAGGGTACTGTAATTCAAAAAGGTTTCGGAGCCGGGAGGGTAGACTACTGTCTCTCACAGACACCGGGGAATAAAAGCTAAACTTAGCCACCTACATTGTTGCCGTCCAAATGTGGCTTATTAACAATTGACATCAATAGAATAGAGTTTTGTTTGGGCATATGCAACAAGACACACTACCTTGCTGTGTTTTGAACCTTTTTGGGGGTCTCTTACCATTCTCTACAACAGTGATTTTCAACCACTGTGCCGCAGCACATGAGTGTACCTTGAGAAACCGTTAGGTGTGCCGTGAGGAATTATCCAATATCACTTTTTATAATTAACATTTATTAATCATCATTTGCAAATATTATGTCAATAGCCATTATGTCAATAGTATTAATGGACCCAAATATTCCAATTGCATTTGGTTTATTTGCTCAAACGAAAAGAATTGAACAGGGATGGAATATTCCTTTAACCAATCCGATTGAGGTATCTTGTACCCGCTCAAACGGAAAGTTGTCAGGGTGTGTTCTTCTTCTTCTGTTGTTTATTGGCGGTTGGCAAGCAGCTTTCGTATGCATTAGCGGCATCTGTGGAACAGAATCTAAACCCCATTCACAAGTCCAGTTTTATTAAAAAAGAAAATATATAAATCTATATAAAACATGTCCTGAGTTTAATTATAAAATATTAGCAAGATTGAATTTGATCTTTCCCTGTTTAAATTGATCCCGGGTGCGTTCTTTCAGCGCATGCTCAGATATGACGTAACACGCAGATCCAGACGTTCTTCAGTTTTAACAATGGAGGCCAGCAATCGGCACTGGACTAAGCAAAGTTTGTTTTTGATTCATATTCAATTTCAAGACTGACAGACGAAAAACTGGCAATACAGAGTTATTCCAACAAGTGAAAGAATAACTCGGGGAAGCCGGTATCACGTGATGTTGATGTTTACGTTTTACTGGGCATGCCCTATTGACTATTCTGTTTGATTTTCACGGCGCATGTAAACAAGAGATTGGAATATTCCTTTCCATGGATACCATTGTTTCCCGAAAGGTCATTCGGAAAGAGAAAACTCGTCATGTAAAAACGTGGCTACTGTTGAGTGTCTGTGGTCTTAAGACTGGCATAGCAATGTAATATTGGTCCGTGTGGCAACACCTAGCTTGTTCCTCCGATAGACTTATTGATGCACGTGTGAGGTCGTGGTGACATTTTGGAACATTTTTGGTTAGTGGTGTGCCACAAGATTTTTCCAATGTAAAAAACGTGCCATGGCTCAAAAAAGGTTGGAAAAAACTAAATATGAGGCATCTTACCTGTCCTCGTCCCCGTCCATGGCTATATGGATGCCAAAAAGGCTGTTGACAGCAGGACTGGGCAGGCCGAGACCCTCTTTGATGAAAGGCCTCATGCCATCTTTCCCTGGCACCACACCGGCACTGGTCTGAGGTAGCGCTTCAGATTTGGGCTGCGTATCTTCTGCGTGGTTGCCGAGTCCAGATTGAAGGCCTGTGGCGGTGAGCCCCTGGACTCCGAGGGACAGAACAATTCCTCTGGTGCTTGGCCCAGCCGGGGGGGTACTGGTGGTGCTGGGCACTGTAACGGGCACATTCTGGACAACGCTGTGACTGCTGGTGACCGCGGACGTCATGTCAACGTTTAAACCTCCCGGCTGCTGCTGCTGACCGCTTCCTGAAGCCATGTGTAGCAAGACGCCCTGGGATGAGGGTGCCTCGCCCCCGAGCCCATGGGCTGTTGAACCGGAAGTCAAGGGCCCCTGGCTGGACGAGGGAAGATTTAAGAGAAGAGTGCTGGAACCAAAGTGCTGTTGATGGTGGTTTGAATACGCAAACTGCTGGACTTGTGTGGCCGGGGGCACGACGGGGGGCAGCACGGCACCTTGGTGCACGCCGTTGAGGTGATTGGAGAGAAAGGTTTGGGGAGCAGCAGGTTGCATATTGACCTGAGTGTGTTGCGTTTGCTTTGAAGATGTGGCTGAATACCCTGTAGGTTGGAAGGCACTTGCACCGCCCCCGATCTGGGGACCCAAGCTGTAGCCTTGCTGCACAGTCTCACCGGAATGGACCAGATGCGAGTCTGCAGCGTTGTCCAAAGCTTGTGAGGAGGCGACGCTGGTAGAGACCACGGTGTTACTGATGGTTCCCAGCCCGCTGTCCCTGTCCGTGCTGTGATCAAGCGTTACGGCCGGTTTAATGCTATCCGCAGTCCGATTAGCATTTGAATCAGAGTCTCTGTCGTGGAACTCCGTGCAAGTCCATCTGCCCCGTCTGAAGGGTTCACCGGTACCGTGGTCTAGTTTAATGACTCTGAAGCGGGAACTGCAGGTACCCGCTGGGGCTACTGTGGCAGCAGGGACGGGAAGAGCAGGCTGAGCCGTACCTGGCACAGGCACACTTGCTTCCAATTGAGGACCAGTCTTATTGTAAGGGTGACCCCCGTTGACAGGAGCTGTCAAAGGGACCTCCTGGGTCTCCCCCACGTTGTTTAAGGTTTCCTCGGATGAACTCCTATCGCATACGCCGAGGTCGGTTCGTGACACGTCGAATATTTCCGAAGACACGTCCTCGGTTCGGGACTCGTCCGGGTCGTCCAGGCTCTCGGTGTCGTCCGTGATGTTGCTGGCCGCCACCTGAGCCTGAGTGACGCTCGTAATCTGGAAGCAACTCTTCTTTTTCGCTGGCATTTTCGACATGTTGGCGTCCGGTGCCTTGTCAGTGACTCTCCAAGATGAAAACTACGTCTTCGTGACAGATTCACAACCGAGTAATAAGACACACACACGTACCAACACAGAACCTTTCCATACTGATTGTGTCCCGCTCAGTCCAGCCGGAAAAAAGTCCCAAGCACAGTCCAAAGGCTCTCCGCAAACTCCTGCGTGGTGTCCGGTCACCGCACCGCTCCCCGGTGGGTTCCGTCCCTCGGACAGCCGTCCTCGTGTCCCAGAAAGTGACAGAAAAGCAGCTTCTTCTCCCGGCCGTCTGTCCCCGACACTTGACAATATAAGACAGGCCCGCTTCTCTCTATTTCCTTGCTATGTATATGCCGACTAGCCGAGTTAGCACCACTAAGCTAGTTACGCCAGTCCTAACACCAACAGGTGTGGACTCATATTGAAAACATTCTTCTTGGACGTTTGAGTGGAAAGTATAATCCAGAGGGCGGAAAGGCGGGGGTAATGGCGGCAGAAGTCTTCCGTCTTGTGGACAAGTGACTTGTGGCTGCGAGCTGACAGATAGCCACTGGGAAGCTTCTGGTTGCTAGCTAGGGAGCTAGCTAGCTAGCTAGCTGCCTGTCTGTCTGTCTGTCTGCCTGCCTGCCTGCCGCTCTCCTACTAGACAAGATGGCAAGAGCCAAGTGCATCCTGGGTAAGGAGGTCAAACACATGTTCCGCAATCGTCGCCAATACGTTTAGCAATATACCAAATAAAAAACAATCTCTAGTGTTCCGTATAATTTCATTTCGTCTCAAGTTATTTCTGATAGCACAATAAATTATTTAAAATTGACCGATAGTAAAAAAAAATGATATATATAAAAATATAGATTGTAACTATGTCGTCACTTCCGGTTCCACGAAGCACTTTCAAAACTGAGCATTACGTGTGACAAAGGGAAAGGAAGGGATTTCAAACATAGAATACTCTTAATAAAAAACTTAAAACGAAAAAAAAAAACTAAAGTAAGTAAAAAAAAAGTAAAATAAAAAGCTTAAAACACTCGACATTCTTTAACAATAAAACTAAAATAAATAAATAAATAAATAAAAATAATCCAGCATATTAAATACACTTTTTTATGATCAACATGCACCATGATAATGTGTGTTTTATTTTTAAACCACACAACACATAGAGCCTAATGTTGCATGTAAAGATAGTTCCTGCATATACGATACATCCGTACATCAGTCCCAGGAGAAAAATCAGGGAACACACATCTTTAATAATTACAGTGGAATGTCCACTCTCTGACATCACATGAAGGTCAGGGGTTATTCCTGTGAGGAAGGTGGAACGTAGCCGTGTGACGCATCTCTTGTTGAGAGCAACGTCACGCACCACTGTGCCGCTTTCACAATTGAATCCATGTGATGGCGGTGACTCGTCGCCATCTTTCACAAGATCTTGTGGTGAAGGTCGGGGTTAGGAGGTTATGAGGGTTAAGGGTTGAGGAGCGCCTCCTGATACGGCACTTCCTGTATCGTGTACGTAGATTAACCTTCCTCTTGTGGTAGCGATCCAAATTGTTCTTTCCGTGATCCAAATTGTTCTTTCCATGACCCAAATTGTTCTTTCCATGATCCAAATTGTTCTTTTCATGATCCAACGTGTTCTTTCCATGATCCAACGTGTTCTTTCCATGATCCAAAGTGGTCTTTCCATGATCCAAAGTGGTCTTTCCATGATCCAAAGTGTTCTTTCCATGATCCAAAGTGTTCTTTCCATGACCCAAATTGTTCTTTCCATGATCCAAATTGTTCTTTTCATGATCCAACGTGTTCTTTCCATGATCCAACGTGTTCTTTCCATGATCCAAAGTGGTCTTTCCATGATCCAAAGTGTTCTTTCCATGATCCAAAGTGTTCTTTCCATGACCCAAATTGTTCTTTCCATGATCCAAATTGTTCTTTCCATGATCCAAATTGTTCTTTCCATGATCCAACGTGTTCTTTCCATGATCCAAATTGTTCTTTCCATGATCCAACGTGTTCTTTCCATGATCCAACGTGTTCTTTCCATGATCCAAATTGTTCTTTCCATGATCCAAAGTGTTCTTTCCATGATCCAAAGTGTTCTTTCCATGACCCAAATTGTTCTTTCCATGATCCAAATTGTTCTTCCCATGATCCAGAGTGTTCTTTCCATGATCCAAATTGTTCTTTCCATGATCCAAAGTGTTCTTTCCCTGATCCAGAGTATTCCTTCCGTGATCCAAATTGTTCTTTCCGTGATCCAAAGTGTTCTTTCCGTGATCCGAATTGTTCTTTCCATGATCCAAATTGTTCTTTCCATGATCCAAAGTGTTTTTTCCATGATCCAAAGTGTTCTTTATGATCCAAATTGTTCTTTCCGTGATCCAAATTGTTCTTTCCATGATCCAAAGTGTTCTTTCCATGATCCAAAGTGTTTTATATTGCTTTATAGTCATATTATTATAACCGGGTCCAAACTGACCCTAACAATACAGTGGTCATAATTTCAACCAGACCATTTTAAAATGTAGTCAAAAATTTTTTTTTGTTTTTATTTTGTTGAAATAGAGTTTCCTGACAAAGTCAAAAAGCCTTGATGCAATAAACAAATGTTATGTGATTCTTTTGATGCATTAAAATGTAAAACGGATCGGTGCCGACCCTAACACAAGAGGAGGGATAAGAGAACAAGATGAGGTTAACACCTTAAGGTTAATGTCAGCCCTGAACCTCCGTGTCATAGCTATGAAATGTGTTTATATCAGATAGTACAATCACAGCGTGTTAGTTTTCTTTTGATGAAATCAGAGTCAGATGTAAAGACGTAGAAAAAATAAAAATGGAACAACCCGACCACCCATGTCTCCATTATATGACGGCTATTGACGCAATCACTCTTGTTTATTCCTTTGTTGGTCTGAACATTAAGTTAGGGAGAAATGGGATAGTATTTTTCCCCTGACCGGGCTGGCTAATCATGGAATTACACGGTTACATAATGTCCGGGTGCCAACTCACAAGGTCTGTCTGACACAACAATTTCATGCAGCGCTCAGATAGGAGATACTGAAGAAGGAAAACAACACTTGGATGTCTGTCATGTCCAAAAGATCTCAAACGCCAAACGACAAAAAAACAACCAACGCAAACGTTTAAGCCCAACAGAACAATTCATAACATCAAGAACACGCTGCAGGGTGGAAGTCAAGTCGTTTAACACCCGTACTTGGAGTTACTTGCTTGACGTTAGTGTAGTTGGCTCCCTTTTTGGGACTACTTTAAACATCTGTCAGTTGTTTTGCATTACTGCATGCTAAAAGTGGCTGCAATCAGCATTAAAACATAACTTAACTCAACTTTAGATCTATCTTAAAGGCATTTCTAAAGCTTTGGGACTCCAGTAAACCACAGTGAGAGCCATTATACACAAATGGTGAAAACATAGAACAGTGTTGGACCTTCCCAGAACCAAAATAACGGCTCCAAGTGGTCACAAAAGACCCCACGATGACGTCCAAAAAAGTGCAGGTCACACTTGAATCAGTTAACCCTTAGATGCACGAGTGACTGGACCCTACATTCTTCCATAAGTGGGTCAAGTCAAAAATGACCCATACTAGAATCAATGCCTTTTTATGCCAATTTTGCCATTTTGGTTAGGGATAATCATTTGTATGATATTTAGAAAAGAAAATGACCCCATACAACAATGGAAAATGTGAGGGTCCATTGTGTGTTACATAAAGGTAAGTTAAAAATGTGAACGGCATGATATCAAAAACATGTTTTTTGAGGAATACCTGGAATATGAAATGATAACAATTTTTCATTCCAAAGATATTTCAAGAAAACAACCTGACCGGGTCATTTTTGACCCACTTATTGGAAGGTTGGGGTAGTAACGCAAAAACAAAAATTTCTTAAAATGTATAAAAGGTAAGTTAAAAATGTGAATGGCATGATATCAAAAACATGTTTTTTGAGGAATACCTGGAATATGAAATGATAAAAAAATTTCATGATGAAGATATTTCAAGAAAACAACCTGACCGGGTTATTTTTGACCCACAAGAGTAAAATATGGTGGTGGTAGTGTGGTGGTTTAGGGCTGCTTTGCTGCTTCGGAACCTGGAAGACCTGCTGTGGTGAATGGAAGCATGTCCGACCATCTGTTGGTGACCTCAAGCTGAAACCAACTTGGGTTCTGCAGCAGGACCATGATCCAAAACACACCATCAAGTCCACCTCTGAAGAAAAACCACATGAAGACTCTGGAGTGGCTTGGGCTGAATCCTATGGACCTTAAGAAGACCTTGATGCTAGGAAAGCCTCCTGGAAGAGACTCATTGCAAGTTATCATGAAGGCTTGATTGCAGGACTTGATGAGTGTCAGGCGGACTGGACTTTGCGGTCCCCGGTCCAGTCGGTGTGTTTGTGTAGCTGCTTGTGTTTATTATTCCTGGTCGGAGGTTGAAGACTACCAGGCTACGCTGCGCCACGTCACGGGCCAACTTGCCCGCCGCGTCCAGCGTATCGGCGGCGAAACAAGACGGGCCTTGTGCTGCCCGTATTTTGGGACCCAAGACCCAGTGGTCACTTTCAGCAAACCCAGGTTGGGAGACCTCAGGGTTTGAGTCCAGCAGCATGGGTTCACCATCAACAAACAAAGTGACCAAGCGTCACTCCACACGTGCTAAAAAGAGCTTCCCTTGAGGAAGGGGAACAAGAGCTTCTTGGTTCTGGGAGGTTCAGGGTCCGGCTAGGAGAAAAGTAAAATCATGGAAAAATGCATGTGACGTTCCTGAATGGTGTGAAGTTTTCCAGGGAAACACACGGCGGTTTGTTAGTTTTCACCTGGATGAATCCTTTCCTGCTGTCTGACCACCAACAAAAGTAGATGTTGGCTCAAATTCAAGTGGATCACTTTTTTGGATGGTGAATACACAATTCCCAAAACAGCTTTACTTCAAGTCTGGTGTATTTTTGGACATCAGCTCAGGTATTTTTTCATTCAACACTGACAACTCATGACGAGTCAAGTCAACTTTATTTATAAAGTCCTTAAACACGACAGAGCCTCTAAGGGCTTAACAAGTAGACAACCATAGACCATATGATAGACCATAGACTATATGATAGACTATAGACCATATGATAGATGATAGACCATAGACCATATGATAGATGATAGACCATATGATAGACCATATGATAGATGATAGACCATATGATAGGTGATAGACCATAGACCATATGATAGGTGATAGACCATAGACCATATGATAGGTGATAGACCATAGACCATATGATAGATGATAGACCATAGACCATATGATACATGATTGACCATAGACCATATGATACATGATAGCATGCTAACACCTAAGCATGCTAAGCATGCTAACACCTAGCATAATAGTGGGAAGTCTTGATGTAAGTATTAAAAATGCTAATAGTGCTGACATGCTAACGTTAGCATACTAACATTTAGGTCTAGGATGACGGTGCTAAGTGTTTTTATATGCGTCTCCCCATGAAAACAGTTAGTGCTGGTAGTGCTAACATGCTAACGTTAGCGTGCTCACACCTAGCATGATAAAGCACTGTACTGGGAAGACTTTGTTTGTTTTCATCCTCTTTTTCCTGATTTCGGAGTCGTCACAGCGGATCTTTTTTGTTTATCCGCATACTGATTTTGGCTTGAGTACTTCACATTCCGGATGCCCTTATCCCAAATGAGTTGACAAGTTTAACTTTGGAAGGGTCTGAATGGGTTGAGAATGACGGAATTAGTTGGTCGCCTTTAGATCAAAGGCATTGTGCATTCTGAAAAATGGAAATGTCAAAAAAAGTGGGAATTCTTGGTATGTGAAAAATGGCATGAATGTCATTTAAGTGGAATGTGTTCTTGTTGGAACGATCTGAATTGGATGAGAAATGTGGAAGTAGCTAGAACTCTTTAGATCAAAGTCATTTTGCCTTTGGGATTTTGGATCACCCCCAAAACTGTCATCAGTTCTCCCATATCCCATGCCCAACAATTCCTGAAAATTTCCCTGTGAGTGATACTCTGCCATGGAAACACTGCAGTACATTAGAATGAGTACATACTGGCCGGACCAAATGACATCCACAGTGAGGGTGAAGGTTAGTTTAGGGTCAGGGGAATTTTCCAAGACATTCCTGTAAGTCAACATAATGTGGTGTGATGGAGATAGAAACAATAGGACTACCAAAAGGTAACACACCCAAACGGTAATATTTTCACAGGACTGGAGAGCCGTGGCGAAACAATAAGAGACTAAATCTAGAAAAACTGTTTGAGCTGTTTCCTCTTTGGATTTCTTTGATTTGAAGCTTCTGCGTGATGTCATCCTGCAGGAGGCCGAGTATAAACACCTTTTACTGGGAATACCGAGAATGTTCTCAGAGGACTTGAGTATGATTAGCACTGCTGAATCTTTTTGTTCTACTCGGGTTGAAAGCATTATGATGGGATTTCTTGGAAATACGCAGTCAGGTTGCCGGACTAATACAATATGTACTCTAATATTCCAACAAGTCACACAAACTTCCGTAAAACAGCGGCATAGAAGACGTCATTTCATTTATGGGATACTTCCATCACAAATATTGAAAATATCACAAAATTCCTTAATATTGTTTTTTGGATTTTTTTGAATATCTACTACAGGGGACTCAAACACGCGGCCCGTGGGCCAAATGTGGCCCGCAGGACACTAGTTTGAGGCCCCCGCCTTGATATGAAAGATTAATGTTAGTGCGGCCCGTGCAAGTTTGATATGGATGCTGTATGGTATCATGTACCCAGAAAAAATTATTACGTTTGATTAATGTTCATGTTAAAGGTTAAATAACTGTTAATAGTTATCCTCCCTATCCGTGTGGAAGTGGTAAGTTTTTGGCTATTTAAGTTTAAAGGAAATAATTTGAAGGCTACTGTTTAGGTCGCTAGCTCTCTAGTTTGCGAGTTAGCATGTGTCTCAAGACCCTGCAGTTGCGCAATATGTTGTAAATAAAAATGTGACTATAGTCGTGTTTTGTCATGTCTACAGGGCTCTAATAATGCTTTGTTCATTTTAATCTGAAAAAAATCATTTGTCTACCCACCAACTATATCGGTTTCTTAAGTTTTTATTATTTGCCGTTTTATTATTAGGGCTCGAGCACTGACCAGTGCGAAAGCCCTATTGTAATCGTTCCGTTTTTTATTCTGCCGAAAGGACGGCCATTTTGAGGGCCTTAACATGCCCGAAAACTCACCAAATTTTGCAAGCGCGTCAGGTCTGGCGAAAATTTCGATCTGGTGGGGGTCCCGAAAACAATGTTCCAAAATTGACTCTCTAGCGCCACCTTTAATTTTTGAAAAAATTGGCCCCCGCCACCAGTTTCACCTATCGTCACGAAACTTGGTGGAGACGTCTATCGTGACAGGACGGACCAAAAAGTCTCAAGAACCCATATTGGAAAACGAACAGGAAGTCGGCCATTTTGGATGGCGGCGGCCTTTTTCGTGCCAGAAGTTGGGGTCGTATCTCGACGAACTCCTCCTAGGGGGTTTGACCAAATGAGTCCGTTGTTGCATCAACGGACACTAGACGGATGGCCCACGTTAAATTGCGAAGGATTTTGGGATATTCCATACGATGTGGGCGTGGCACGCCCCCAAATTTTGCCCATTTTCATATGTCCGGGCCTTGCACGCTGAGCGTAACTGTAGACGTGAATAACTTGGCTCCACGTGGTCAGATCTTCATCATACTTGGTACATGTGATCATGGCCCCGCCCCGAAGGTCCCCGTAGGTCACTTCCTGATTTCGTCGCAGCGCCACCTTTTGGCGACAGGCTAAAGGCGTGTCATCTACATGAGGCCTTTTCTGCCAGGAGATTCATCAGATGAACATCGGGGTCACAAGGTCACTGCCTGACAGCCTGGTGAAGCCTGTTGATGGACCATGATGCAGGAAAAGCGCACGTGGTGGGCGTGGCCTGGCGGCGAATGCTCAGGCCTCGCCATTTACATAGAAAAGGTCATCATTCGCCCGCAAAAGGTCGCATGGGCTTGAAAACTCATAGGGGGGGTCAGAATCCAGGCCTGAGCGGCCTGGTGTGGCCCCCATATGAAACCAAGCCAAATTGACTCACTAGCGCCACCTAGAAGTTTTAAAATAATTATCCCTCGCCTCCCGTTGCACGTATCGGCATGATTTTCGGAGGAGACATCACTCGTGACAGGACGCACAAAAAAGTCTCAATAACCCATGTTCTAAAACCAACAGGAAGTCGGCCATTTTAGGTGGCGGCGGCCATTTGGGGGCGGATGTATGGGTCGTATCTTGACAAACTCCTCCTAGGGGGTTTGACCGAATGAGTCCGTTGTTGCATCAACGGACACTAGACGGATGGCCCACGTTAAATTGCGAAGGATTTTGGGCCGCTCCATAGGATGTGGGCGTGGCACACCACCAAACTTTGACCATTTCATATCTGGCCCTGCCTGGTGTCTGGCCTTGCCTTGAAGCAATGTACATCAAAGTCAATACACAGTTTGACTGACAGACTGATGATGTCAGTTGATGGACTATGATGTGTGTAAAGCACATGTGGGGGGCGTGGCCACGGCGAATGGTCAGCCTTCGCCATTGACCATCAAAAGGTCATCATTTGCCTGCAGAAGGTCACAGGCTGCTGAAATCTTAAACGTGAGGCCTTAATCCAGGCCTGAGCGCCCTGGTGGTGCTCCCATGTGACACCAATCTAAATTGACACACTAGCGCCACCTAGAAGTTTCAATTCATTATCCCTCGCCACCCGTTACACGTATCACTATGATTTTCGGTGGAGACGTCTATCATGACAGGACGCACCTAATGCTCCAGAAGCCATGTTCTAAACACAGCGCCACCAACTGGTGGAAATGTATATCTGCCGTAACTTCCTGATTCATGGTCAGATTGTCTTGAAATTTTTTTTGGTGTGTTGGGTCAATCTCTGGTTTGTTATACTGTGTGTACATAGACTGTATAGCGCCACCAACTGGTGGAAATGTATATAGCCGTAACTTCCTTCCACATGGTCGGATCAAGCCCAAATTTTTTCTGGTGGTTTGGGGTACCCTCTGGTCTATGACTGTGTGTGTACATAGACTGTATAGCGCCACCAACTGGTGGAAATGTATATAGCCATAACTTCCTTCCACATGGTCGGATCAGGCCCAAATTTTTTCTGGTGGTCTGGGGTACCCTCTGGTCTATGACTGTGTGTGTACATCGACTGTATAGCGCCACCAACTGGTGGAAATGTATATAGCCGTAACTTCCTTCCACATGGTCGGATCAGGCCCAAATTTTTTCTGGTGGTCTGGGGTACCCTCTGGTCTATGACTGTGTGTGTACATCGACTGTATAGCGCCACCAACTGGTGGAAATGTATATAGCCGTAACTTCCTTCCACATGGTCGGATCAGGCCCAAATTTTTTCTGGTGGTCTGGGGTACCCTCTGGTCTATGACTGTGTGTGTACATAGACTGTATAGCGCCACCAACTGGTGGAAATGTATATCTGCCGTAACTTCCTTACGCACGGTCGGATCGGCCCCTAATTTTTTCTGTTGGTTCGGGGTACCCTCCGGTCCGTTACCGTGTGGGCCAACCACTCTATAGCGCCACCCACAGGCGGAAACGTATATCCACCGCAAGGACCGCGTGGTCCGATCGTCGTGAATTTTTTTATGGCGGTTCGCGGTGTCGGACGGGACGTGACCGCGCACCCGCCTCGCCGCCGCTGTCGCCCCCTCCTGGCGGAAAATTGCAAATGCCGTGACTCCCTTACCGCTTATCCGCTCGCCGCGGTTTTTCGTACGGCGCGTCCGCGCGCCCGTCCGGTCGCGCGCGCGACCCCGACCCGCACGTACCCCCGACCCGCGCGTACCCCCGAGCGCGTCGGGGTGCTCGAGCCCGCTCATCACTGCTTGCAGTTTTAATTATTATTATATTTATTTATTTATTACTGATTGATTGATTTTCTTTATTCTTGATTTCTTTATTTATTTTTCATCTTATTTTGTGCAGAAAAATAAAAATTAAGATATTTGAGAACAGTGGAATGTTTTATCAGAGCTTTTATTGTAGAAAATCGGAACCAAAGCACTGAAAAAGTTTGTGCATTTTCTGTTTTTAATAATTTTTTTTTTTTTTTTTTTTGAGATTCGGCCCAGGCTCGCCCAGACCCTAGCTCCAGTGGCCCCCAGGTAAATTGAGTTTGAGATGCTTCCATCACAAATATTGAAAATATCACAAAATTCCTACTCCAAATAAGAATGGAAATATTGTTTTTTGGATTTTTTGACTGTCTACTACATTCATTCATATCCTGTGTATCTCCAGACGGCTAAGCCCCTCCGGTCCTAAGAACCTAGTGACGTCCCTGGTTGTACCCCCTTGAGAGCCCAGAAGGAGTTAAAGAGCATGGGAGGCGACACCTGCCTCCTCATCCACTTGTCCGCCTCACCTTCAAGCAGCGTGACAAACTGGAGTTCTTCAGTGAGCTAGCCCCCTCTAGTGGCCCACGGGTGGAGGTTTCCCAGTAACGTGAACCTTTCAGAGGGAGCCACTCCGGGTGACCTCATTCTTCTCTTAGAAGAAACTCTAAAGAGACACACAGTGCCCTCCACTCACATTGACGTTGCTGTGTGTACTTTTATTGACTAAAAATGCGCGAGAACAACTTCATTTTTTGTTTACGATCAGCTATTTATTCCGGAAGAGTGGAACTACGGAAACGTATAGAGCGGGTCACGGCTATTGGATAAACGCTGGGCTTTGTCCCGCCCATCGGACGCTCGGAGCCTATATGAAGTGAGCTGGCCCGGATCCTCGGCTTCTGCATAATGATTGGATGATCTGTGTGAGGCGGACTCTTTTTTTGATTGACAGTGAAATGAGCGAATCAGCGATCTGGAAGTATAACCCTCCACCGGAGCATTTTCAAAGTTTTCCACTCCGTTCTTCTGATGCGGAGACTTTGCCGATCCCAAGCGACCTTAAAAAATACTAGCGTTGTAAATAAATAATAATAATAATAATAATAATAAATAAATAAGCACATACAAAATGTAGGCCGGGAAGAAATGAGCGTCCCCTCCTTGAATGACTAGCAGCCGCCATTGCTTGAGGAAAAAAATAATAACTAAATAAAGGAGCTATAAATATGACTAGTGTTTAATATATCATGTTTAGCTGTGAGTTGGCGATAAATACGATAACATTTCTTCTCTTTTCTGTGAAATATCGTTTCAAAAACAAATAATTTTGTTACTATCGCGATTTAAGGCGGCTATTGTCATGACGTCAAGGTAAACATTGACACCACGTGACAAAACCAGGAAGTGTGAGGAAAACTAGACCGTCTGAATTCACCAGGCTGGTTCGAGACTGGATGGGGGAGCCTCCGAAAGTCTGGCCTTCGTAGACCGGGTAGGGTAACAGCCTAGTAGGAAGCAGGCCCTGATTCAATCACAGCCATAACTACTGTCTTCTTCCACAGCATTAAACAGTGACTTCCTGCCCACAGCAAAATAGGCTTCAACGCGCCAAAACTCTTCTTCTCGTCTAACTCTAACCGGGAGGCGAACGCTACTGCCCCCTGTGGCCAAACCCTGGAATCAGGTTCTATGGCGATTTTCAACAATATTTGTGTTTTATTGTTTTGTTGAAAGCAAAAATCACTATGATACATTTATATATTTTAACCTGGGTACAGACAGAGCTGAACTCGTAAAGGTTGATGGCCTCTTGGGGGAAAAATACCCCCAAACTATGTGACTGTTTGACTGTACATGAAAAAGATGCAGTATGCTATTTCTACCACTAGATGGCAGCAGATGGACAAGAGCAAAGGTGCATGGATATCATTCATAACACTTTACTATTGCATCAGCTGTCTCTGCTTTTATAAGAATAATAACAGCAGCCCGGAAGTACGACGCAACATTTGGGCGCTTTGAAATACATTTAGAGAATAAAGTCGTAAATTTACAAGAATGAAGTCATACATTTACAAGAATAAAGGGGTAAATTTACGAGGAAAAAGTGGAAAATAGGAGAATAAAATCTGAAAATGTATCAGAAAAAAAAGTTGGACTTCATCAGGTCCCCCTTTTCATAGCTGTCCTAGGCAATGCCCGTCAAATAATCTGAGATTTTGAGAATAAATATGTAAATTTACAACAATAAAGTTGCACATTTACCAGCAAAAACTTTATCTTAAAGGCATTGACTGTATGACACATGACATGTATGACACGTATGACATGACCACTCTATTCTCCTGAATTTATACATTTATTCATAAATGTATAAATTATACAATTATACATTTTATACAATTATTATTATCAAAAATAAATTATTCTAGTAATTTTGTAATTGTATTATAATTTATTTTATTATTCTCATAAATGTACTAATTTATTCTGGTAAATTAAATTAATTAATTAAAACATTAAATGGTAAATTAAAACATTATTGTAAATAAACAATTTATTCTAATTTTACAAATTATTTTTGTAAATGTATGCATTTATTCTGGTAAATGTACAAATTTATTCTCATAAATGTACAAATTTATTCTTGTAAATGTTGAAATTTAGTTTAGTGAATTGACAGAATTTATTCTCATACATTTCAAAGTTTATTTATGGCAAGATCAGTGTCCTGGTATAATTGTATTATTGCCCTGCATTATTTCTCCATCTTGCATGTAACTGACACCTTATTGAGACCTTCCTGTCGGATGTCATCCTGTGTTGGTAACGTGGGATCCTCAATGGAGAGAGAGGTTCTTTGTACTCAGTCATTGTGGGTGTGGTACTCCAAAGACCAACAAGGTGCCGAATAATCTATAATCTGATCTTTGGACGGAAGATCATCTCCAAAACAAAAGAAAAACAAAACAACGTCATGACTTTCTGTCAGTACTGGAGGTAGTACGTGTGTAGAAATACAGTACTGGAGGTAGTACATGTGTAGAAATACAGTACCGGAGGTAGTACATGTGTAGAAATACAGTACTGGAGGTAATACGTGTGTAGAAATACAGTACTGGAGGTAGTACATGTGTAGAAATACAGTACTGGAGGTAGTACGTGTGTAGAAAAACAGTACTGGAGGTAATATGTGTGAAGAAATACAGTACTGGAGGTAATACGTTTGTAGAACTACTGTATACTGGAGGTAATGCATGTGTACAAATACAGTACTGGAGGTAATACGTGTGTAGAAATACAGTACTGGAGGTAATACGTGTGTAGAAATACAGTACTGGAGGTAATACGTGTGTAGAAATACAGTACTGGAGGTAGTACATGTGTAGAAATACAGTACTGGAGGTAATACGTGTACAGAAAAACAGTACTGGAGGTAATATGTAAGTAGAAATACAATACTTGAGGTAACACGTGTGTAGAAATACAGTACTGGAGGTAGTACGTGTGTAGAAAAACAGTACTGGAGGTAATATGTGTGAAGAAATACAGTACTGGAGGTAATACGTTTGTAGAAATACTGTATACTGGAGGTAATGCATGTGTACAAATACAGTACTGGAGGTAATACGTGTGTAGAAATACAGTACTGGAGGTAATACGTGTGTAGAAATACAGTACTGCAGGTAGTACATGTGTAGAAATACAGTACTGGAGGTAATACGTCTGTAGAAATACAGTACTGGAGGTAATATGTGTGCAGAAATACAGTACTGGAGGTAATATGTAAGTAGAAATACAGTACTTGAGGTAACACGTGTGTAGAAATACAGTACTGGAGGTAGTACATGTGTAGAAATACAGTACTGGAGGTAATACATTTGTAGAAATACAGTACTGGAGGTAATACGAGTGTAAAAATACAGTACTGGAGGTAATACATCTGTAGAAATACAGTACTGGAGGTAGTACGTGTGTAGTAATACAGTACTGGAGGTAGTACGTGTGTAGAAATACAATACTGGAGGTAGTATGTGTGAAGAAATACAGTACTGGAGGTAATACGTGTGTAGAAATACAGTACTGGAGGTAGTACGTGTGTAGAAATACAATACTGGAGGTAGTATGTGTGAAGAAATACAGTACTGGAGGTAATATGTGTGTAGAAATACTGTATGATAGTATGACACGTTAGAGTGGACCTCAGACCGGGTATGTCGTCTTTCACCACATCCTTTGGAAGAACACGAGCGTTCAAATACGAGTTCAACGCCCCAAAGCCTGTACAGGAAGTGTGCAAAAGGAAGTGCAAAGCGAGCAGGCTGAAGACGATGAAGAGCACTTTGTCGTTCTCCATCGACTATGACTATTCAAACGGCGCCAACAGTGCAGCCTTTCTATGCCGCCCGGAAGCAGACCCCTGTCATGTGTTCACGGGCGATGGGAACATTTATTTGTAGCGGTCCAAATTGACTTGTGGCGGTATTACATCAGAAATGTGGTAATCCCGCTTCTGACACTATTTGTCACTAAATTCTGAGGAGTCGTACCCTCAGCACAAATGGGCTGAAGAGCAAGGATAGCCAGTCTTGTGTGGTTGGGACTTTCAGGGATTTCAAATCTCTTCTCGCTGAAGAATTTCTGTCCCGAGCGAGTTTGAACACGCGGAGGAATTTGCTTGCTGAACGGTTCAGCGCCGGTTTAGGGATCTCAAGTATGTATGGCCTTGCTTTAAAGCACGCGGGCTGCCAAGGCACGCTATGTGGCTTCTTCAAAATGCACAGATAACGCACTGGTACTTCCTCAACTCAGTGCTCTAATTATGGCGGCTATAATGGTGGCGACCATGGTGGCTACCATGGCTGCTATAATGGCGGCTATCATGGCGGCTATCATGGCTGCTATACTGGCTGCTATACTGGTGGCTGCTATGGCTGCTATAATGGCGGCTATCATGGCGGCTATCATGGCTGCTATAATGGCGGCTATCATGGCTGCTATAATGGCGGCTATCATGGCTGCTATAATGGCTGCTATAATGGCGGCTGCTATGGCTGCTATAATGGTGGCTATCATGGCTGCTATAATGGCGGCTACCATGGCTGCTATAATGGTGGCTATCATGGCTGCTATAATGGCGGCTACTATGGCTGTTATAATGGCGGCTATCATGGCTGCTATCATGGCAGCTACCGTGGCTGCTACAATGGCGGCTATCATGGCTGCTATAATGGCGGCTACCATCGCTGCTATAATGGCGGCTATCATAGCGGCTATCATGGCTGCTATCATGGCGGCTACCATGGCGGCTACCATGGCCGCTATAATGGCGGCTACCATGGATGCTATAATGGCAGCTACCATGGCGGCTACCATGGCTGCTATCATGGCGGCTACCATGGCGGCGACCATGGCTGCTATAATGGCGGCTATCATGGGTGCTACCATGGCGGCTGCCATGGCTGCTACAATGGCGGCTACCATAGCTGCTATCATGGCGGCTATCATGGCGGCTACCATGGCTGCTATAATGGCGGCTATCATGGCAGCTACCATGGCTGCTATAATGGCGGCTATCATGGCTGCTACCATGGCGGCTACCATGGCTGCTATAATGGCAGCTATCATGGCTGCTGTAATGGCGGCTACCATGGCTGCTATCATGGCGGCTACCATGGCTGCTATAATGGCGGCTATCATGGCAGCTACCATGGCTGCTATAATGGCGGCTATCATGGCAACTACCATGGCTGCTATAATGGCGGCTATCATGGCAGCTACCATGGCTGCTATAATGGCGGCTATCATGGCAGCTACCTTGGCTGCTATAATGGCGGCTATCATGGCTGCTACCATGGCGGCTACCATGGCTGCTATAATGGCGGCTATCATGGCAGCTACCTTGGCTGCTATAATGGCGGCTATCATGGCTGCTACCATGGCGGCTACCATGGCTGCTATAATGGCGGCTATCATGGCTACTGTAATGGCGGCTACCATGGCTGCTATCATGGCGGCTACCATAGCTGCTATAATGGCAACTACCATGGCGGCTATCATGGCAGCTACCATGGCTGCTATAATGGCGGCTATCATGGCTGCTACCATGGCTGCTATAATGGCGGCTATCATGGCTGCTACCATGGCTGCTATAATGGCGGCTACCATGGCTGCTATAATGGCAGCTACCATGGCGGCTACCATGGCTGCTATAATGGCGGCTATCATGGCAGCTACCATGGCTGCTATAATGGCGGCTATCATGGCAGCTACCATGGCTGCTATAATGGCGGCTATCATGGCAGCTACCATGGCTGCTATAATGGCGGCTATCATGGCTGCTACCATGGCTGCTATAATGGCTGTTATAATGGCGGCTATCATGGCTGCTATAATGGCGGCTATCATGGCGGCTACCATGGCGGCTATCATGGCTGCTACCATGGCTGCTTTTTGGAGTGTGCACTAAAAAAAAAGAGTGTTAACACTGCTTTTCGTCAAAGGCTCCGCTTTTTTCAAGTTTGTGCCTAAACAAGCTAACACTCTTGCAGTTTGCATCCAATTTCTTGTGTAAACTCATTTGGTTTATTGCGACGTAAAGCGTCGGGCCAGGAAAGTGGACCAGATCTAGTGATCTTTGCTTCGCATACCAACGTGTTTGAAAGGCCTCGCACCGGTCTAACGCTACATTCCACTTAGGCGGGAGACATGCTCCTACAAGATGGTCAAGGTGTGCTCCGTTCAATCTTCAAGGAGAGATCCTCCATTTTGACAAGACAAGCATCCAAAATCTCCAATGGAAGTCAAATAATTGGCTAATCTCGTGACTTGGCCAACAAAAACAGTACAAAACAACAGTAACACAAGTATGAAATAGGCGTGGGCCGCCGCCATCTTGGCCGTGACGTCCCACCCGGAACCCAAAACCGGAAAACCAGGCAGCCATGTGACCAAGACACCTAAATAATAATAATCATAAACAGGAATGTTGTTAATCGCTACAGAGATATACAGGACGCAAACAGGAAGTTAGCTTGGACTTTTTGGATGGGCGTCTGCGTGGGCTTTCACTCGGAAAGATAAGCTGACGGTCGAAGTACCCGCTCGGTCCTAAACGTTCCTTTAACCGACGATTAGTATCCAAACAAGAAAGTGTCCTTCTGATGGAGGACCGAGTCCTTCCCACTTCTTCATCCTTTTCATCAACTCTTTAAAGTACTCATCAAAAGAAATACATTTTTTCTATATAATAGTCACTCCTCGTGTAGTCAAACTATGGAATAAAAGTATCTACAAATATAGCGTATATTGTAATGTATTTAATTCCACGTTAAAGCCTGAAATGGTCTACACTGGTTCAAAATACTCTTAAGTTTTTACTCTTCTAGTGGAGTCTTCTGCCCTTTGGAACATGGCACAAAAAATACATAACTAACGTGGCATTTTCGAGATAAACAAAGCGCCAACGTTTTTTTTAAACATCACAGACGTGAAAGACGTATGAAGGACACGTTTATCCAGCGGAGAGCCCAAATGTGGTGACTTTTACAGCAGCAGCACAGACGCGGTGGCCGACCTGCTCGATCCGTCCTGTTCAGACTCCGACTCTTCTACCGCCTAAGGTATGCTCAGCTTCCGTGTTTGCTTTGACATTATTATTGACGCTACTCTGTACATATCTACGTGACATTAGACACAAAAGTGTCATATTTCAACTCGGGCTTCCACAGTTAATAACACGAAGCTTCCGGTTACTTTTGCTGACTTCCATGTAGAAAAATGCAGGACTCAAAAGATTCATTTGTATAGTATTAAAACCTATTTACATAGTATGCTCTGTAAATGTGTTAGTATGTTACTGCTTTTTTAATTACAGGGTTTATAACATGTGAAATTGAAACTACGGTATTAATCGCAACTTAAGATAAAGTAGGTCGCGGGAGTCTAGTGCAAGTGTATTCATCCGCTGCTCGCTATATTACGCAATGAAGTAGCGGGCCAATCACCACTCCCGCGGAGTGATTTTGCCAGGACTACACCCAAGCGCTCGTCTCGCCTCAGCTGCATTCTCTCTTGGTTGGCAAGACCAGAAGAAAGCTTTGACCTGACGAAGCCGGGGGCTTTTTTTCCGCTTGTTGGAAGCCATTAACGCACTGACAACTGCCGTATTCTCCCGCTGCCTTCGTGGTTCGAGAGGGGTCTGTGAACTTATTTTTTTTAATCTTCGACTCATCCTCAGAAAACATGTCCTGGCAAAACTACGTGGACAACCTGATGGCCGACGGCTCCTGCCAGGACGCGGCCATTGTTGGCTACACAGATTCCAAATACGTCTGGGCATCGTGCCCGGGTGGCGCATTTTCTGGCGTTACGGTTAGTATGTTCATGTTTTTCTATTGTTCTAGCGAGTATTTGCTGTATTTCTCTTGCATGGGCCTGGCCCTGTGGACAGGAGTGAGGCGGACCGTGTAGCACACATGGCATCCGGTGCTCACACAAGTGGCTCTTGACTCGAACCGGCCCGTCTTTTTTAGCACTTGTTCCCACGGCTAACTTGCCATAATGGCAGTTAAAATGTCACTAAATGTGCCTTTGTTCTCACAAATGTGACATTAAACGAACCAGACTGTGAAAATAGTTAGCGTTTGTAAGCGCGCACTTTAGCCGGAAGCTACTAAGCGGCACTTTGGAAGAATCACTGTATAAAATAATGGCGACTTTGATGAAACACCAAAAATACAGTTAAAGTGGCGTTATGGTGCGCCTTGCGAACAAAGCCAGTGACAAAGAATATGACTGCAAAAGCTTCCCTTTTAGCGTAATGTTAGCTTAAAACAGGCCCGCCGTCCGGGTTTGATAAATGAGTGAACTCTAGCCGTATTTTTGCGCAAAAGGCGGCGGCTCAATCATACGCTCTCGTCGTTTGTTCTTCCTCGTTTTATGGCGTCTTCCTCTTCCAGTCTTCGTCTTCTTCCTCTCTTGGTTTAATGTCGACGGACAGCCGCTACCGCCCCGCACCTTCCAAGATGGCGGCTGTACTTCCCCGTTGTATTCATTCGGCATGGAGGCTAATGGAGCAGTTTTACCGCAGATGGCGCTTATCGGAGGCGTGTTTTAGTTCCAATTTGTATGCACTTCTTGTCTCTTTCGCTTTTAGTGAAATGTACTGAACCGACTTTATGTCGGCTTGATTAATTCTTTTTAAAAGAGCTTCAGTTTTGCCGTAAAATAGAGAAAAAAATGGACATGGTGATTGTGCTAGCTAGCATTAGCATCCGCGTATAGTAGCGTGTAAAGTTTTTATGAAAGCTGAGATTTGGGCTTCAAGTTGTCAGCTCTCTTGGCGTTGTTCCCCTTCATGTTGCAATGCTAAGTTGAGGCTAGCGCTTGGTAGCATTTCCTCTTCCGGAATACTTGCAGGGCCCGCTATGACTCTGCACTTCTACTCGGGAGTTGAAGAGGGCAACGCCTTTTGTTGAGCTTTTTTTTTTTCATGTCGACATGTCAACGTTCAGTAGTCGGCTCACTCCTTCTCCTCCTTGCATGTCCATACAAGCTAAGGGTCTTAACATGGAAGACTTTTTTTTGTTTGCATTTGACACAACATAGTCGGGGTATAAATAAATGTCCTAACCTGTTGCTTTTCCTTCCAGACCGACGAAATTGACGCAATAATTGGTGACCGAAATAGCCTGCTCACCGGCGGGCTAACCTTAGGCAAACAGAAGTGCTCTGTAATTAGAGATCAATTCCAGAGTGACGGTGATTGGTCAATGGACATCCGGACAAAGAATCAAGGAGGAGGGCCCACGTACAATGTTGCTGTATGCAAAACTGACAGAGGTAAGTCTGTGAGCACAACCTCTTCGTTGTTTAGTCATTTCTAAAGCAGTACAGTACTTGCGGGTCAATAATTAGTATATTGCACATTTTAAGTAATCATTCTACATATATTTTATGCACAAAAATGCATGCACCCAGTGCTAAAGCCTATTTTTTGGGTGGAATCCCCACAATGGAGTCGCATGCATGGCCAAAATAATCATAATGCTCAGCTTCATGCTCCGTCTCCTTTCTGCCCTGATGCCTTCAGGTGCACTTGTAATTGGGGATGTTAAGTGCTAATTGTTACCCCTCCTACTACAATGGGTGCACCCCTCGGTACGCACCCCTGGGGAACACGGGGTCAGCTGACACAAGGAATGGTAGCATTATTAGGAATTTCCCATTGGTTGATGTTTGAATGGGTTTGCTCCGATCGCCAATGACAAACGGAATAAACGGAACTTTCATAGTCACATCAACTCCATAAAATGAGCACCCTCGTTAAGTACTTGCTTTACAAGTGGAAAAAGAAGTTGTAACGTATATTCTAGAAGTTTCTTTGATGCCAGCAGAAGTTCACAGGCTACTTTTTGTGGATATTGGTACTGGCCAATAGTTAAGACCCGAGTGATGGTGCCATCTAGTGGTGTTGAATTGAGAGGGGGGGGTCTTAATGTTAGGCAGTACAAAGATACTGTATGTGGCCTGCAAAAGCCTGGAAGTGACGTATGTCAGGCATATTTTACTTGATATATATTTCCATTTTATTAAAAAAATATATATATGAAGGTCGAGTGGTTGGCATGTAGGCCAGACAGGAGATGGAAGACCTGGGTTGGATTGTCTATGTTCTACCCGTGCGTGGCATTTTTCTGGGTACTCCGCTTTCCTCCCCCATTCCCAAAACATGTTAGCTTCATTGGCCACTCCAAATTGTCTATAGGTATGAATGTGGGTGGGAACGGTTGTTTGTCTATATGTGCCCTGGGATTGTACCCCGCCTCTCGCCTAAAGACAGCTGGGATAGGCTCCAGCACCCATACCCCCACCCCAGTGAGGATAAGCGGCATAGAAAATGAAGTCAATAAAAAGCCTGTTAGAACTAAAGGTACATAATAGCTCATAAGCATTGAATTTAAGAGATATGTAAATTGCTGATATTTCAATATATTTTGTTTCTGCCATCTTTTTTTACACCCTTTGAATGTCTCTATGGCTGCGGCTAGCCAGCTAGCTTGTTTTTGTCCCATGGCTGAGCGATAAGGGGATGCCAACTTTTAAGTTTTTTGCTAAATTTGCTCTCACGTTGCGATACTTTGGGCTTGTCTTCTATGCTAGCAGTTGAACAAACACTGAGTGTGTACAGCTTTAAGATGCTGACGCTGTCACATGAGTCTCCCAACAGGTAGCTTGTGTTTAGGTTAATTGCTGTGATTTTTGGAGGTTCCGTTTCTGCTCTGAACACCCAGCTAACATTGTGTGTTTTCCCTCTCTGCCGCAGTATTGGTTATGGTGATGGGGAAGGAAGGCATCCACGGTGGGGCGCTCAACAAGAAAACACACGACATGGCCAAATACCTGAGGCAGTCTGGATACTAAAGCGTCCCGTGCCCAGCCGCCCATCCACTTGGCTTCTCCCACCCACCCACTTGCATTTCACCCCCCCCTCCCCATCCTAGTTAGTAGTTCAATTTTCTTTTTCTGCCTTCGGTTCTCCTTCCTCCAATCACCCCCGCCCCCCCTTGTCTTAAGTTGACCCATCAGAGCAGATGTACTTCAGCGAGACCAGCAAGAACACTTTCTGAATTGGCGCCAGTCTTGTCAACAATGCCTTCTGAGCTCTTCACTCAGCTCACAGCGTCTCCCCCCTCCCCCAACGCTAACGTCCTGGAGGGGAGACGTGCACATGCATATCTCTGTCCACTGTCTTCGCTCGTCTCCCCGTAAGGGGGGGGGCCACGGGGGGGCGTATGGACCAGCCAGGTTAACTATCATGAAGCAGATTTGTGAGTGTTGCCGCTGGTAGCATCACCCCCACCCCCACTTGTCCACCCAAAGCAACGGACATTCCACGGTTACTGGCTCAGGCACTTATAGCGTTTTTGTTTGCCAGCTCCTGTAATATAAATATTGTTTATGAAAGCTTGCCATTCATATCCCAGCTTTGTTGAGTTTTTCTTTGATAATAGGACCAAGTGTAGTGGTAAAAGCCGAGCCCATTCTCATCTTCCTGTTATGCTGCAGGGGAGCTGAGCAGGAACTAGCCTCCGTGTTCGTGCTTTTTTCTTTCACTTCCTCCATTCAGCTACACTGCATCTGAAACTCAAAACTGTGGAATCGATGGCCTTTTTTTTTCCTCACCGTGCGCCGAGCCCCGACTCGCTTGGCGCCAACCGTAACGTCCAACTGCTAAAATGTCCCAAGCCGCACTCCTCGATGGGATTGGTTGGAAGCGATGTGTATCCTGTGCCATATTGTTAGCGGTCTTGATTAGCCACCATCGGCGCCCCGCCTGCCCCCCCACCCCCACTTGGGTTTAACAAAGCTTCAGCTCTACTCTGCAGGCCTTGAGACGTGTGCGTACTCATCAAATCTGTTTCAAAGTCCTGTTTTGCTGATTTCTGTTCACTTTCTTTTGTATCTGGGATACAGTCTGTCATGCATACAAGCGACAACGCCATATTGATTTATCACCTTGTTTACAGACAGATCAAAATAAATTTATTCCAACCAGAGGATGTTTTCTGCTGATTGTTTCGGACTCGTGACACGCTCGAGTGCTTTTCTATTGCCTTTTTGACCATGTCTCAGCCACAAGTTATGGCTTTATTTTAATGTCCGGTACGTTTGGGGTGCTTTGAAAAGGCCATTTACAACACATCTTTTTTTGCCTTTTTATTCAAGGGAATCTGCAATAAAAACATGACAAGAAAACGCAAAGCAACAGTCCCAAATGATGTTGGCGTATATAAATGGCAACAGAGGTTGGGAAGGTGTAGGACAAAAACACCATGTGGTGATGCCTTCATGAGCCCATCTACCAAGCAGTAATAAGGCCACTGATTATCATCTTGATTAGTGATGCTCTGATCATCCCTGACTGAATTCGTCACACGTAGATTGGTGTCGATTTGAAAATGGACTTATTGGCTATTTCATAGCCTATGACCATTATAATTAAATAGCTTAACCCTTTATAGGGCAAGTAACCATATATGGTAACTAAAAAAACAGGGTTTCCCCATGTCTCAGCAAGGCATCATATGACTTTCTCATGCCAATCAGCCAAGATCAGACAATGTCACAGGAAGTGACATAATGGGCCGTGATCAAACTTCCTTCTTCGTTCAGAAGTCGGAAATTGCAGTTTTCTGACGCTAGGGGCCCCAAACATAAAAACTAACCATGATAAGTTGATCACAGTCACCCTAACTACAGTACCTCTGTTGATGTCACCTTGTGCAGTTTGACCTGTCCCTTTCCCATACTCGAAATGGGCAAGGAACCGTATATGGCAAGGGTCTCAAACTCGCGGCCCGCTACTTTGAGGCCCCCACCTTGATACCAAAGTTTAATGTTGAAATGACAGCTTAAAGCTGTGTGCACACCGGACACAATTAACATAATTTTGCCCCGCCCATACTATTACCCTACCCTGTTACCCCGCCCTGTTTTGCTTTGGATTAGCAATGAAGCTAAAGGCTTATGACGCTGGGTACAAATAAATGCAGGAAATGATTTGGAATAAAACGGAAAATACACGTCAAGATAAAGCATCTCAAATATCAAACATGTTGTTAAATTTACGACGCTGCTCCCAGATGGAACTGAGTACGATGCTAACTTGCTAATTAGGTAAAATTGTTAAGTTTCATTAATGTTCATGTTAAAGGTTAAATAACTGTTAATACTGTACATTTGAATCTGAAAAATATAATTTCTCTACCAACTGTATGTGGTTTCTTACGTTTTTCTTATTTGCTGTTTTATTATTATTTTACTTATTTATTACTGATTTATTGTCTTTATTCTTAATTTGTTTATTTTTTTAATCTTATTTTGTGTATAGAAAAATAAAAATGAAGATATTTGAGAACAGTGGAATGTTTTATCAGATATTTTGGTGTGGAAAACCGGAAACCAAAGTACTGTAAGTGTAGGGTATAGCAGAAGCAAAAGCATTGAAGATAGTTTTTTTATTGATTTTTTTTCCAGTTTTTAATAAATGCGTTTTTTTTTTGTTTTTTTTTGAAAACCTGATGCGTCCCGGCTTCACCCAGAACCTAGCTCCGGTGGCCCCCAGGTAAATTGAGTTTGAGACCCCTGGTATATGGTAACTTCTTTGAAACTTTTTTAAAAAGTAAAAAGAGAAAAACAATTCTTCTTATAGCCCCCAATAACACTGAAGGATTGAATTTTTAAATTTCTCAAGTATTTCAGTGAGCGCCCTATAAAGGGTTAAGACCCAAAACTAGGAAAATGTTTGTTTTACTACTAGAACATGACCGAAACTGATTTGCGTCCCATTATCAATATGAAAAAAAATGTATACCAACATTTGACTGGCTTTTTGAAAAGGACTGGTGAAACCTAGAGGATCCAGTCGGACCGCTTTTGTCCTTCGACTTAAACGTAAAGAGACATTTTGAGATTTGATCTCAAGACTGGCCTTGCAGTTAGTGTAGCTGTATGACTTTTAGTCTTAAATACATTTTTCTTGCAAGCTTACAAATGTATTCTGATTGTGGCCTTAATAGTCCTTGGTGTGCCCCCCCCCCGGTCTGGTATAGTAACTAAAGATGGCTGTGGATGTACAATAAATCATACACGTATAGTAGTAGTGTGTCGTAACCACGCAGAGCCGTACTTTGCCATCTTAGACTTAAGAGTGTGTTGTATACGGTACAAGTCTTACCGTAAGACGTCTCTCATCCTGCCGCTTCCAGCCGAGTAGCAAGACAAGTGGATTGAATGTGGCGAGTAGCGTAAAGTGAAAAGCGGGGACCATCCAGTCTACGGCTCGGGGGTTCAAGCGTGAGGCAAGTCGTCATGGCAGCTGTCGGGGCTGGACTGCTGCATCTGAACCACCACCGTCTCCACCGTCACCTCGTCGTCCTCGCTGCCGCTGCCGCTACCGTCGTCGCCGCTGCTGCTGCTGCTGTCAAGCTCCTCGTACTCGGACGACTGGTCTGAGCGAGACGCCCCCGACATGGTGCCGAAGGAGTGGGCGCTGGTGGACGCCAGGGAACGCAGCAAAGGGGTGCTCTCGGACGCCTCCTCGTTGTCGTCGTCGTCGGCGCCGCTCTCATCCGAGTCGGAGTCGTCCTGCGAGGGCACCACCTTCTGCTTGCACACGGGACATGTCTTCTTGGTTTTGGTGAGCCATGGGTCCACGCACTTGCTGTGGTAAGCTGCCGAGACAGTCACACTTGACACTTGATTTGAACCGCTCCAGGTTTTGCTACTTGGATTTACCAGCCTCAAATATGACAAATATTGAGCGTTTTCGGACTTTGACCACCAAAATGCCATAACACGCGTCTTTTAGACCTGTCATTTAGCAGCCTCCGTGACATTTGGATCATTTCCTGACTTTGCCACCATAACAACATGACTTCTTTTTGAACCGCTCCAGCTTTTGCGTCAATCACCCTCAACGGTGATATTTGCTTCCTGAACTCTTCACCATAAAAATGAGACAAATTCTTATTTTCAACATCTCCAGCTTTGATTACTTTGATTTACTGTCCTCAACAATGACAATTTATCCTCTTTGGCAGGGGTCTCAAACACATGGCCCGCGGGCCAAATGTGGCCCGCAGGACACTAGTTTGAGGCCCCCGCCTTGATATGAAAGTTTAATGTTAGTGCAGCCCGCACAAGTTTGATATGGATGCTGTATGGTATCATGTACCCAGAAAAAATTATTACGTTTGATTAATGTTCATGTTAAAGGTTAAATAACTGTTAATAGTTATCCTCCCTATCCGTGTGGAAGTGGTAAGTTTTTGGCTATTTAAGTTTAAAGGAAATAACTTGAAGGCTACCGTTTAGGTCGCTACCTCTCTAGTTTGCGAGTTAGCATGTGTCTCAAGACCCTGCAGTTGCGCAATATGTTGTAAATAAAAAGAGTATAAATGTGACTATAGTCGGGTTTTGTCATGTCTACAGGGCTCTAATAATGCTTTGTTCATTTTAATCTGAAAAAAATAATTTGTCTACCCACCAACTATATGTGGTTTCTTAAGTTTTTATTACTTGCCGTTTTATTATTATTTATTCTTGATTTATTTTTCATCTTATTTTGTGTAGAAAAATAAAAAGTAAGATATTTGAGGACAGTAGAATGTTTTATCAGAACTTTTATTGTAGAAAATTGGAACCAAAGCGAAGTTTTTAAAAATTTTTTGTTTTTAATAAATGTGTTTTTTTTTGGAAAACCTAATGCGGCCCAGTCTCACCCAGACCCGAGCTCCAGTGGCCCCTAAGTAAATTGAGTTTCAGACCCCTGCTCTTCAGAGTTTTTTTCGGACTCCAGGTTACTACTATCAATTGATCATTTCCTGACCCGGACCACAAAAATGCCATAAAAGACTTTTATTTTGAAGCTCTCCGGGACTCACCGTGAGAACATGGCAGGACCCTCAGCTTGTCTCCTTCTTCATACTCGTCCAGACAGATGGCACAAACATCGTAGACGTCTCCTGGGGAAGAAAGTCAACACTTGGTGCCTCTGCCAGGGATATGACCACCATTTTGATGCTTATATGGATGATCGTTATTGTTATGGTTGGATGGATGGACATCACCATGACGGTTACATCACCTTATACGTCTGAAGGTGTAAAAAAAAAAAACTAATCATACCCTTTAAATTGCCCCCCCCCCCGTCCAGGATAAATGAAGTGTTTGAATTGAATTGGAAGGCAGGAAGTGAACAATTGTAACAGTAAAAGAAGGGGGGGTGGGGCGGGGGATTTCATGAGCTTTGCTTCTTCCTACTCCTTTTGGACTGTGAATTGATTATGGGATGTATTCCATTGTAACCTGGTGCATGTTCCAATTAAACTTTACCATCAGCATCACCGTCAGCATCACAATCACCGGCACCATCAGCATCATTGTCACAGTCACCGTCACCATCACCTGCACCATCAGCATCACCGTCATCATCAGCATCACCGTCACCATCACCGTCACCATCACCATCACCGTCAGCATCACCATCACCGTCACAGTCACCATCAGCATCACCGTCACCATCAGCATCACCGTCATCATCAGCATCACCGTCATCATCAGGATCACCGTCACCATCACCGTCACAGTCACCATCAGCATCACCGTCACCATCAGCATCACCGTCACCATCACCGTCACCGTCACCATCAGCATCACCGTCACCATCAGCATCACCATCAGCATCACCGTCACCATCAGCATCACCGTCACCATCACCGTCACAGTCACCATCAGCATCACCGTCACCATCAGCATCACCGTCACCATCAGCATCACCGTCACCATCAGCATCACCGTCACCATCAGCATCACCATCAGCATCACCGTCACCATCACGTCACCGTCAACATCACCGTCACCATCAGCATCACCGTCACCATCAGCATCACCGTCACCATCACATCACCATCAGCATCACAGTCACCATCACCATCACCATTACCGGCACCATCAGCATCACCGTCACAATCACCATCAGCATCCGCATCACTGTCACCATCAGCGGCACCATCAGCATCACCGTCACAATCAGCATCACTGTCACCATGACTTCAAATGTCACATTTCATTCCATTGCTTGGGGGAAATTATGGAAATAAATGTATTTTTTTGTCATGTTTACATTTTTATGGAATATTTTATTTAATTGCTTGCTGTATATTATGGCAAGTATTTACCTCAAACATCATTTTATATATGCTTATGGTATATTATGGAAATAAATGTATTTTTATGTCATGTTTACATTTTTATGGAATATATAATTGCTTGCTGTATATTATGGCAAGTATTTACTTCAAATGTCATTTTTATGTAATATTAAAATGTTTAAGTAATTATTTAATTATTAATAAATAAATTATTACATAAATAATCTCGCCCGAAGACAGCTGGGATAGGCTCCAGCAACCCCCGCGAACCTCGTGAGGAAAAAGCGACAGAAAATGAAATAAATAAATAAATAAATAATATTAGTATATATAATAGTAATTATATTAATAATTATTAATAAAAATAATATAATAATATTTAATTATACGATAAAGTGAGCTGCGGTGCCTCCCAGGCGTGGACAGGCCGGGAAAGAAGCGAGCGTCGGGGGTCGGGCGGGCGATGCAGCGGTTGCATCGAGAGCCAACGTGATGAGAGGAACCCGTTTGGATCCCGATGGCCACCAGGCGTGTTCCACCAAAACACCAACGCTTCATATACTAGTTAGCCGTGTGGATCCTGGTGGTGGTGGTGGGCACCTTTCCACACAGGTCTGTGGGGCCGTAAAAGGAGGCAAGTTTAGCAATCCATTATTGTACCCCCCCACCCCCCACCCCCAAACCCCGCCCAGGCTGGACTCCTGTGAGCCTGCTGTGTTTATGTAAGCTCGAAGCCAGCATATTTTCTCTTGTGTATGCGGGTGGCCCAGGCCCTGCGTGTGACCATATATGGATGGGGAGTCACATCATCGTCATCATCATCATCATCGTCGTCATCATCATCATCATTATGCACCCCCCCCTCCCAGTGTCAGCAGCGCCAACATTTCATCCTGCTTCCAGTTGGTCTTTTGGATCCTTCATGCATCACCCAACCAGGAAGTAGAAGAAGGGCTTTTATTTAAGCCACGGTACACACACACACACACACACAGACTCTCCTACAACGACTTGAATGTCACCAATGTACGTAACCCCAAGCTAGGAGTTGACCTTTATTAAACCCGCCCCGTGCCTCCCACAACCTGCCAAACCGGCCCGGTGGCTTGTCCAGGAAGACGGGATTACAAAGACCCGAGTACAAAACTATTCCAGACTACTTGTGACTAAAAGACGGCCGAACCCGTTTATGTCCACGCCACTCGGGCCTGCTTGGACATCAGCGCTTGAAAGCAAAACTAGCCCTTGGTTAGGGACGGGGTGTTCTGCCCTTAAGGCCGTGTTCCTGACAAACAAGTTCCTGGGGGGGGTGGGGGGGGAGTCGATTCCCACATGTGATGGAGTCTTGGCTCCGTGTGTGGAGATGCCGCTTACTACACTGTCCTCCACACCCCCGTGCAAAAAATAACAGGCTGCATCATCAGCAGGCAATAATGGAGGCTACGACCACGATTTCCAGCCCCGCCATACGCGCCCCCCTTCCCTCCCTGAAAGCAGACCTTAGACGCCCAACGATCCTGGAAGTAACACTCCCTTTTCTGAACGCGCGGATCCAGCAGCTCTCTCCGAGGAGCCACGCTGTCCTACTGAACTTCAGATGGTGCTGGCACGGCCAATCAGTGAAGGAGAGGCTGCCACAATGTTGCTCTCTCTCTCTCGCTCTCGCTCGCTCCGTGTGTGAGGCATCGGCATAAGGGTCAGAGGGAGGGACACCGACAGCCCTCCTTCTCTTCTCCGGTTGGAGGGGGAAGATGCGAGGCTCCGCCAGCTGTTACGTCACCCTGCATTACTGACGCCGATCTAACGTTTGACACGCGGCGGCTAGCGCTGCTACCGTGCACCGATGACACACGCGGCGGAACGGCACTACACCTGACGGTATTTACTCCTCAAACCCCCCCACGGCTGTTTTTTATTGGCCCACAGCTCCTTCTGCAAATAGCATTCAATAAGATGTTTGCTTAAATAACAAAAATGGAAAATTAGCAGTCATCTGACCTGAATAAAGTCGAAATATTAAGAGGAATATCAAGTCTTTTTATGGAAATAAACATGAAAATATGGGGATAACATTATGAGAAGAACATTTGCAAAATAAATAATAAAATAAAATAAAATAAAATAAAATAAAATAAAATAAAATAAAATAAAATAAAATAAAATAAAATAAAATAAAATAAAATGGCGGCACGGCGGTCGAGTGGTTACTGCGCAGACCTCACAGCTCGGAGACCAGGGTTCAATGCATGTTCTCCCCGTGCATGCGTGGGTTTTCTCCGGGTACTCCGGTTTCCTCCCACATTCCAAAAACATGCTAGGTTAATTGGCTAACTCCAAATTGTCCATAGGTATGAATGTGAGTGTGAATGGTTGTTTGTCTATATGTGCCCTGGGATTGGCTGCCGGCCAGTTCGGGGTGTGCCCCGCCTCTCGCCCAAAGGCAGCTGGGATAGGCTCCAGCACCCCCGCAACCCTCGTGAGGAGAAGCGGTAGAAAATAAAATAAAATAAAATAAAATAAAATAAAATAAAATAAAATAAAATAAAATAAAATAAAATAAAATAATTAAAAACAGAATGGAAAAAAATATTATCCAAAATATGAAAAGCCACGGTAGTCAATTTTAGGAGAATAAACTTGTAATATTATCAGGAAAATAATGTCATTTTAATAAGACACAATTCAAATATCGAAGCAAACAAAACGACGGATATTGTCGTGACATTACTGCCACCTAGTGACCAGTGTCGGAACTACACGCCATCCTCAGTCATTCATTCACGTGTGTGATTGTGACATTGTGACATTTTACATTGAAGAATGTTCCGGAACGTATGCGGTGGCGTAGCGGCGTGACTCATTTTGTTGCTAAATTAACAGACTTTGTTGCTATATTTAGCAAGTCATCAGAAAACGTGACTTGTCAACTCGTGGCAGCTCTTCTCGATGAGCAGCGGGTGCTGACGCGGGAGCCCGGCCCATCTAAGACGCCCCCACAGGCGGCTGACAAGGTTAGGTGTAGCTCTTAACATGTAATTATGCAGCCGGCCAGTGCCACATCTAGATTGCAGACCTGCTGGTTGAATATCTGTGTACAAGGCAGCAACACAGCAGAAAGGCTTTGTCCTCTCCAAGTGCACATCAGCAATACGGTATGGTATGTTCAATAACACAGAGAAAAGCGGGCTCGGTCGTACACTGCCATAGCGCTAGCGCTCCGTGGCGACATCCTGCCTACACGGCCCATGCCTGATCCAACCCGTACCATACAACACCACGCTGGACATCTAGCCGACAACACATCCTTCCCCATGGGGCCCCTCTGATCGCCCAGGGAAGCCTACTTGAGGGAAAACACGGAGCTTGTAATAATCCCATGAGCTCCAAGGTGGAAGAAGGATGTGTCGGAATGCATCGGCCTTTACGCTCCTCTGGCTCAAAGCAGCAAAAAAGATGGCCGTACCTTTCTTATACTTGTGGATGGGAAGTTTCTTTAACTGCTCTTTGCGGAGGCGGCTTCTCCTGGCCCTGTGGCGATCTTGGACGAACTTGGTGACCTGGAGAGAAGAAGACAGTAAAACAGCAAATTAACAAAAACCGTAAAAAGTGCCTGGACTGATTCTGGACTTTTCTTCGACGACTTGAAAAAGAGCCAAGGACATTTGACGGCCTGCGGCCTTTTTAAGAAGATTACACGGCTTTACTCCTTTAAAAGGCATTCCTCTTCCTCGTCACGGCGCTACCAAACACGCATTCAGGCACGGGAAGACCTGCATCACCTACCATGAAGACCACGATGAGGATGAGGCAGATTCCCACGATGATGAGGAAGGGGATCAGGTAGTATTCCAGCGGCAGGCTGAAGTCGGGCATCAGGATCACACGGCCGCTGGAAGAAACACGGCGTCTTGCTCGCATCACAAAGCACCATGGTACACCAAACTATACTATCCCGTCATACCCAGCATGCCTTGCGGGTTACACTTGAGTATTTAAAGAAGTACTGTTTGGCGGAGAGCAGGGGTCTCAAATTATCCTCTTTGGCAGGGGTCTCAAACACACGGCCCGCGGGCCAAATGTGGCCCGCAGGACACTAGTTTGAGGCCCCCGCCTTGATATAAAAGTTTAATGTCCCGCGCAAGTTTGATATGGATGCTGTATGGTATCATGTACCCAGAAAAAATTATTACGTTTGATTAATGTTCATGTTAAAGGTTAAATAACTGTTAATAGTTATCCTCCCTATCCGTGTGGAAGTGGTAAGTTTTTGGCTATTTAAGTTTAAAGGAAATAACTTGAAGGCTACCGTTTAGGTGGCTAGCTCTCTAGTTTGCGAGTTAGCATGTGTCTGAAGACCCTGCAGTTGCGCAATATGTTGTAAATAAAAAGAGTATAAATGTGACTATAGTCGTGTTTTGTCATGTCTACAGGGCTCTAATAATGCTCATTTTAATCTGAAAAAAATAATTTGTCTACCCACCAACTATATGTGGTTTCTTAAGTTTTTATTATTTGCCCTTTTATTATTATTATTATAATATTTATTTATTACTGATTTATTCTTGATTTGTTTATTTATTTTTCATCTTATTTTGTGCAGAAAAATAAAAATTAAAATATTTGAGAACAGTGGAATGTTTTATCAGAGCTTTTATTGTAGAAAATCAGAACCAAAGCACTGAAAAAGTTTGTATATTTTTCTGTTTTTAATAAATGCGTTTTTTTTTGGGAGGGGGGGGGGGGGGGGGGGGGGGCTGATGCGGCCCAGCCTTGCCCAGACCAGTGGCCTCCAGGTAAATTGAGTTTGAGACCCCTGGCGTAGAGAATACAGCGGTGGAATTACTGCTCCCTCGCTATGTGGTGTTTTGTCAGGAATGAATGAATGCGGTTTGGTGGTATACTATAGTCTAGTATAGTCCAGATATGCTGAAATACACCCCATGTACTCTTCTGGTAATAGGCGGCAGTAATGACCCCATTACCTTAATGGCCTTAACACGGCATGAATGCTCTCCTCACAGCCTGTGTGGAAGTGGTAAGTTTTGGACTATCACGTTTAAAAAAAAATAGAACGCTTGTTAGCCGAATAGCTTGCTGTCAGCTGGAGCTAGCGCAGATGTGTTGTAAACAATGAATAACACAAATGTAAAGGTCTATTTTAGGTCTGCAGGGCGCTAATAATGTTTACAAAAGGCATTGAGAAAGTCATCAGCTGGTTTTTCTATGCTCCAAATACAAGAATATTCAGTTTCGTATATCATGGAAATTCATTTATGGCGGTCATGTGTGGAACAGATTAATGTATTTTTGTGATTTTCTTTATGGGCACGCCACCTTACTGGGCATCTGCGAAGGTTGGGTGGGGAAAAATGGAAGCCGTGCCATGCCTTATTAGATCATAAGCCTATAATAATCATTCATGAACGCTTATTTAACACAGGCCTTCACCCATCGCCGTAAGATGGGCGGGGCCTGTTATTGGTCTCATTTCTTATGATATAAGTCCAATGAGGTTGAAATTACCCTTTGTCGTACAGGTATTCCTCTTTCAGCGTGTTGGCCGTCCCCTCGCTCACAAAGACGGAGGGAATATCGATCTGCTTCAGAACATCCACTAGGGGCGAGAAAAGAGTCAGAGTTCAGTCACACAAGCGTCTTGATGCGGCGGCTTTTAAAGTGTGGCATGTAGTTCCAGTATCGGCGACACAGGAAGACTTTGTCGCCATTTTGCTATGGAATAATATGTCAAATTGAAACATTGTTCGATTTCCTTGAGCCCATCCCAGAGGACTCTGGGGCACACAACGGGCTGCGAGGCAGAAATGCTAACCGCTGGGACACCGTGCAGGCAACATTTTGTTCGGACGTGCGCTCTTCCCGCAGCTCCCGCCCTTTGTAAACATCTGACCGTCCACTTGAATGAGTAGTCATTCCAGGAGCGTCACTTTCTACCAGCGCTAGGCGGGCGTGAAAGGAGCAAGGTGCAAGAGGAAACATGCCCGGCAGGTACAGTATGTGCAACGTGTGCTCTCCAAAAGCGGCTCCTGCGTGATTCATGACTCCGCTGCGAGCCCTTCAAGTCAGGACGGGGGCCAGGATAGCGCCACGGCGACTGAAGCCGCTGCGGGGCGTTACGGCCTGGCAGAAGGACGTCTTGTGACTTGAGAGGGATTCCTAAACTCCACAGGAGCCCTCAGGCTCGGGGAAGAAAGGAGCCGTGCATGTATGGGAGGCAGGAGGAGCGCACTTACCGTCATTGGAGCCCATGCTGATCAGGTCATCGGAGTCCACATTGTGAACAATGGCTGCCTTGTACCCGGCCTTCTGTGCATTGAGGACCTGGAAAAAAGACCATATTTACATGCTGATGAGCAGATAAGATTGAAAAGGTGATCGGCCACATACTGACGAGAGGATTTTGTAAAGAAGATACACTAACAAGGGAAATAGATACATCCATAATTCATATCGTCTTGGAATATTTGGACTTCATTCCCATATTAGAACTTCTTCCCTGACCTAGTTACTTCCTTCTTAGACAATTGATGACTTTCACTTCACTGTATTTCTATCACACCGCACTCTACACACAAACGAAAACACTTGGTGAACGGAGGCAAGGAAAAACCTTGAACAGAACCCAGGCTCTGTGGGGCGGCCGGATGGTAGATGAAACTAGAAGTTTTAGTCTTAGTCCGAGGAACACAGAGGAGCTCTACCTCCTGTTCCGCTTCGAAGAAATCCAGGAGTGGCAAGTCATGCACATTATGGTGTTCACCTGTGTGGTGCGTTCAATGTCAGAGAGAAGCTCGGGCAGGTGACCGAGATGTCATCGCTCGGTGTGATTCCGGGTAAGACTGGTGCGTATTTAGTATTTTAGAGCAACTCGAGGGGTCTTTCAAGACTTCTTAGGGCAGGGGTCTCAAACTCAATTTACTTGGGGGCCACTGAAGCTCCGGTCTGGGTGAGACTGGGCCACATCAGCCCCCCCCCAAAAAAACGCATTTATTAAAAACAATTTTTTTTTAAAAACTTCGATTTGGTTCCAATTTTCTACAAGAAAAGCTCTGATAAAACATTCCACTGTTCTCAAATATCTTACTTTTTATTTTTCTACACAAAATAAGATGAAAAATAAATAAACAAGAAAATCAATCAATCAGTAATAAATAAATATAATAATAATAAAAGGGCAAATAATAAAAACTTAAGAAACCACATATAGTTGGTGGGCAGACAAATTATTTTTTTCAGATTAAAATGAACAAAGCATTATTAGAGCCCTGTAGACATGACAAAACACGACTATAGTCACATTTATACTCTTTTTATTTACAACATATTGCGCAACTGCAGGGTCTTGAGACACATGCTAACTCGCAAACTAGAGAGCTAGCGACCTAAACGGTAGCCTCCAAGTTATTTCCTTTCAACTTAAATAGCCAAAAATTTACCACTTCCACACGGATAGGGAGGATAACTATTAACAGTTATTTAACCTTTAACATGAACATTAATCAAACGTAATAATTTTTTCTGGGTACATGATACCATACAGCATCCATATCAAACTTGCGCGGGCCGCACTAACATTAAACTTTCATATCAAGGCTGGGGCCTCAAACTAGTGTCCTGCGGGCCACATTTGGCCCGCGGGCCGCGTGTCTTAGGGCAACCTATTAACAGAGTTACAGTAATCCATCTGTAGTACAGTAATATATCTGGTAGGGGCAGGAATTCTCTTCATGTTTCCAAAATGGAAGACTGCGGTTTGTGACACTTTCAATATTAATATGTCATTAAATTACAGCTGATCTTATTCCAATAATATTTGTATACGTTTTCTGCAACCTCATGTTCCAAAAATGACAACTCGAGTTTTTTTGTTTTGTATAATGTTTTAACTTGCACGATGAAAAGCTATCCAAGACTACAGCAGTAGAAGCAGCCCACTTCCCCAGGAGCCCGTGCAAGAGACGACACGTTTGCTTCTGACAGCCAGGCCTTCAGCGCTCCTCCGATACAATAAACACCCAGCTTGCTCATACATGTCGGCCTCGTCGCTCGAACCCTCTTGGAGACATTTGTTAAAAAAGCAAAAGAAACACCTTTGGATGGCAAATGATATTTGTGGCGCCGCCTCTTACAAACACAAACGGCGAATGTTTTTCAGAAAAGTCATAGCACAGGCAACACAGTGGGGGACCAGGGGTCTTTCAGGCAAGAAGCGGAGTCCACCCTGGACTGGTGGCCAGCCAATCACAGGGCACATATAGACAAACAACCATTCACACTCACATTCATACCTATGGACAATTTGGAGTGGCTAATTAACCTAGCATGTTTTTGGAATGTGGGAGGAAACCGGAGTACCCGGAGAAAAGCCACGCATGCACGGGGAGAACATGCAAACTCCACACAGAGATGCCCAAGTGGAGAATCGAACCCGCAATCTCCTGAAAGCAATAAAAGTTTGAAAAATTGTATTTTAAACAATATTTTAAAAACAGAACCAAACCGTGATGACAGCGTTGTATGTCGTACAGTCAGAATAATAATAATAATAATATTTAGAATAGGGCGGCACGGCGGTCGAGTGGTTAGTGCGCAGACCTCACAGCTAGGAGACCAGGGTTCAATTCCACCCTCGGCCATCTCTGTGTGGAGTTTGCATGTTCTCCCGGTGCATGAGTGAGTTTTCTCCGGGTACTCCGGTGTAAAATGTGGTGTGTTTTCATGGAATACTGAATAACATAAACTGAATATAATCTAAACAAAATAATATATATATAATATAAAAAATAATATAATATAATATAAAAAAAACAGTATTATAAATGGAATAATAACCTGGTGTTATGGCTCCTGGTACAAAGCTAATGCACAGCGATGATATGAAAGTCATCCTCTGTCTCAGCCTATTTATGCAAATGCGGTGGTGTCTGTGATGCAAGGCAAATCCATTTTGAGCCTGTGACGGGTGAACTGTGCGTGTGTGCGCGGCGGCTTGGGCAGAACAGTCCTGTCTTTTGTCTGCGTCCTGTCATTGGAATTCTATGAGCGGGCATGCGTACGTGAAGCGTGTTCATGTCGGCCAATGTGATGCATGCATTTGTGAAGGTGTATTGTTGACGCCTATCAATGCTCCCTGTGTGTTTCGACATGCATTGCTGTCTGGATGAATGAATGGCGCACATGTTCAATTCCAGATGTGTGTGTTGTGGAAGTCCCTCATGAGTGTAAATGTGTCATTTCATAAACAACATTTGCATATTACGTTCCTCTATCACTTAAAGCAGGGATCTCAAACACGCGGCCCGCGGGCCAAAAGTGGCCCGCAGGACACTAGTTTGAAGCCCCCGCCTTGATATGAAAGTTTAATGTTAGTGCGGCCCGCGCAAGTTTGATATGGATGCTGTATGGTATCATGTACCCAGAAAAAATTATTACATTTGATTAATGTTCATGTTAAAGGTTAAATAACTGTTAATAGTTATCCTCCCTATCCGTGTGGAAGTGGTAAGTTTTTGGCTATTTAAGTTGAAAGGAAATAACTTGAAGGCTACCGTTTAAGTCGCTAGCTCTCTAGTTTGCGAGTTAGCATGTGTCTCAAGACCCTGCAGTTGCGCAATATGTTGTAAATAAAAAGAGTATAAATGTGACTATAGTCATGTTTTGTCATGTCTACAGGGCTCTAATAATGCTTTGTTCATTTTAATCTGAAAAAAATCATTTGTCTACCCACCAACTATATGTGGTTTCTTAAATTTTTATTATTTGCCGTTTTATTATTATTGTTATATTTATTTATTAACGATTGATTGATTTTCGGGTGGCACGGCGGTCTAGTGGTTAGCGCGCAGACCTCACAGCTAGGAGACCAGGGTTCAATTCCCACCCTCGGCCATCTCTGTGTGGAGTTTGCATGTTCTCCCCGTGCACGCGCGGTTTTTCTCCGGTTTCCTCCCACATTCCAAAAAAAAACATGCTAGGTTAATTGGTGACCATAGGTATGAATGTGAGTGTGAATGGTTGTTTGTCTATATGTGCCCTGTGATTGGCTGGCGACCAGTCCAGGGTGTACCCCGCCTCTCGCCCGAAGACAGCTGGGATAGGCTCCAGCACCCCCCGCGACCCTCGTGAGGAAAAAGCGGTAGAAAATGAATGAATGAATGATTTTCTTGATTTGTTTATTTATTTTTCATCTTATTTTGTGCAGAAAAATAAAAATTAAGATATTTGAGAACAGTGGAATGTTTTATCAGAGCTTTTATTGTAGAAAATCGGAACCAAAGCACTGAAAAAGTTTGTATATTTTTTCTGTTTTAAATAAATTAAATTTTAATAAATGCGTTGCCCAGACCCTAGCTCCAGTGGCCCCCAGGTAAATTGAGTTTGAGACTTAAAGGATGACCACAAGAAGCATGCGTGAGAGACAGAGGAATTCCACCTCTGCTGCTGGCTCATCTTTGTGTGTGTGCAGACATGGACATTTGATACATTCCTGAGACTGAAGAGGGGGAGGAACTCAACAAAAAAAAAAAATAGAAGAGCAGAAGTGAGAGAACAAGAAAACGAGAAGTGGAAGCTGTCAGCGAGAGAAAAAAAAAACCCACTGTGTGCGAGCGACTTGGAAACTCATGCAAGGTCTCTTCTGCATTTGTGCACTGCTGCACTACCGCTTGCAGGCGAGCATGCACACCGGCAACATGCCTGTTCCCGCCGGCAACATGCCTGTTCCCGCCGGCAACATGCCTGTTCCCGCCGGCAACATGCCTGTTCCCGCCGGCAACATGCCTGTTTCCGCCGGCAACATGCCTGTTTCCGCCGGCAACATGCCTGTTTCCGCCGGCAACATGCCTGTTCCCGCCGGCAACATGCCTGTTCCCGCCGGCAACATGCCTGTTCCCGCCGGCAACATGCCTGTTCCCGCCGGCAACATGCCTGTTCCCACCAGCAAGTATATACACACTTGTGTAAAAATATTTGTATCTTAAAACTTAACATTAAAATTTTGGTAATTAAAAATATTTTTACATAAACAATTGCAAATTAAAAAAATAATAATAAATATAAAAAATTTATCAAATTATTTAATATAATAACTAAAATTAAATTATTGTTATTTATTCTAAATTATTATTATTATATAATAATAATAATAAATTATTTATTTGTACAAATTACTGTTTACGCTGTACATTGTTCATATTTGAGGTAATCTATTTATTCTCCACATTATTATTTATTATTTATTATTACACGGGAGCCAGGCAACGGCATTTCGTTGGCAATTTCACTGCTGTGTTATTGTGCAATGACAATAAAGAAAGTCTATGTCTAATAATAATTTAAAAAATCATAAATAATAAATAATAATAAAAAAATCAAAAATATTTTCAAAAAAATAATTAAACAGCGTGGCAGTAGCGTGGAAGCGTAAGCCAGTCCCAAATAGCATGTGCGTACTTGCGGACTGGTCACAGCTGACTGGAGGTCTGTGAAATGAACTAAATGGACTGGCTGATTTTTTTACACACTTGTGTAAAAATATTTGTATCTTAAAACTTAATATAAAAATTTTGGTAATAAAAAATATTTTTACATAAACAATTGCAAATTAAAAAAATAATAATACGTCACTTCCTGTGTTGACAGACCGCTCGCGCGCGCGCTCGTGGTTTAAGCTAGCTCCGTTCATTCCGATCTTCAACAGATCTTTTCTTCTAGACTTTTTTTTTCTCAAACAATATTTTAGTTTTCTTCTTTTATAAACTAAAACGACTGACTCGACCAAGCTTGCTCGTTGAGTTGGACTTCCAGCGGTGTCACCGGAGTTGCTCTTCAAGTTTCCTACTAACTCGCCGATCAACAAGAAACGTGAGTATGGCTTCTTGCAACTCCTGCTCCCTCCTCCTTGAGAGGCTTTCCCTGCTGGAGGAACGTGTCCGCCAACTAGAGCAGAGTAATTTCGTAACGATAGATGTGGCGGGCACACCGGATAGCGTAGGTTGTAGCCAACCTACTAGTCTGGTTAGCATTAGCCCTAAGCGGCCGGCTAACCGCGGTGAGCCAATTCAGACGCATAACAGTTTTACTCCCTTAGAAAGCCCCACTATGTCACAGTCTACTGGCTCCCGCACATTAGTTATAGGTGACTCCATCACCCGTAACATTAAGCTCAAGAACCCAGCCACCGTAATGTGTATTCCTGGGGCCAGAGCACCCGATATTGAAGCTAGCCTTAGGGAGCTGACTCGCAACAGGTCCAAACACCGACATAAAGCAAACAACACTAGTTTCTCTGATATAGTGATACACGTCGGCTCCAATGACACTAGGATGAGGCAATCAGAGATTACAAAAAGGAACATAGCAAGGACTTGTAATCTTGCTAGAAAGATGTGTCGGCATCGAGTAGTTGTCTCTGGTCCCTTGCCTGCGAGAGGCAATGATGAGAGGTATAGTAGATTATTCTCGCTAAACCGGTGGCTGGCTGGCTTCTGTAACGAACAGGGTTTTCAGTTTGTAGATAACTGGCCTTCCTTCTGGAGGAACCCCCGACTGTTTGGTAGAGATGGCCTTCACCCTAATAGGGAAGGTGCTCTTACCCTTTCCAGAAATATAGATTACTGTTTAAGTCCCACATGACATCCTGCACTAGAACAAGTCGGGGGACAGGTGATTAGCGAGCCTGTTAGAATGGGTGTGGAGTCTGTAAGGTTATGGCTAACTGGCGCTATGCCGGACTTGAACAATACACATAGCCCTTTCTGTAGAATAAAGCGACATATTATGCATACAGATTCACAACCCATAAATGCACCACAGTCTGTCTTGCCTTCTACTGAGGTAGGGCCTCGTGATAAACTTGAACCTCCCTCTTGTACTAGTGATGAGTCAACAAACAACTATCAGACCCCTATGGTATTGACTTCTTATCGTGTGTACAACAAGTCAAAATATGGCATGGGTTCTAGACGGAGCAATCTTGTTAATATTACTACTATTAATTCTTTGGGAGTGAACTGCCTCAGTCAGCCAACCTTTACGAAAATTGGTCTTATGAATATTAGATCGCTCTCCTCAAAGGCTGTGCTCATTAATGATCTGATAAGAGATCATAATCTCAACATAATCGGTCTTTGCGAGACCTGGTTAAAACCAAACGATTTTATATCCCTTAATGAGGCATCTCCACCTAATTATTTGAGTTCTCAGGTTTCACGTCCTAATAGGAAAGGTGGGGGTGTTGCCCTCATCCATGAATCTGCTCTTAACCTCAGCACGTGGTCAAAATCTGAAATTAAAACATTTGAGGTCCTCGTTTTGCGATCGACCGCATCATTACCATTTTATCTAGCTCTTCTCTATCGTCCTCCTGGTCCGTACTCGGGCTTCTTGGATGAATTTTCTGAATTTATTGCAGACCTGGTAACCCACGCAGACAATATTGTACTCATGGGTGATTTCAATATCCATGTCAATTCTCCTGAAGAGTCCCTTAGTGTGGCTTTTCAGACAATAATCGATACCTTTGGTTTTGTTCAATTAATTAATGAGCCAACTCACATCAGTGGTAATACCCTGGATCTGGTTTTAATTCGAGGTATTAGGACCTCCAACGTAACAGTCCTCCCTTACATAACCACTGTGTCTGACCATTACTTTATAACATTTGAAATCTTGACCCAATGCCTGCGCTTGGACCGGAACCAGTGCTCTAGCAGTCGTAATATTAGTTCTTCGACTGCTACTGCACTTGCTGAGTTACTGCCCTCAGTGGTCTCCTCCTTCCCTTCCTATAAGGGTCCTATAGACAACCTTACAAATGATTTCAACAAGGTGTTATGTAAAGCTCTTGATACTGTTGCACCTTTGAGATTTAAGTGTCATGCCAAAAGACTTACTCCCTGGTTTACAGCTGAAACTCGAAGGCTGAAACAATTTTGTCGGAGATTGGAGCGCAGATGGCGTGCAACTAAACTTGAGGTCTTCCGACAGGCATGGGGAGATAGTCTGACTAAATATAAACAGGCTCTTGTTGCGGCAAAAAACAACTATTTTTCTAGACTAATTGACCTCCATAAAAATAACCCTAAATACTTATTTGACACAGTTGCATTGCTAACCCAGAAGAGGACCTCTCCTAGTAGTTCCCCCTTCTCAGCCGACGAGTTCTTGCGATTCTTCGCAAATAAAGTTGAGCTCATCAGGAAGGAAATAAAGGACACCCTACCGCCAGATGGGCTTAACATGTCAACCGCCATGACCGCTGCTGGGACTACTTCCAGCCTCTGTCCCACTAGTTTCTCCTACTTTGAGGAAGTATCTCTGGATGAGCTTACAAAACTTGTCAGCGCAGCAAAGCAGACAACATGTCTGCTTGACCCGCTTCCTGGGAAACTTGTTAAAGAACTGTTCCCAATTTTTAGCCCCCTCACTCTTAAATATAATTAATCTATCACTCTCATCTGGCACTGTGCCTGCAGCTTTCAAGACTGCAGTGATTCGACCCATGCTGAAGAAACCAACCCTCGACCCCGGGAGTATTTCCCACTATAGGCCGGTGTCTAACCTCCCATTTCTGTCCAAGATCCTTGAAAGAATTGTAGCACAACAGCTCAATGACCACATGGCTTTGGGTGATCTTTTTGAACCTTTTCAGTCTGGTTTCAGGGGAAACCATTCCACTGAATCAGCCCTTGCAAAAGTGACAAATGATCTTCTTCTTTCTATGGACTGTGACACATCTACAATATTGTTATTACTTGATCTCAGTGCTGCTTTCGACACTGTCGATCACTCTATCTTACTGGAACGCCTTCAAACATATGTTGGTGTTACTGGTCCGGTACTCTCTTGGTTTAAATCTTATCTTGAGGATCGGACGCATCGTGTCGTCTGTGATGATATGACTTCAGAGTTCTGTGATGTCACTTGTGGAGTTCCACAAGGTTCAGTGCTCGGCCCTCTTTTATTTAACATTTACATGTTACCGCTTGGCGACATCATTCGCAAACATAAGATTAGCTTTCACTCTTATGCTGATGACACTCAGCTTTATGTCCCACTAAAGTTAACTGACCCGCACGACTGCTCTAATTTGGAGGCTTGCCTCATTGATATTAAACATTGGATGTCCTGTAACTTTTTACTCCTGAACTCTGATAAAACTGAGATGGTGATTATCGGCCCTGCTAAACAGAGCCGCCTGTTTAAGGACACCACTCTGAGTTTTGATAATAGTATAATTTCCCAAAGTGACTCTGTAAAAAATCTGGGTGTGATATTGGACCCGACTTTATCCTTTCATAAACACATTAAGAATGTTACTAAAACAGCATTTTTTCATCTTCGCAATATTGCAAAGATACGACCTATTCTATCAACTTCTGATGCAGAGACCCTAGTCCATGCATTTGTCACGTCTCGCCTTGACTACTGTAATGTACTGCTTTCTGGTCTTCCAATGGCGAGTCTCAAAAGCTTACAGTTAGTACAAAATGCTGCAGCGCGACTTCTTACAAGGACACGTAAGTGTGACCATATTTCACCAATACTAGCCAACCTGCACTGGCTCCCAGTTCACTTAAGATGTGACTTTAAGGTACTGCTTCTGGTTTACAAAATATTACACGGGTTGGCACCTTTTTATCTGGTGGACCTAATTGTACCCTATGCTCCGTCTAGAAACCTACGCTCACAACACGCCGGTCTTCTGACTATCCCGAGAGCCAGAAAGAAGTATGCAGGCTCTAGAGCCTTTTCCATTCGGGCCCCAACGTTGTGGAATGATCTACCTGTTAATATTAGAGCTGCTACCTCAGTAGAAATGTTCAAGTCCCGACTTAAGACTCATTTCTATACTTTAGCGTTTTGTTAAAAATATTCCCCGCCTGCTTTGACTGCCGCTCCTTCTCTCTCCCATACCGCCCCTCCGGCTGAGGGGGCGGGTCCAGGAGAGGCTGTTTTGGAAGTTTGCCTTGACGAAATTGGACATCGGACGTGGCCTACCTTGGAGGCGCTGCAGCAGAGGGATAGTGATCATCTCAAGACCCACGGCTGCCCAACTGTCCTAATGGCATCACATCTTGGACCTGGACTATTATACTCTATGTTTTTATTTAACTGTCACATGTAAACCTCTCCACATCCATTGCAGCCTGGTCATCCTAGAAGGGGGATTCCCCCATCTGCGGTCCCTTCTCAAGGTTTCTTTTTCCCTAATGGGTTTTTGAGTTTTTCCTTGCCCTGATGGGGGTTCAGATCAGGGGATGTCGTCTGTCGTCTATTGTCTGTCCTCTACTGTTGCCTGCTTGTTAAGCCCTTTGAGGCTCTTTTGTGATTAAGGGCTATATAAATAAACTTGACTTGACTTGACTTAATAAATATAATAATTTTATTATATTATTTAATATAATAATTTAAATTTAATTATTGTTATTTATTCTAAATTATTTAAATTATTTGTACAAATTACCGTTTACGCTGTACATTGTTCATACATGGTGTCATCTATTTATTCTCCACATTATTAATTATTATTTATTATTACACGGGAGCCAGGCAACGACATTTCGTTGGCAATTTCACTGCTGTGTTATTGTGCAATGACAATAAAGAAAGTCTATGTCTAATAATAATAATAATAATAACATCATAAATGGACTGGCTGATGGATTTCACCATTTGCATGTTGGAAAAGAGAAAGCGTCTACATATGAAAAAAGAGTGTCCACAGTGATTAGCTGGAGCGCTACGCTAGGGAGGGACTACCTTGCACAGCATAACCGCCGCTCGACTCTTCTAAAGCAATGCCTGTGTGGAAAGCGACCACGGATGGCATCACGGATCGTTTCTACATCAGCACCGCGTGCTTGTGTGTGTCAATGGCAACCGCAGACCCCACCCCCTCACCCCCTCACCCGCCCCAACTGCTGTTCGTGTCATTATCCTCAAATCCCGCCCCCTTCCCAAATTTTCCCAACGCTGTCGCGTGTGGCTGAACTCCTCAGAAACAAAAATCGTTCTTTTGCAAGGTTGTCACATGCTCAGGGGCCACAACAAAGCAGATCCCTCCTCCCTCACTGCCGCCTCCTCCCTCCTTCTCCCCCCACCCACTTGCTCCTCCAGTGGAATCTTGCTCAGGTCTGAGCTCCAAAGTCCGAACGGCTGATTAGATAAAGGGTTCAGTAAACCCACCAAGTGTTCGCTGATAATCCGGCACAGCTGCAATTGGCACAAAGTTCCTGTGTTGTATGATGGATGGATGGAGGATGCTTTAGTTTGCAGTGCAGGCGTAACCACAAAGAGAGAGAGAGCGCTATAACACGTTTTAATGAGCCTGGCACAGCCACGCTCTTATTCTTTCACACTTGTCTGCGGGGAGAGAGCCAATTCCATCGTCTCTTGTCATATTGGCTGTCCAACCTCAGATCGTTCTCTTATCAGATTTGGCTGGACGTAACTCAACCACGTAATCTTGGTTAGACGCCGATGTGCATGATGATGATGATGACCGCACGGGTACAGTACAGCAGGGGTCTCAAACTCAATTTACCTGGGGGGCACTGGAGCTAGGGTCTGGGCAAGGCTGGGCTGCATCAGGTTTAAAAAAAAAAAAAAACGCATTTATAAAAAACAGAAAAATATACAAACTTTTTCAGTGTTTTGGTGCCGATTTTCTACAATAAAAGCTCTGATAAAACATTCCACTGTTCTCAAATATCTTATCTTTATTTTCTCTATTTTTTTTACAAAATAAGATAAAGAAAGAAATCAAGAATAAAGAAAATCAATCAATCAGTAATAAATAAATATAATAATAATAATAATAATAAAACAGCAAATAATAAAAACTTAAGAAACCACATATAGTTGGTGGGTAGACAAATTATTTTTTTCACATTAAAATGAACAAAGCATTATTAGAGCCCTGTAGACATGACAAAACACGACTATAGTCACATTTATACCCTTTTTATTTACAACATATTGCGCAACTGCAGGGTCTTGAGACACATGCTAACTCGCAAACTAGAGCACTAGCAACCTAAACGGTAGCCTTCAAGTTATTTCCTAAAAAACTTACCACTTCCACACGGATAGGGAGGATAACTATTAACAGTCAGGGCTCAACAATAACGATGTACCGATGGCCCGGGGCAAGTTAAAACAAAATTGGGGCAAGTAAATCCAATCAGTGATATTCCCGTCGGGCAAGTGCACTTTGGCATGTCGTACTGCGAAGAGTTTTTTTAAAGCGGTTCTTGTTGGGTGTTGGTAAAACATGGACTGCGTAATTCCGGTGGTAATTTGCAAAGCAATCCTTGCAAATCTTGAAATGGACCAATCAGAATCGTTTATTTAGACCGCATTTTACCCACACCCGTTCTTGTTCGCGATCAACCAATCAGCGATCGTTTGACTATGACAACATCCATCATGGCGTCGCTGCCGACATCGTCTAATTCTGAAGGAAAACAGCAAAAAGTGATGAAACAGTGCCTCCTAAAGAAGTATTTTATTAGCGGCAGCAAATCAAATGATGGCACAGGTGAGTGAATCACATTGCTGTGACAATTTGAAGTGATCACAATGAAACACCACCCATTAGATCCAATACCAAGTGCTGATTTTGCACAAGCTACAAAATCTAGCGCTTCCATTTCTCTGTGTATTTTTCTCACCTTTGCTTCACAAATTATTGTTTGACCATTGAGCATTTTTTTTCTGGATTAAAAACACATTACTAGTACACAAATGTGTCTATTCAATAATGTTTCATTGTGGTGCACAACTTATAAATATCACTGCTTACTACGACTACGATGTGTAAGGTATTATTTTATTATTTTATTTATTTGAGATTCTCATGTGATGCCACAAAAAATTACATGATATCATTATGGCAGTCTTTTCATTTTACATGGGGCAAGTTCGGGCAAGTAGTTCTCACCTTAAGGATTCCCTATGGGCAAGTCATTTTGGTTTTTAATGTAGAGCCCTGACAGTTATTTAACCTTTAACATGAACATTAATCAAACGTAATAATTTTTTCTGGGTACATGATACCATACAGCATCCATATCAAACTTGCGTGGGCCGCACTAACATTAACATATCAAGGCGGGGGACATTTGGCCCGTGGGCCGCGTGTTTGAGACCCCTGCAGTACAGGTACATTTGCCGCGTTATGCATTCAATGTCGGTTTCCCACCTCCAGTGACGCTACTAGGTCTGTTCAGCAGTGCATGTCGTCATAATAGAGGACCTTCTATCTTTGGTATGTGTGGTAATACAGGAAAAAATGATATTTAGGGATGCAGTACTCGTAGCTATATGTGTTCTTCTATACCTGTGTGTGTGTGTGTGCCCAAGGGAACAGACTGAACTGTTTATTGCCACAACAAATGGCAAAACAAAACAGCAGCAGTCATGCACCCAGTCATCCATAGTCATACTCGGTCATAAGACTGGGTGAGCGCGTGCAGGAAGCTAGATCATCACTTTAATAAAAAACAAGGCCTGTGTGTGTTATTGTGTGCACGTCGGGGGCTGGGAGGTCAGTGCGGCACAAACCAACACCGCCGTCCCACCACTGCTGCGAGATAAGGTCCACAAACAAAAACGCTGACAGATGTTGACCAACAGTGGAATTTTCTGACTCGCTCGCCGACTGTACTGCTGCAGAAAGAACATGCACCCGCCCACCCCCCCCCCCAACCCCGACGGCCACACCTTGCTGAGGCAGAGCTTTTCAGACATGTCTGATTTGCTGATAAGAAATTAGAGAGGAAGTAACGCTGCCACTCCCAAAGATACACTGTGGCAGCAGTTCAATGGCCCGACTTTCTAGTTGCAACTTGCCAGCCAGAAAAAAAATGCTATCCCAGGGGTGTTCAAAGGAGGTACCGGGAGCCATTTGCGGCCTGCGGCTGTTTTCTTTAGTCCATGGTACATTCTAACAATAGAATATATAAAAAGAGCAGCAAGAATGGAAATATCTGTATTACCTTACAAGAACAAAGTCAACATACTGGGAGAAAAAAGCTCTAAAAGTCACCATCGTATGGAAATCACATTCAATATCACTTTAGTAGCATGAACTTGAAATATTTAAAAAGTAGGTTTTTTTTAAAACTTGTAACGCAAACAAACATTTTAAAAGGTTTTGAAAATTACATTAAAGTACGAGTCACACGATTATTTTTGTATTCCATTAATCTAGAAGATAGATTAATCAATGCATTGAAAAACTAACGATTAATTTTAAAATCCAAATTGATTCAACTATCAATTATCTCCCCATAATTTGACCTATATAGCAATTAATGCTAATTTATCTCCATGAATAAAAGCAATATATTTTAATTAACTAGTTCAGCACTGAATTGTATTGAACAATACAACAATAAAGTGCACAATGGAATTTTACAATAAATTAACATTTCTTTCAATAAATAAAACTATTTATTAAAACACAATTTGAATCCAAATGTAAACAATAAAATAATAAAAAAATTAACAGAAGCAAATCATTGCAAACAAGCAGCTCCCGGGTGCTGGTGCATCGCAGTAGTGCTTTTATTGTACGCCATCTTCATTTTGCACAGGTCCCAGACCACCCCATCGTTATTTTAAGTGTAAAGTACTCCCATACTTTTGACATTCTATTGCGAGATCTTTTCTTTTCCCCCGACTTGCTGCGATTTGATGCCATGGCCGCCATTTTTTAGATTCTGAATGATGTATTTTTTGCATCAACATCATAGATGACGCGATGTCCCAGCCCTATTCAAGACCCTGACCAAGGTTCCACTGCTGTTCTACAACGTGCGTATCTGTGTGTGTGTGGTCCCTTTAAGGCAATGAAAAGAGAAAGAGAGAGGTGTTTTATAACCCCCTTTCACACAGCCTGTAAAAGCCGTCTTCTTTTCTGGGTCACTGATCTGAATAAACCGCCCTGGAAGACGTTGTCCCGTGAATATTCCACCTTCACAGGTAGACTCAGAGCCAGGTTTCAACACTTGTCCCGACCCCGCTGGTTGAAAGCTATCGTTAAGCAGCATCCTATACTTGACCCCGTCGGGCATTTAATGATGTGACTGCGGGATGTGGTGCTGCTGTGTAAAAGTGTGTATAGAAGCCAGGATTCTGCATAAAAGGCAAATAGGGCTCAATGTCGGCCATTGTGTCATGGCTGCGTCGATCACAGCATCATTCCAGTGTAGAGTATGCGGGCTCACATGGGTGCCTGAATGGCAGTAAAGGAGCGTGGGGAAGCGTGCTGCCACAGATATCCACCGTAACTACTCTAAATTCATGTGCCTTAAGTCCTCAGTAACTACTCTACTCATTAGTTCCTCAGTAACTACTCTAAATTGATGTGCCTTAAGTCCACAGTAACTACTCTACTCATTAGTTACTTCATAACTACTCTACATCGATGTGCCTTAAGTCCCCAGTAACTACTCTACTCATTAGTTACTTCATAACTACTCTACATCGATGTGCCTTAAGTCCCCAGTAACTACTCTACTCATTAGTTCACCAGTAACTACTCTGGTGACTCTAAATTTATGAACCTTAAGTCCCCAGTAACTACTCTGCTCATTAGTTCCTCAGTAACTACTCTAAATTAATGTGCCTTAAGTCCCCAGTGACTACTGTACTCATTAGTTCATCAGTAACCACTCTAAATCCATGTGCCTTAAGTCCCCAGTAACTACTCTACTCATTAGTTCATCAGTAACCACTCTAAATTCATGTGCCTTAAGTCCCCAGTAACTACTCTACTCATTAGTTACTTTGTAACTATTCTACATCGATGTGCCTTAATCCCCAGTAACTACTCTGGTGACTCTAAATTTATGAAACTTAAGTCCTCAGTAACTACTCTACTCATTAGTTCCTCAGTAACTACTCTAAATTGATGTGCCTTAAGTCCCCAGTGACTACTCTACTCATTAGTTCACCAGTAACTACTCTGGTGACTCTAAATTTATGAACCTTAAGTCCCCAGTAACTACTCTACTCATTAGTTCCTCAGTAACTACTCTAAGTTGATGTGCCTCAAGTCCCCAGTAACTACTCCAAATGTATGTACCTTAAGTCCTCAGTAACTACTCATGTCATGGCTGCGTCAATCACAGCATCATTCCAGTGTAGAGTACGCGGGCTCACATGGCTGCCTGAATGGCAGTAAAGGAGCGTGGGGCAGCGTGCCACCACAGATATCCATACATTCAGTACATGTTACATAACTAAGACATTATGTCTCCGTGGGGAGGGACATGAACGCATGAACATGCATGCAGGAGGACTAAGAGACTATCTGACAATGAAGGAAGAAGGGAGCTATGGGAAAGGAAAGGGGGGATGGGTTGGTATCCAAATTCCTGTCCAACCCCCCCCCCCCCCCCCCCCCCCCACATCTCCTGCACCGATGCCATGTGCAAACCCCCCTCCTGCAAAAAACCTCAAAAAGTCCCACCGCACAGGAAGTGCAACCCCGATTCCCTCCAGATTTCTTTTCTAAATAGAACCCGTCAGAGGAATGCTGCAAAACACACACACACCGAATAGACACCCCCTTCTGCCCTCCCCATCTCAGACACTTTCTCCCGACACTCGACCTCTTCACACACTCACACACGCCATCTACGTGTGGACGCGCTCACACTTCACAGAAGGTTAAGTGCACAGACGTCTCCTTTATGGCCCATCACAGCCACGGATCCATTCTGGTGCTGACTCAACGGACGCTAGCGGCTAATGTGCCAGCCGTAACATGTGGGTGACGTCTTAAAGACATGAAGAAATACTGCCATTATATGTGATATATGTGATACGGTGTATCGTATAGTGGGTATAGCCGTCCCATCAATCAGCATCCCAGTCAGGGTGGACATTATGGTCATTTTTTAGTTGGAATACTATAAGAATGTTTACGACACCTGTCCAATGCCGTTCAATATTTTCCCAATTGGAATCTACTTCCATGTTCATGAACAGGATTCATGTTCAAAATATTCAAAATTGTTGGAATGTACTTCAAACTCCCAGGACTAAAGCACAAATGTTCATTCTGACAGCATTGTGGCCCATTCTAGTTCTAGTGTGACTAAGTTATGTTTCTGTATTTGTCCTTTCCAATAACAAACTATAAATAGAAGCTGGAGGACTAAGTTCAGTAAGGGGTGAGGAGTTGATCTAAGACAGGGGTCTCAAACTCAATTTACTGGGGGCCACTGGAGCTCGGGTCTGGGTGAGGCTGGGCCGCATCAGGTTTAAAAAAAAAAAAAAACGCATTTAGTAAAAACAAAAAAATTAAAAAAAACTTCGCTTTGGTTCCAATTTTTTACAATAAAAGCTCTGATAAAACATTCCACTGTTCTCAAATATCTTACTTTTTATTTTTCTACACAAAATAAGATGAAAAATAAATAAACAAATCAAGAATAAAGAACATCAATCAGTAATAAATAAATAAATATAATAATAATAATAAAACGGCAAATAATTAAAAATTAAGAAACCACATATAGTTGGTGGGTAGACAAATGATTTTTTTCAGATTAAAATGAACAAAGCATTATTAGAGCCCTGTAGACATGACAAAACACGACTATAGTCACATTTATACTCTTTATTTACAACATATTGCGCAACTGCAGGGTCTTGAGACACGTGCTAACTCGCAAACTAGAGAGCTAGCGACCTAAACAGTAGCCTCCAAGTTATTTCCTTTAAACTTAAATAGCCAAAAACTTACCACTTCCACACGGATAGGGAGGATAACTATTAACAGTTATTTAACCTTTAACATGAACATTAATCAAACGTAATAATTTTTTCTGGGTACATGATACCATACAGCATCCATATCAAACTTGCGCGGGCCGCACTAACATTAAACTTTCATATCAAGGCGGGGGCCTCAAACTAGTGTCCTGCAGGCCACATTTGGCCCGCGGGCCGCGTGTTTGAGACCCCTGATCTAAGACGTTTTGTTTATGGCCCAAATCAGCTTTTTGAGGTGGAATCTGCTTATCCTCCAGCTTCTCTCTCTCTCTCTCTCTCTCTCTCTCTCTCTCTCTCTCTCTCTCTCAGGTATGTTGCAGCAGTGGAAACATTTGAGGAATGTAAGGCCATTTGGACTGAAGCCTGACTTCCACATGTCCAAATGTGTGTGTGGTACGGTCTGTGGGGGCGGTTCTTCCTGACTAAATGCTTTGCAATGATACAAAAAATGCAGTGTGACCTTAAAAGGCTGTTTGGCCGCTTGACAGCCACCAGAATGAAACAGAAGGAAAAAAAAAAAGAAACGGGCTGATGAGAGGATGAATGAATGTACAGGTAAGCTGAGCTGAAGAAACATTGAACACTCGGATGCTGAGGAGGCCGCCAAGATCTCTGCAAATATTCATTCACACCTCCTCTTTCCTGTTCTTAACCCTCACTCTCTCCCGTACATCACTTCTCCCTCCTCCCTGTGCATCTTACGTCTCTTTTAATCAAAGGAACATGAAGTAAACAAGACTGCAATTATACATTTTATCATATATTAGACAGCTGGGATAGGGATAAAAAAGTCCCAGAGCTATTTCATTCATTTTCTACCGGTTGTCCTCACAAGGGTTGCGGAGGGTGCTGGAGCCTATCCCAGCTGTCTTCGGGCGTGAGGCGGGGTCCACCCTGGCCAGCCAATCACAGTGCACATACAGACAAACAACCATTCACACTCACATTCATACCTATGGACAATTTGGAGTGGCCAATTAACCTAGCATGTTTTTGGAATGTGGGAGGAAACTGGAGTCCCCGGGGAAAACCCACGCATTGTTGCATGATGGCATCAAGCCATCAAACACATGTATCATTGATAAAGTGATACACTGTACTGCAAACAGTAGTGTGGAAGTGGCGAGAAGGAATGTACCTTGATGTCAAAGTTGCAGTCAAAGCGTTTGATGAGGACGATGAAGGCTCCCGTCAAGTTGTCCCTGGGGGGGGGCTGGATGGGCTCGCACGCATTGGCTGGGTGTGCGCCGATCAGGAAACCCTGGGGGAATGCCACAAATCGTCATTTGAAGATAACCACAAGGTATCCCGCCGGCCATGGTGGGTTTTGGCATGCATTCTGGCATCGCAGTCTGGCTGCTTTTTAATGTCATCATTGTCAAAACATGACATTAGACTACAGTATAAATTCATGTCAGCACACCTGTACTCCTGCAGCTTGGCACCTAACCAACCAACCACTCCACTTCCTCATTAGTTCCTTAAGTCTCCAGTAACTACTCTACTCATTAGTTCCTCAGTAACTACTCTAAATTCATGTGCCTTAAGTCCTCAGTAACTACTCTACACATCAGTTCCTCAGTAACTACTCTAAATCCATGTACCTTAAGTCCTCAGTAACTACTCTACTCATTAGTTCCTCAGTAACTACTCTAAATCAATGTGCCTTAAGTCCCCAGTAACTACTCTACTCATTAGTTCCTCAGCAACTATTCTAAATCGATGTGCCTTAAGTCCCCAGTAACTACTCTACTCATTAGTTCATCAGTAACTACTCTAAATTCATGTGCCTTAAGTCCTCAGTAACTACTCTACTCATTAGTTCTTCAGTAACTACTCTAAATCAATGTGCCTTAGGTCCCCATTAACTACTCTACTCATTAGTTCCTCAGTAACTACTCTAAATTAATGTGCCTTGAGTACCCAGTAACTACTCTACTCATTAGTTACTTCGTAACTACTCTACATCGATGTGCCTTAAGTCCCCAGTAACTACTCTACTCATTGGTTCACCGGTAACTACTCTGGTGACTCTAAATTTATGAACTTTAAGTCCCCAGTAACTACTCTACTCATTAGTTCCTCAGTAACTACTCGAAATTCATGTGCCTTAAGTCCCCAGTAACTACTCTACTCATTCGTTCCTCAGCAACTACTCTAAATTGATGTGCCTTAAGTCCCCAGTGACTACTGTACTCCTTAGTTCATCAGTAACCACTCTAAATTCATGTGCCTTAAGTCCCCAGTAACTACTCTACTCATTAGTTACTTCGTAACTACTCTACATCGATGTGCCTTAAGTCCCCAGTAACTACTCTACTCATTAGTTCCTCATTAAATGTGTTCTGTGACTTTCCTGCTAATCAGTTGTTGTCATGAGCACCAACGTCCATTCATTTTGGCACCAATGTAGTTTTTGTAAAACTGTCAAAATTAAAATGCTGGATATTCTCAGTGCCAGGTTTTTCATGGACTAGGAATCTAACTTTTTGGTTTTATGTCCTTTGGGCAACCATGAAAACATATGACTTACTCTGGTAAAAATGTGTGTGTGTTACTAATGAAAGCCATGTCACCTAAATGGCAAGGTTTACTGCTGGAAATAGTTTCTATTTCAAGCCTTTATAGTTAATAGAGGTTTTATGATGGTGACAGTTTGAACTCTGAATTGGGATGGAATCAAATGGAAAATTTGGTGTTGAAAGTAGGCCAAAAGCAAGTTAGATCACCACCACGCAATCCAAAATGGCGATGGCTGGCGATGTAAACGGCTTTGGCCCTTACACAATAAAGCGTTATCGTGCACATCAGTCATATAAGGCATCGTGTGTCTGTCGTGTTCCCCCGGTTCCCCTACTAATCACTTCCCCCTCTCTATCTGCCTGGCTTCATGCCTTAGGTCTGCTTTCCAGCAGCTTGTGAAGAGTCCCACGAGAGCCGAGGAGAGAGCTGCTGAGACGAAGGAAAGCCCGAATGAGACCGACAAAGTGGCGAGAAAAATGGAAACAGTACAAGACAAAAACCTACGCAGCTCATGAGGAACACTGAAAAGAGGCAAAAGGATGGCGATAAAAGAAGCTGACTGTGTAATGAGCACCCAGAATTGATGAAAAATGGGAGGGGGGAACTCAAACGCTGCTTTGACAGGAAGTGTGAAGCAGTCAGGCGTCCTTTAAGATAGTGACTCAAAAAACCACAATGTATGTCAGAGAACATCAGCACTTCCTCTCTCACAGGCTCGCATGAATGCAACCTCTTTTTGTCCACACACACACACACACACACACTCGAGGGCCAAAATAGCAGCAATTTGTAAATGATCAACAAGTCCATGTGTAAAGTACACATGAAGCAAAGGGTGTGAGGAATTACCAAGAATCCTTGCTGCCCTTCACCTCTGCGTGCCTTGTCTGCTAATGACGTCACTGTGCTACTGCCTCATTGCCCTACTGACTGTGGAAAGCAGTGTCAAGCGCGCCCTCTGTCGGCCAAATACAAAAAATACATGACGTAATAACAACAAAGTGCACAAGAGCCCTCTGTTGGCCGACTAGCGGTATTACCAAAGTAACAAGCACCAAAAGGGGCGCAGAAGACATTCATTCGTTCGTTTATTTTCTACCGCTTATCCTCACGAGGGTCGCGGGCGTGATGGAGCCTACCCCAGCTGTCCTCGGGCAAGCGGCGGGGTCCACATGTGGTGTGCACGGTCAAAGAAATTAAACCATTATTTACCATTTTCGACCCATGGCTGTTTTTTTTTTATAAGCCTTCGGCACATTCTAAAAATGTCATTTGACAATTTAACTTAAATCTGCAAAAATGGGGATATCTGTAGTAATTTTACAAGAATTTACAAGAAAAAGTTGCAATTTTACAATTCACTTCCATAATGTGAGGAAAAATAACTGCCATGAAGAACAAATATTACAGAAAAAATGGTTGAAGTCATACTATTGTGCAATATTATGAGCAAAACATTTTTGGAAAATCAGCTTGCAGAACAAGTTACAATGTTAGGAGAATAAAAGTAAAAATATTAAGAGAAAAAAGTGAGTATGTGAATAAACTCGTATTATGTAGAAAAATGTCATTTTAGTAGCATGGACTTGTAAATAATATTTATAAGATAAATAATATGTATGTAAAAAATGCTTTTTTTAAGTCAGAAAACAATGTGGAAAGAACAAAACTAAATAAAAGTTACAATAAAGTAGCTTTTGGAAAACTATGATATTCTGGGAATAAAGTCAAATATTATGGAAATAAAGTCACAATATTACAAAAGAAAAGTTCATGAAAATATTAAAAATTATAAAAAAACAAAAAACAAAAAAACATGACACCTCCATATCAAATCCAGTCTATATCCATATGAACCATATCCTTATTTTATCCTGTCCAAAAATATGTAAAAATGCACCTGAAATGCTTGAGACTCACCTTCAATCCATCGCTGGGTAGACGGTACCCAAAGCGTGAAGGGAGGTCATCAAAATTCTCTGTTTTGTTGTCAAACGAGTACTGAAAGGGAACAAAAATGAAGAGAATGTATTATTTACGATGCTCAAACAGCTGGGCACGATACAAAAAGAAGACTGCAGTCCAGTTGTCCCTTTTTTATCCTAGTTCATGGCTACTAGACCCGACTGTGGAATGTCGGCGTTATCTGCGACTGCCAGCCAAGCCGACCAAGTGCAACAGCTGACCCACGTACTAGCGCTACCTTTAGAGCAGGGGTCTCAAACTCAATTTACCCGGGGGCCACTGGAGCTAGGGTCTGGGCAAGGCTGGGCCGCATCAGGTTTTCCAAAAAAAAAAAAACGCATGTATTAAAAACAGAAAAATATACAAACTTTTTCAGTACTTTGGTTCCGATAAAACATTCCACTGTTCTCAAATATCTTAATTTTTATTTTTCTGCACAAAATAAGATGAAAAATAAATAAACAAATCAAGAATAAAGAAAATCAATCAATCAGTAATAAATAAATATAATAATAATAATAATAAAACGGCAAATAATAAAAACTTAAGAAACCACATATAGTTGGTGGATAGACAAATTATTTTTTTCACATTAAAATGAACAAAGCATTATTAGAGCCCTGTAGACATGACAAAACACGACTATAGTCACATTTATACTTTTTTTATTTACAACATATTGCGCAACTGCAGGGTCTTGAGACACATGCTAACTCGCAAACTAGAGAGCTAGCGCCCTAAACGGTAGCCTTCAAGTTATTTCCTTTAAACTTAAATAGCCAAAAACGTACCACTTCCACATGGATAGGGAGGATAACTATTAACAGTTATTTAACCTTTAATATGAACATTAATCAAACGTAATAATTTTTTCTGGGTACATGATACCATACAGTATCCATATCAAACTTGCGTGGGCCGCACTAACATTAAACTTTCATATCAAGGCGGGGGCCTCAAACTGGTGTCCTGCGAGCCACATTTGGCCTTTGGGCCGCATGTTTGAGACCCCTGCTTTAGAGGGAGGTGGAGGCGGCGCCACGGCAAACAGAAGCACAGTAGTAGCAGTACAATCAGACTAAAGGCGAGACCATGACTCCGAGTCAGATTCTGTCATTCTGCATTCATTACTGACGGGTACCTATACATCTCACAATGTATTGATCCCAAACTGGAGTACTTATTAGTGTGTCCATTATTCACGGTGTACATTGGGATCATCTACACCCGAACGCACTCAGAGGTACTCACGGCGGAGATGTCGGCTTCCACGGGCAGCAGGTTGAGGAAGGCAAAGAGCTGGACGGTGAAGATGGTGTAGATCTGCGTGGCCGACAGCATCAGCATTCCCAGGGACAGCAGCATGTTGGCATCACGTTGGGACAGCGGCAGTACCACAAACAAACGCCAATGTGCATGCACGCACACACATAAACACACAGACACACACTGTGATGCGATTGTTGTCACCCCTAGAAAAAGAAAAACACACAAATCATATTAAAGAATGCCAAGTCTAATAACATCTCATACTTTCCTAGATCAGTTTTATCCTAGGTCCACTACATGGACTGCGTCTGGAAATTCCCGTGCACGTGATTGTATAATCCAGGACTGGAAAAAAACTGAATCTAGTGTTTTTGCAAACACTGGAATTTAACTCAAAACAGGCGTTTGCAACGCCCCCTTACAAGTTAGGCCATGTTTGTGACTCAGCCTTGTGACTCTTCATAAAAAATAATTAACAACAAAATGAAATGCTGCATAAGGCAGAAATAGCCTGCAAGAAACCACCTGTTTAGTTTCCTGACATGATGTGTCGGCTTCCTTCTATTGTCTTCCAGAGCCGTGCACACAGCTGGATGGAAATATGCAAACCAAAGCAATACGTGTTTAACTGCACAGGTCAACGAAACCAGTACTGATACTGTAATTACTTCAAAAATACTAAGATGGTATACTACCTGTAAAGCTATTACTCTATTATTTTCTATGATCCCATACTATGCCACATTAAGTAATCTAAGCACTAATTTCTATCTATACGCTAATGGGAATGCTAATGTACACAAATCTACCTTGCAAAGCATAATGCTGCCATTAAATTGATGCAAAATAGCTTCAAATCCATTACTGGAATAGCCTTTACTGCAATCTGGCACATCGTTGCAAAAAGCAAAAGGGAAAAAACATTTCCTATAGCAGGGGTCTCAAACTCAATTTACTTGGGGGCCACTGGAGCTCAGGTCTGGGTGAAACTGGGCCGCATCAGGTTATTAAAAACCAAAAAAAAATTGTTCAAATTTTCTACAATAAAAGCTCTGATAAAACATTCCACTGTTCTCAAATATCTTAATTTTTATTTTTCTACACAAAATAAGATGAAAAATAAATAAACAAATCAAGAATAAAGAAAATCAATCAATCAGTAATAAATAAATATAATAATAATAAAACGACAAATATTAAAAACTTAAGAAACCACATATAGTTGGTGGGTAGACAAATTATTTTTTTCACATTAAAATGAACAAAGCATTATTAGAGTCCTGTAGACATGACAAAACACGACTATAGTCACATTTATACTCTTTATTTAAAACATATTGCGCAACTGCAGGGTCTTGAGACACATGCTAACTCGCAAACTAGAGAGTTAGCGACCTAAACGGTAGCCTTCAAGTTATTTCCTTTAAACTTAAATAGCCAAAAACTTACCACTTCCACACGGATAGGGAGGATAACTGTTAACAGTTATTTAACCTTTAACGTGAACATTAATCAAATGTAATAATTTTTTCTGGGTACATGATACCATACAGCATCCATATCAAACTTGCGCGGGCCACACTAACATTAAACTTTCATATCAAGGCGGGGGCTTCAAACTAGTGTCCTGCGGGCCACATTTGGCCCGCGGGCCGCGTGTTTGAGACCCCTGCATTCGAGCAATAGTCTTTACTGCAATCTGGCACATCGTTGCAAAAAGCAAAGGGGAAAAAACATTTCCTATAATGTAAACATTGTAAACGGGTAAATGTGAACAAAGTAAGACTGTAAAATGAACCTGGAGGAAGTGAAAGCTGCATCACCCATGACAGCAGAGAACAGATGACTAGGCATCAAATGACATTTTATGATAAAATGTCAGCTATTTTTTTTTCGTGATGAAATGAAGATGAACAGAAGATGTCAAAAACGTGATGACAAAACGATGAACTCACAAGTTAACCTTACAATTTACACAGATAAATCTCAGCCGTCCGTTAACAACACATTACAAATCGTGGCCCACTTCCACTGAGAGTGAGAGATAAGATTGTTATTGTTGCTATTCTGCGTTCACACATTTAAGTGACTCTTGACATTTTAAATGTAAGCAGTTAGAAAGAAAAGCAACGCCATTTATTTATTATTACCCGATTATGCTAACACTGGTTAGCTAGCAGGGGGCTGTACCTTGGTTTCTTCGCAGTGTTTTTTCTTATCCTCGATTGAAGCTCCTGGCAGGGACATTGCTATATTTCTTTACAAATGCCCCGAACGAGTGTTTGAGTCCGCATCGAACTGGGTTGAACGTCACGCCGTTTGAACGACCGGGCCGACCCGTTAATCCTCTCCTCCGTCTTCTTCCTTCACGGGAGAGTACAAACTTCCGCCACACGCGCACACCTCCCTACTCGAGTCCCGATTGGACAGACCAGTTGTCAATCGTGTGTCGTTTCCGGAAATTCCAGCGGTAAACAAGTGACACGTGACAATCAGAGCAATACTTCGGCAGCGTTAATTGACATTTTGTTGCTATTTTCGCAACACATGAGCAACCAATAGACCGGTTTATACGATTATAAGGATGAAAAAGTCTAATTTTGGTGAAAGCAATATGTCAGAGTATGTTTTTGGTCAATAAATACTGAATATACAGAATTTAAATACTGATTTATGCCATGTACTTTGCAGTGGACACTGGTATCGAGTCTCAGTTTGATAATTATTTCATCCATCGTTTTTTCCACTGTTTTATAAAATGAAAAACATATTTTTAAAATACAGTGAAACACAGTAATTATTAACAGCTGTGCATTTGTCACCTGTGGTTAATTTCTTATTTTTCAGCACATTGTAGAAATAAAATTAAACAGCAAAAATTCAAACGCAAACACGCACAATGTAAAGAGATAAAACTCAAACATTGCTTGTATTCCTATGTTTTACATTTGGAATTTTTAATTACAGAATTATATGTATGCTATCTTCTGTATTTAACCCTTTATATCAGGGGTCTCAAACACACGGCCCGCCAGCCAAATGTGGCCCGCAGGACACTAGTTTAAGGCCCTCATCTTGATATGAAAGTTTAATGTTAGTGCGGCCCGCGCAAGTTTGATATGAATGCTGTATGGTATCATGTACCCAGAAAAAATTATTATGTTTGATTAATGTTCATGTTAAAGGTTAAATAACTGTTAATAGTTATCCTCCCTATCCGTGTGGAAGTGGTACGTTTTTGGCTATTTAAGTTGAAAGGAAATAACTTGAAGGCTACCGTTTAGGTCGCTAGCTCTCTAGTTTGCGAGTTAGCATGTGTCTCAAGACCCTGCAGTTGCGCAATATGTTGTGAATAAAAAAAGTATAAATGTGACTATAGTCGTGTTTTGTCATGTCTACAGGGCTCTAATAATGCTTTGTTCATTTTAATCTGAAAAAAAATTTTCTTTCTTAAGTTTTTTTTATTTGCCGTTTTATTATTATTATTATTATATTTATTTATTTATTACTGATTGATTGATTTTCTTTATTCTTGATGTGTTTATTTATTTTTCATCTTATTTTGTGTAGAAAAATAAAAATGAAGATATTTGAGAACAGTGGAATGTTTTATCAGAGCTTTTATTGTAGAAAATCAAAAAAGTTTGTATATTTTTCTGTTTTTAATAAATGCGTTTTTGTTTTTTTTTTTGGAAAACCTGATGCGTCCCAGCCTTGCCCAGACCCTAGCTCCAGTGGCCCCCAGGTAAATTGAGTTTGAGACCCCTGCTTTATATGATAAACCTGTGTGCCTGCATATTTTACCCATGTATTTTAATGATATCCACTTGCTGGGCTGTGCAGTGTTGAAACAAATAAAAATGATTTCTAAAGGTCAAATGCAAATGAGAATTTCTTGTAAAAGTTTACTGAAGAACTGTTAAATTCTATCAAAGGACATTGAAACAACCGTAGTCAAAGCCAAACAAAGCCAAAGCAATAAATACTTGTTTTCCTTTTACTGGTGTCGCAGAGACAGAAGATGACGTCAGATCGCTGCCGGTTTGAATAGACGACCAACTGCCAAAGCCGTCATGTAAGTGATGTGCGATTGTGGCTTTACCAGGAAGCAGAATTGCAACAAAACGTCTAATGACAGCTTGTGTTTCAGACAAACAACCGGGCATGTGTTGTTATTGTTTACCATAAATCAGGGCTGTCCAAACATGGGCCACTATGCAGCTGTATGAGCCCACAAACTGTCCTAACTGTCTTTATTTAGTGTCAGTCATGGAGCAAAAGTGCTTGTGTAGCATTATATAGTGTGCATGCATGGAGCGGGGGTTGCTAATAGTCGTTTCCCACCACAAATAGTGGCTCTACCTGAGTTTTTTTAAACACTGGTAGTCCCGGGAAAAAACATTGGACGTCACCGATGCGTTAGAAAACCTAACGATAAAATGCTAAAGCTAGTTAGCAATGAGATACGTCTTGAGAAACTTGGGACCGTCCAGTCTCTACTTCCGGATAGGATTGGGGATCCAATACATATGGCTGGATGTTAAAAGCCCACATCGCTGTTTATTTTCAACTCTTATTATGTTAGGTTCGGCAGTGGCGCAACACTGGAAGTCCTCGTGACCACTTGGGAGTGTAACCAAACGAGCGAGTGAGCGTGCTTGGTACTTTGAATGATTTTTTTTTATTTTTGCCTTAAATTTTTGCTTAAATGTCTTGCCTTAACTGTTAAGACTCTCCACAGATTGACTTGAAATTTCTCACACAGCTCCACATGCTTCACTGTAACTTTGGTGTGTTTTGCCACACAAACCCCCACTAAAAAAGAACAGAAAACAGCAAAAAAATATAAATCATGCTAGTATCGACCCAATGCTGATACTACCATGATATCACTACTACGGGTATTTGGATAAATCCGCCCACCCTCAGTTGCTATGCAGGTAAGACATGTTGCTTGTGCATTGTTTCCACGTGGTCGCCCACCCTCCCCGTTTTAGTGACTCCACCCAGGACACCCCCCCCCACCCCCACTCACACGGCTCACCAGGAGGACCGTCAGACAGAAGACGGACGTGGTGGCCATGAGGATCTTTGTCTGCTATGAGGGGTCCCGGGAGTCTTTCGACGTCCCTGCAAGTCAGACTGTGGGGGCCGTGAAGCAGATGGTGAAGGTAAGTGACGCCGACGTTCATCATCTCCGCCATGAACTGCCAAATGTGTTCAAAACGTGCCACATTTGTGGGGGGTACACCCTGGACTGGTGGCCAGCCAATCACAGGGCACATATAGACAAACAACCATTCACACTCACACTCATACCTATGGACAATTTGGAGTGGCTAATTAACCTAGCATGTTTTTAGAATGTGGGAGGAAACCGGAGTACCTGGAGAAAACCCACGCATGCACTGGGGAGAACATAAAAAACTCCACACAGAGGTGACCGAGGAATTGGAATTGAACCCTGGTGTCCTCGCTGTGAGGTTTGCACGCTAACCACTCGACCGCCGTGCCGTGTTGCCTGGGCTATTGTTTGTATTTATCTTCATAGTGACGCTGTTATTCAGCCCCATGGGTAGGATTGACTTGAAATTTCTCACACAGTTGTATAAAACAGGCACAGCATCGTTAGCATGCTTAGCCGAATCACCAGGAAAATGTATGCACGCTTTAGGGCAGGGGTCTCAAACTCCATTTACTTGGGGGCCACTGGAGCTTGGGTCTGGGTGAGACTGGGCCACATCATGCTTTCCAAAAAAAAACAAAAAAAAAACGCATTTATTAAAAACAAAATTTTTTTAAAAACTTCGCTTTGGTTCCAATTTTCTACAAGAAAAGCTCTGATAAAACATTCCACTGTTCTCAAATATCTTACTTTTTATTTTTCTACACAAAATAAGATGAAAAATAAATAAACAAATCAAAAATAAAGAAAATCAATCAGTAATAAATAAATATAATAATAATAAAAAGGCAAATAATAAAAACTTAAGAAACCACATATAGTTGGTGGGTAGACAAATTATTTTTTTCAGATTAAAATGAACAAAGCATTATTAGAGCCCTGTAGACATGACAAAACACGACTATAGTCACATTTATACTTTTTTTATTTACAACATATTGCGCAACTGCAGGGTCTTGAGACACATGCTAACTCGCAAACTAGAGAGCTAGCCACCTAAACAGTAGCCTTCAAGTTATTTCCTTTCAACTTAAATAACCAAAAACTTACCACTTCCACACGGATAGGCAGGATAACTATTAACAGTTATTTAACCTTTAACATGAACATTAATCAAACGTAATAATTTTTTCTGGGTACATGATACCATACAGCATCCATATCAAACTTGCGCGGGCCGCACTAACATTAAACTTTCATATCAAGGCGGGGGCCTCAAACTAGTGTCCTGCGGGCCACATCTGGCCAGCGGGCCGCGTGTTTGAGACCCTTGCTTTAGGGGAATGACAAGAACATTGCGTGTCAAATTTGAGAAAGATTGGTAGAAACAACATGGCTGCCATCAACCAAACGTCTTTAATGGGGCACAGAAGGAACATTTGTTTAATTATTAGACAACTTGGAGGATGTGGGGTGGATGATACGGGACATTTTGGTATCGATCAATAGACCCCTGCTTTTAGGGGTTGCGTTCAGGGACCACCAGCAAATGGCATGTAATTGAGACACTTGCTCCTCATTTTCCTTTCAAACACTCCTGCTCTTTGACGTTGATATTGTCTTCTGATTTTGGATCAACATTTGCAATAAAATGTGAAAACTAGCGTCAGCATTTCAATACAAATGTCGTATTCTGGTGTTAAACATTCCAAAGTTTCAGATAGATAAAGGTTCAGGGGGTTGGGATGGCTCGCCTTCAGAGACTTTGGCTCTGATGTCGCAGTGAACCTTCCTTATATGGGCATGCACAGTGTACAACGCTGTTTGCGGCTGGACCAATCACAGTGGAGTGTTCATCCAGGTGGAATAGGTGCAGATTCTGGAACATGGAGAAAACTTTGTCTTTGGTTATTGTGTGTAGCTGCTCTCTAGGAGTCCACAACTCAATACAAAGGGCCCAACAATAGGTCACCTTCAAATGTAAGGGGCTGTAATGTAGTAATAATAATAATAATAATAATAATAATAATAATAATAATAATAATAATAATAATAATAATAATAATAATAATAATAATAATAATAATAATAATAATAATAATAATAATAATAATAATAATAATTCTTTGTGTCTTGTCTAGGACTCCTTTCTGGTGCACACAAGCAGTGAAAACCTGGAACTGAGCCACGGGGGCGCCGCCCTCCAGGACAGCTGGGCCCTGTGTGACGTGGGCGTCTCCAGTGGCAGCGTCATAAAATTCCTCGTAAAGGTAGATACATAGTAGATATATAGTAGTACACACTAAATTGGAATTGAATACTATTACATTTCAGTAATACATAAGGTAGGCATAGTTTTTAAAAACTTTTCTTATTTTTCCATTCCATTTTCTATTAAATGAAATGTACAATTATCATTACATTTTATTACTTTGGAATTCTAATGATGTATTTATATACAGTTTACATTTGTTCATCTACGGCAGGGGTGGGCAAACTACATCCCGGGGATCCCATCAAGCATTTGAATCGGGCCCGAAAGTTGCTTTCAAAGTATTTCAACTTTTAACATACAAACCGGCAACATGACTTGTGAGTCGGATGTCTTATTTAGTAAAAAAAAAAAAGTAAAATTTAATTACATTTTTTGATGTGGTTTGATGTTTAAAGTGCTTTTGAAAAAAAGGACATGAGAACATACAGCTGATAGTAACATAGTAACACTTTTACAGATAAAATTAAACAAATAATTCAAGGAAAATTATAAATTCTGGACGAGTCAAAATATTTGTTGTAGCACGGCGGTTGAGTGGTTAGCGCGCAGACCTCACAGCTAGGAGACCAAGGTTCAATTCCACCCTCGGCCATCTCTGTGTGGAGTTTGCATGTTCTCCGGGTACTCCGTGTGTCCGGGTGTCCGTGATAAGTGAATTTCCACAAAGTAGCATTGCTTGTTTAAAAATGTTATATTTTCATAGTGGGCTGCACGGCGGACGAGTGGTTAGGGCGCAGACCTCATAGCTAGGAGACCGGGGTTCAATTCCACCCTCGGCTATCTCTGTGTGGAGTTTGCATGTTCTCCCCGTGCATGCGTGGGTTTTCTCCGGGTACTCCGGTTTCCTCCCACATTCCAAAAACATGCTAGGTTAATTAGCCACTCCAAATTGTCCATAGGTATGAATGTGAGTGTGAATGGTTGTTTGTCTATATGTGCCCTGTGATTGGCTGTCCACCAGTCCAGGGTGTACCCTGTTTCTCGCCCCAAGACAGCTGGGATAGGCTCCAGCACCCCCTGTGACCCTCGTGACGATAAGCGGTAAAAAATGAATGAATGAATGAATGTAAGAATGATCTACAGTATTTATTTATGGAAGCCACGCAATTCACAGCTCTTCCACTAGATGGCAGAAAGTACACAGTGTTAATATCACAGTGATAAAATCACATGTTTTCATATAAATATGGGCCTTGCCTAAAAAAAAACACCATGAAACACAGATTTTATGGTAATGGTAATGGTTTAATTTCATTTGAACATGCATCAGATTCCAATTGAGTGCATCCCATAATCAGTTCCCAGTTCCACATGTCCAAAAGGAGTAGGAATGTCACGACGCGGCATGTCTTTGTTGCGGTGCGACCCCAGGATGCAGAGAGCAGGACCAAATGCAGGTAAAATAATATTTATTTTAGCAATACTAGCAGCAGAAGAAAACACAACTCAACTTGCTGGCGGACAAACGATAATAATCCCACAAAGGGAGACGCACACACCTGAACTAAATAGACACTCAAATTAGGGACAGGTGTGGGTAACTAAGACAACGGAGGCAGACGAGGAAAAACAGGAAGTCAAACAAAATAAGAGCGTGCCAAAAGGAAACCAAAAGCCCAGACCGTAAACTCAAACATAAACTGTCACGGGCAAACCCACACAGGGCGTGACAGTACACCCCCCTCAAGGACGGATCCCAGACGTCTGAAACAGTTCAGAGGGAAGGGTGGTGGGGGGACCGGAGGTGGGTCGCCGACGGGACCCTTCAGGGGGCGGGCCGGGGCGGCAGGCCCGGCGGAGCCAGCAAGACCCCTCCACGTGACGGAGGGAATGGTTGGGTCGGTAAGCACCCTCCGGGGGGGCGCCCTCGACCAAGAGCGAGGTAGGCATCCTCAGGGGGGCGCCCTGGGTGTGGAACCTGGGCTCCAGCAGGAAGTCCAGAAGCCACAGGCGTCCGGCCCAAACGCGGAGACGGCGAAGAAGCTTATTAAATCCTACCCCTCCATCTGGTACTTTTTTTTTACAATCAGTAAGTGTTACATTTGTTCACTTCCTGCTTTCCTAATATAATTTAAGTTTTTGTTTTGAATTTTATTTTATAAATTTTTTTAATTAAAAAATTGTTCTTTTTTATTTATATTTTTTAGTTTATATTTTTTTAATTATTATTTCTTTTTAATTATTATTTTTTAATTTTTTTAATGAGCATCCAATGCCATAATGGGTACCATAGTAAGTGTCAATATAGTGATATATATAGCACATCATGACTGGTTCAAGACTCTTCATCCTTGTATTTAGCAAACATCAACTGCTTGTATTGTTTCTTGAATTGGCTCATCGTTGTGCATTGTTTGATTTCCTTACTCAATCCATTCCATAGTTTGATTCCACATACTGAAATGCTATGGCTAGCATAACGTAGTCCTAGCATAGAAGTGTTTCAAATGTACTTCTTCCCTGAGATCATATTAGTATTGGATGACATTTTTAGCTAATTGCTTATTTTTAGCCTTATGCATTATTTTAGCTGTTTGAAAATTAACTATATCAAAAAGTTTAAGTATTTGTCATTTTAGAAATAAGGAGTGGATAATGATCCATTATGGATAATGATCATGACTATATTAGCCGCTACACATTTCTAAGACAAAAAGCATATTTTTTGTATCTAAAATTGTCTTGTCTTTTTGCTCAGAGCGCTCCGAGGCCGACCATGTATGTGTTTAACGCCGTGACGGGAGACACATTTCCAGTCAAGGGAAGTGCGTCCGTCCTACAAATGTCCGTGTCCCAGCTGAAAAGACAAGTGTCCGCACAAAGCGGACTACCTATCGGTGTCTTTAGACTCACCACACCTGCTGGAGTTCAGCTTTACGACTGCAACACTCTACAAGACTATGCCATCGGCGTGGGTAATGCTTTTTAGACCAGACACCCCCCTAATGAAAACCCAGCTGGGGGGGAAACTATGTTATTTATTCAAATCCTGATATCAATTCTGTTATTTATTCAATCCTGAACAATCCAGTTGTGACTGATTCAGTGTCCAAACCGAACAAACTGAACTTTATTTTTAGGTGCAGTCCTTCGTTTGGATACATGGGACGGGTGGGTGGAGTACCTCCAGGGTTGTCTCCTTGGCCACAGAGTCACCGTGCGGAGTCAAGTATCGCAGGAGAAGCCTGTCATGAGGTCAGCAGCGTCACTATCTGCGTGACGGTTTTGTTTTGTTTTTTTTTAGCTATGTCCTGTTTTGTGTTGGTACTTTTCTCTTGGAGTTCCCTTTCCTCTTAGCCAGGGGTCTCAAACACGCCCGCTGGACACTAGTTTGAGGCCCCCGCCTTGATATGAAAGTTTAATGTTAGTGCGGCCCGCGCAAGTTTGATATGGATGCTGTATGGTATCATGTACCCAGAAAAAATTATTACGTTTGATTAATGTTCATGTTAAAGGTTAAATAACTGTTAATAGTTATCCTCCCTATCCGTGTGGAAGTGGTAAGGTTTTGGCTATTTAAGTTTAAAGGAAATAACTTGAAGGCTACCGTTTAGGTCGCTAGCTCTCTAGTTTGCGAGTTAGCATGTGCCTCAAGACCCTGCAGTTGCGCAATATGTTGTAAATAAAAAGAGTATAAATGTGACTATAGTCGTGTTTTGTCATGTCTACAGGGCTCTAATAATGCTTTGTTCATTTTAATCTGAAAAAAATCATTTGTCTACCCACCAACTATATGTGGTTTAAGTTTTTATTATTTGCTGTTTTGTTATTATTATATTTATTTATTATTGATTGATTGATTTTCTTTATTTTTGATTTGTTTATTTTTCCATCTTATTTTGTGCAGAAAAATAAAAATTAAGATATTTGAGAACAGTGGAATCAGAGCTTTTATTGTAGAAAATCGGAACCAAAGCACTGAAAAAGTTTGTATATTTTTAAAAATGCGTTTTTTTTTTTTGGAAGGCCCAGCTTTGCCCAGACCCTAGCCCAAGTGGCTTCCAGGTAAATTGAGTTTGAGACCCCTGTTTGTTTGTGTGTTTCCTGAAGAGTCAACCCGGTCAGCCGGAGTACAGACCATCTAACATTTGCAATAAAACTGACGGTAACACATGGATGAGTTCCATGTCCAATAACACTCCTATTCTCTCTAATGGCCATTGTTTGGTTGTAAAGGGAGGATGCTAACAAGGTAGCAACTGGTCTACTACGATGCTGGTGGTTTCTCTTCTGGAAAACTACGCCCCCAGCGAGAGCTGCACTGCTCCGCTTGTTCCTGATTCCCAATTCCCAATTTGGTCCAGGTCTACTTGTTGTCATCTCCGCCATTCTTGTGCTAGCACTTCTCCTAAAATGAGAAACTCACTAAGACTTTGTATCAGTCTTGCATCAACGTCCAAACCTTGGTCCCCCCAAAAAGTGACAGACTCCTCATCACTATCCGTCCCCTTTTGCTTTTTGTCGTTCCAGATTTCAGCTGCGGGTGGCGCTCTACATCGCGGCCTCTTCTGGTCACCTGGAGCTGGCGGATTGGCTCCTGGAAAAGGGGGTGCATGCTGATCAACCGGTGGGGGTCCATCCGTACCGCCAGTGGTGCCAGCAGACGGCCCACCCGGACACAAGAAGATGCCCCGTCCATGTAGCTGCAGAGAGCAGTCAGCTTCTCATCCTCAAGCTCTTCGTCGCAAAGAACGTTTTAACTCTGGCTTGCAGGGACCCTGCAGGACGCGACCCGTTGAGAATCGCCGTTCAGCATGGTCACGGGGAGTGCGTGCGCTACTTAGCTGAAAAGCTAACTTCCGTCATTTCTCTGCAAAATATGTCCCTGCCCGTACGTGTCTACCTTCAGATGAAGCGCTGGTTATCGTTGGTGCAGCAGAGGATGGCATCAGGTCCGAACCAGAGCACCTTTCCTTGCAGGGTGTTGTTGGTAGATGGCTTCACGCCACCAAAGATGTCCTCCGAGCCTAAAAGAAGGAGAACCAAACCAAGCGAGACATTACCGCTGCCTGTGCTAAATCCCAAAACTCCAAAGCAAAACCGAAAGGGCAGGAATGTTGGCGCATCACCGAGTTCCCATCCTTTCTTTACCGTGTCCTTCCAGGCAAGGGGCCCCACGCCCAGAGAGAACGCAATACACTGCTTGACCATGGCCAGGTTGGATGTCATAGTTGGAGATGTCTTCAAGTACTATAGTAGAAGTAAACTATGTTCTTTTTCATGCAGTGCCTTCACAGAGAAGTCCTGGTCCAAGCAGTTGAGCATCGCAAGGATGCTTGCCAGGAAGCACATCCATGGCCTGCTCTGATTCTGCCGCCTCAAATCAGCTGGAGGATGCTGGAGGATGCTGGATGACAACTGGAGGATGCTGGATGACAACTGGAGGATGCTGGAGGATACTGGATGATAGCTGGAGGATGCTGGAGGACGCTGGAGGATGCTGAAGGATGCTGGATGACAGCTGGAGGATGCTGGAGGATGCTGGATGACAACTGGAGGATGCTGGAGGATGCTGGATGACAACTGGAGGATGCTGGAGGATACTGGATGACAACTGGAGGATGCTGGAGGACGCTGGAGGATGCTGAAGGATGCTGGATGACAGCTGGAGGACGCTGGAGGATGCTGGATGACAGCTGGAGGATGCTGGAAGAAGCTGGAGGATGCTGGATGACAGCTGGAGGACGCTGGAGGATGCTGGATGACAGCTGGAGGATGCTGGAAGAAGCTGGAGGATGCTGGATGACAGCTGAAGGATGCTGGAGGACGCTGGAGGATGCTGGATGACAGCTGGACGATGCTGGATGACAGCTGGAGGATGCTGGAAGACGCTGGAGGATGCTGGAGGATGCTGGACGACGCTGGAGGACGCTGGAAGATGCTGGAGGACGCTGGAGGACGCTGGAGGATTCTGGATGACAGCTGGAGGATGCTGGATGACAGCTGAAGGATGCTGGAGGATGCTGGATGACAACTGGAGGATGCTGGAGGACGCTGGAGGACGCTGGAGGACGCTGGAGGACGCTGGAGGACGCTGGAGGATGCTGGATGACAGCTGGAGGATGCTGAAGGACGCTGGAGGATGCTGAAGGATGTTGGATGACAGCTGGAGGATGCTGGAGGATGCTGGATGACAACTGGAGAATGCTGGAGGATGCTGGATGTCAACTGGAGGATGCTGGAGGATGCTGGAGGATGCTGGATGTCAACTGGAGGATGCTGGAGGATGCTGGATGTCAACTGGAGGATGCTGGAGGATGCTGGATGTCAACTGGAGGATGCTGGAGGATGCCGGAGGATGCTGGATGACAGCTGGAGGATGTTGGAGGATGCTGGAGGACGCTGGAGGACGCTGGAGGACGCTGGAGGATGCTGGATGACAGCTCGAGGATGCTGGAGGATGCTGGATGACAGCTAGAGGATGTTGGAGGATGTTGGAGGATGCTGGAGGACGCTGGAGGACGCTGGAGGATGCTGGATGACAGCTCGAGGATGCTGGAGGATGCTGGCGGATGCTGGAGGATGCTGAAGGATGCTGGAGGATGCTGGAGGATGCTGGAGGATGCTGGATGACAACTGGAGGATGCTGGAGGATGCTGGAGGATGCTGGATGACAACTGGAGGATGCTGGAGGATGCTGGATGACAACTGGAGGATGCTGGAGGATGCTGGAGGACAACTGGAGGATGCTGGAGAACAGCTGGAGGATGCTGGAGGATGCTGGATGACAGCTGGAGGATGCTGGAGGATGCTGGATGACAACTGGAGGATGCTGGAGGATGCTGGAGGACAACTGGAGGATACTGGAGGACAGCTGGAGGATGCTGGAGGATGCCGGAGGAGGCTGGATGACAGCTGGAGGATGTTGGAGGATGCTGGAGGACGCTGGAGGATGCTGGAGGATGCTTGAGGATGCTGGAAAATGCTGGAGGATGCTGGAGGATGCTGGATGACAGCTGGCAGATGCTGGCGGATGCTGGCGGATGCTGGCGGATGCTGGGGGATGCTGGGGGATGCTGGCGGATGCTGGAGGATGTTCCATCTGCCATTACACCTGCCACACGGTGGACAAGGAACAAGTCCTTTAGAGGGACAGCTGGCAATTTCACCTCAGGCTGAGACTGTGGACCATGAGATGATGACTCCCCATTTTTTACATTTGTTTGTGGGAAATAAGGCATATGCTAGTACGCAACCTTTGACAACAGTCCAACTAAGGGCTGCTATCGCTTAGTGTCGGCTTTTTGGCGATTAAGAGCGCACAGTTGTTGTGTTGTGCCGCTTGTACGTTTTTCAGCGTGTAAAATAAAGGTGTGTTTCTGAAAAGTAAATACAATACAGTGGCTCCCTGCACAGCTGTGATGCTCACGGGCACGCAAATGTTTTTTTTTTTTTTACATTTTCATTCAAAAATAGGCAATTATTTCTGCAGGAAAGATTCCATTTACCCGAAGTCAGTAATAATTTATAAATACAAGCATGTACCACTGTAAAAATATCCCACATGTTTAGGTCTTAAAAAGACTGAGGGCTTTTTTATGTTTATGTCTTCATGCTTCACTTATAATGTTTTTCCATTAAGCGTTGAGATTTCATATTTCGTTTGGCTGTCATTGAATGCACCGCAGTTGCTGTGAAACGTAAAAGTGAAACTACACAGTGGTGCAGATCTGTTTAACAATTATCAATATTATCAAACATTAGTGGTGAGAATGTTTTTTCTTATGTAAACAAAAAACGTCTTTAAAATTACAAAATATTTTTGGTTTTTTACAAAATTATTTTCTGACAAAAAAAATTGTCATAAAACAATTGAAGGCGTCTCAGATTTTGCGGTAGTCAGAGGGAGTCGAAAAATGTCCGAGGGCTTTGAACGTTACACGGCAGTCTCGTTTTCAAAGCATCGCGATATGATGTCCTTTTTCCAGTAGTACGCTCGTCTCGCACGGAACATTGTCGCCGCCAGTCGGTAAAGCACCGGAGCAGAAATGTCCTCGCTCTCCACGGAACCTCGCCGTGTTTGCGTTTTAATAATGAATTAGAAAGTGAAGCCGTCAAAGCGAGTATGTTCGATCCGTTATTTGACTACTGAGAGAAAATAAATTCGGTTAAGGAGTTGGAACACCTGACAGCCAGTGCGTGGGAATGGCAGCACCGCGGCCGATAAAAGGCATCCTGAAAAACAAGAACAACGCCGCTGATGTCAAACCTTTAGCGGAGGACTTTCTGAGCGATAAACCCGAAGAAAGTGCGGGACTTTCGGATGAAGACCAGCAGTAAGTGTTCTTTTTAGCTGTGTGTGTGTGTGTTGTAACGCCAGCTAGCTTAACTACGTTGGTAGCATGCACCGACTAGCTAACTTTGCTTTCCGTCAACATTAAGTTGCTTTTGTCGACAACGGTGTCGTATGTGGTTGGATATTATTATTTTCTCTTAATATACCAATAATAAAATGCTTCCGGGTTTGTTTTTAACTAAAAAGGCAGTAGAAATGTAATGACAAGCCGTATAATTCCTAATTAGTTAAACGAATGGCAGATACACACATTTAACTCTTTGCTAGCTCACGAGCAAAGTTAATATTGGCGGCAAAGGAATCAGAGGTCACATTTATGGCCCCAATCTGTGATACTTATTGTCACATTTTCCACTTACTCCACTACGGTGGCCGATAGGGAAACTACGCAGCAACGCCCAAACGCTCCAACAGAACTGACCCAAAAGCAAGAGAAATATTGCAAGTTTGAAAGTCGGTGCATTTTCTCTATGGTCGTCATGTCTTTTCCGGTTCAAAGGTCAATTTGTGCAGCTAGTATGGTTCATTTAGTGTAGTTTGGACAGAGACTGCCTGAGACTTGGGTCTTGGTGGTCTTCTCATTCAGTTTTTATTTGTGGAGGCGGCAATTTACTTTTATCCGTCTGATTTTTGGTCAAGTTTTGACACCACAATCGAGGCGACAATGCATGTGGGTGCTTTGTGTATTCATGGTGGACCGCCACAAATAAATGAGCGTTTGGGAAACACTGCAGCTTCTTAGGCGGGACACCACTGCAAACCGCATTAATAATGATAATAATAATAATAAGCATGGGTGGCACGGTGGTCAAGTTGTTAGCGCGCAGACCTCACACCTAGGAGACCAGGGTTCAATTCCACCCTCGGCCATCTCTGTGTGGAGTTTGCATGTTCTCCCCGTGCATGCATGGGTTTTCTCCGGGTACTCCGGTTTCCTCCCACATTCCAAAAACATGCTAGGTTAATTAGCGACTCTAAATTGTCCATAAGTATGAATGTGAGTGTGAATGGTTGTTTGTCTATATGTGCCCTGGGAGTGGCTGGCCACCAGTCCAGGGTGTACCCTGCCTCTCGCCCAAAAGACAGCTGGGATAGGCTCCAGCACCCCTGTGACCCTCGTGAGGAAAAGCGGTAGAAAATGAATGAATAATAAGCGTTGTCAGGCAAAGCCTTTTTCTTCAACCTGATTGCAAATGGGAATGTATTAACATTCCCTCTTTCTCCAAATTTGCGTACTCCGGATGCTAAACTGGCCGTTTTGCAAGTCTGTTGTCAAAGTCCGTAGTCCCAATATAGTGTTTCAGTATGCTTTGAGGTTTCAAATGGAGCCTTTTTGCATTGACGCTATTAATGCCCCAGATCTGCAGCCCCTCTGAAAGCACTTCAGTGCCTCGCTCTACCACAGCTAGCCTACGTATTCTCATCTTTGCTGCCTGGTGGACTCAGTCATGCGGCTTTATTATGAATGAGCTTGCCAGTTGTGCCCAAAGACGCACTAATTTAATCTTTTATTCTCATAGTTCTTAGTCATATTAGCATGCTATCATGACCAGATATTGGTTTCTTGTCCTTTTGTCTACCAGTCAATGCAAAGTGGTAACAAAGACGTCTCCCCGGGTTAGCATACGATGAGCAGACGACACTGCCGTCGGTGTGCTTGTCGGTCCGACTGGCACATCAGGTAGGAGATGTTGTTAGAGGAGGTTGGAGGCTAGTCGTAAAAATGTCCCGCATTGCAGCTCTGAAGAAGCACAATTTTGGGAGGAGATTAGAAATGTAGTGGGTAGCAAGTAAACCTAATCAAACAGGTCGTAAATGACAGTAAAGCACAGTAGGGATGGACTTATTGCTTTACCAATCGCACCATGGGCAGACCCCGATGCCTGCTAACCCGAGCACAGGCTGGAGACGTGGGCTTGGAAAGTTGGAGCAGCACTGCGTGAAATTAGGCCAGAGACGGCCGCTATTAGCGAATTCCATTCCCAGCAGTGAATCAAGCCTTTTCTGTGTTGCTCCCAAAAATAGCCTCTGTGAGTGACGAGAAGGTAAAGGAGAAAAAGTTTTCCAGACGGGACTTACTGCTGCAAGTGCAGGACGCCGCTTGACTTATGATTTGTTTGGAGATTCATTTGAACTTTTTCCTCATATTTAGACCCAGAATGGGGGTTTTCATGGTATAATAGGAGTTATTGTACATTTGGGTGAATACACTAGTCCAGTACCACTCAGCTTCTTCCAATGCATGCAGTAAGACCCTGCTTTATACTTTGGATATTTTATTGGTATGGTAATTAATGGTTTAATTTCATTTGAGCATGCATCAGATTACAGATGAGTGCATCCCATAATCAGTTCCCAGTTCCACATGTCCAAAAGGAGTAGGAAGAAGCAAAGCTTATTAAATCCTACCCCTCCATCTGGTACTTTTACAATCACTAACTGTTACATTTGTTCACTTCCTGCTTTCCTAATATAGTTTAATTTTTTTTAAAACATTTTTGCACAAGCTACAAAATCTAGCGCTTCCATTTATCTGTGTATTTTTCTCACCTTTGCTTCACAAATTATTGTTTGACCGGATTAAAAAAACTTTATTAGTACACAAATATGTCTATTCAATAATGTTTCATTACGCCTTTATGGAATTGACCAACCTGCTTATGTCCCACGCTAAGCAAAGGATATCCTGAGCAAGCCGTAGTCGTACCCAGCACCCATTCAGCTGCTTCCCGTGAAACAATACCACATTCCTTTGTATAGCCGAACTGGAACACTCATCTCCAAGTTCAATTCCGTAGCAAAGAATGTGATGGAAGGTTAGATTGCAGGCGGGACCGACTTGACGGGTGCTTTTGCTTTGTTGCACCGTGTATCTTGACCAGGTACTGTTTCTGTGGTGAAAGAATACACCTTTCCTCACCTGCCCCGTGTCACCTGATAGCGCTGCCGATCCGGACCTGACGACTCACTTTGTTTAATGAGCTTTCTCCAAGCAAAAATGCTGGCAGCTTGTAGACCACATCATCATCACACGACTCTATATTTATTTTGGTCACCTATTCCACTTTGCCCCCGCCCCCTTTTGGCCGAGTCCGGCATCAATGACGTGTTCTGCTGTAATGACGTTTTTTTTTTTTTGCGCGTTTGGTCTGAAAATAAAGCAGCCGGAGTGAGATCTGGGACACGTTCAGCCCCAGTTGAAATCTGGTTGCTTCTCACCCTGGAGGGAAGGACGGTGGTTGGGAGTGCTGTGTCGGGGTCACGGCACACGCACCGAGCCATGACTTCTCACTTGTCTTTACTCTTTTTTTTTTTTTTTCCCCCCCAGGAAGAAGTCCCAGAAGTGGGACGAGATGAATATCCTGGCTACGTACCATCCGGCAGACAAGGATTACGGCCTGATGAAGATAGATGAGCCCAGCACACCTTACAACAGGTAACTTTAACATGTCACATGGAAGCCTTCACCTGATATTTGTGTGTGCTTTTTGTTTTTTAGGATGGTTGGGGACGACGAGGACGAGGGGGCGCTGAGCGACGCGGAGGGTCAGGGGGCGCTCCACGCCGATGACCTGACATCCAAGTAAGAACGAGGGGTCGATGTGATGCATAACGTGAGAAGGTCCCATGTAGAGATGTCAGGAAGCAGTAGGAGGTTGTTTAGGGAGGGCGAGACCGTTTGCTGTGGTGTGTCGCCATTTCTTCTCTCAGATAAAATGGCTGCACTTCATCCCAATGTTCCCTCAGACGTGGCCTACACGATGAGAAACCGGACCGCTAATCGTCCGGTCCAAATAAACCGTCCATGTTTGTTCTGGTTTCTGGTGTGATTTATGTCACATTACAGCAGGGGTGGGCAAACTCCAGCCCGGGGGCCACATGCTGCCCACCAAGCCTTTGGTAATGGTAATGGTAATGGTTTAATTTGATTTGAACATGCATCAGATTCCAATTGAGTGCATCCCATAATCAGTTCCCAGTTCCACATGTCCAAAAGGAGTAGGAAGAAGCAAAGCTTATTAAATCCTACCCCTCCATCTGGTATTTTTACAATCAGTAACTGTTACATTTGTTCACTTCCTGCTTTCCATAATACAGTTTAGGTTGTTTTTTTTTTTTTTTTTTTTAAAGCCAGTTGCTTTCTAAATTTCAACTTTTAATAATACATTTCATTTGTATAGCGCTTTTCAGAGTACACAAAGACGCTTTACAGTAGAGAAAAAATCAACAAAAATAGAGTTGCGTAAAAACAGAGTAAACGATGCATTAAAATACAATATCCATACATTCATTCAGAGCTAAAACAAGGCTATAAAAAATTAGACATTAAAAACAGGTGGGTTTTGAGTTGTTTTTGAAGGTGGGAAGGTCCCGGGGCAAGCACGGAGTGAACGGGGCAAAGCGTTCCTGAGGGTGGGGGCGGCGATGGAGAAGGCTCTGTCTCCCCAGGTTCCCCGGGTTTAACATACAAACTGGCAACGTGACTTGCAAGTCGGATGTCTTATTTAGTAAAAAAAAAAAACAAAAAAACAACAACAAAACTGTAAAATTAAATGACATAGTTTGATGTGGTCTGATGTTTAAAGTGCTCCTGAAAAAAAGGGACATGAGAACATACAGGTGATAGTATAACACTTTTACAGATAAAATATGCATAAAATATAATGTGTGTGTGTTAAATATATGTTCTGGCCCCCCGGACATTTTTATTAACTCACGAGTCAAATATTTGCCCACCCCTGCATTACAGCCTTATGAAGTGACTTCCTGCATAGCTAGGAATAAATTTGTGCTACAATACAACAGCTAGCAGGCAAGCCAGTACAGTCGTCCCTGAACACATCGTACCCTCACTCTATTGCAGTGTAAAAAAAAAAAAAAAAAAAAAAAAAAAGATTTCACTTATTCAATCAGCATTTTTTTACAATTCAACCTGATACAAACTTTTAGCCCATGGATCATTGTGTTCTATGGCTCTGTAAACATGTAAACCGACCGAATGGAAGACTAGACCCATGTCCTTCTTTTTTTTATTTTTCTTGTTAAAGTATATTGTTTAGGCCAGGGGTCTCAAACACGCAGCCCGCGGGCCAAATGTGGCCCGCACGACACTAGTTTGAGGCCCCCGCCTTGATATGAAAGTTTAATGTTAGTGTGGCCCACGCAAGTTTGATATGGATGCTGTATGGTATCATGTACCCAGAAAAAATTAGTATGTTTGGTTAATGTTCATGTTAAAGGTTAAATAACTGTTAATAGTTATCCTCCCTATCCGTGTGGAAGTGGTAAGTTTTTGGCTATTTAAGTTTAAAGGAAATAACTTGAAGGCTACCGTTTAGGTCGCTAGCTCTCTAGTTTGCGAGTTAGCACGTGTCTCACGTGTGTAAAAAAATAAAAAGCAAGATATTTGAGAACAGTGGAATGTTTTATCAGAGCTTTTATTGTAGAAAATTGGAACCAAAGCGAAGTTTTTTGTTTTTAAGATTTTTTTGTTTTTGATAAGTGCGTTTTTTTTTCTGTGTGTTTTTTTTTTTTTTTGGAAAACCTGATGCGACCCAGTCTCACCCAGACCCGAGCTCCAGTCGCCCCTAAGTAAATTGAGTTTGAGACCCCTGGTTTAGACCAATACTCGGACAGCCCTACTTTAATGGACTGTTCCTTCGACTTGTCTGTATTCCATCCAGAATGTGTTGTGGAGTGGCTACCTGTGCCATGTTCTTAACTATTAACTTACGTTCTCTCTGCAGCAAAGCTGTCTTTTCGGGACCTCGCATCGGGAACGGCATGCGCGTGTGCAAAAAAAAAAAAAAAATCATCCCAGAGAACGGTGGTCTGAATTCTAAGCAAAGAAATGGTCATTGAATGGTGCGTGCTGGTTTTCTGCCATCTAATGGAAGTGCACTGGTGAGACGGGGCAAGCGATTGGCTCCGGGCTCGACGGTCAATTAGCCTCCTTTGTTTACCGAAGCCTCCATATATGAGCTGCTCCCTTCCTCCTGTACTTCCACGACCTCCACGTGCACCCTCTGCTACAAATATCAAGGATTCCATCTTGACTCGGGGAATGTCAGCTACTACGTTGGTGGTGCTTTTTGCAGCTGACACGCTGAATCAGGCCAGGTTGCTGAAGAGCGGTAGTGCCGTAAATGGGATCCCCCCCCACAACCCCCCCAGCCATCCACCACTACCATCCGCTCAGCCATATAAAGCATTATTGGCTCTGTCTTCTGCTGTTGTGTGTGAGAGGGATGGGGATGGTAACTGTTATTTTACTTTCATGCTCGAGTACTCGCACGCTCTCTCCATCTGCTTCCATTCCACGTAGGACCAGTTTCAGTTTCAGAGTTAATCCAACATCCGCAGTGAAGTTCATCAGAGAAAATCTTTGCACTCTTTGTTTCTTGGCAAGGCTCAAAGCAGCAGAGTGTTCAGAACCTCGATTTATGAAGGAGGACGAGGACGAGGAAGAGGAGAGCAGCGAGGAGGAGGAGGAGGAGCTGACCCCCGAGGAGCAAGGTCAGCCCATTTGCTGCTTTAATTCAGGGGTCTCCTGAAATACAATTGAGGGACCGAAAAACACATATGTGCACATTTAAAGTAGGATATCTTTTTGTTGGTTTTCTACTTCCTGTACAGCCAAAAAGAAACATTTTCAGATGATGAGGAAAAAGCACTACAACGAGGGCCTCAACATCAAACTGGCCCGGCAGCTCATCGCCAGTGAGCTGGAGGACGACGAGGATGAGGACGAGGAGATGAGGGATGAGACGGAGGAGGCAGAGGACATCAACGTAGATCCTCCACAGGAAGGTGAGTTGGTGAGTTGCGTTTCACTGCAAGAAGGACAAACGCCACCGCTGATAAAAGTTATGCCCTCAATGCTGCCTTAAAGGCGACCGTCGATATCCTCTTCTCCCCTTATGGAGATGTGGACTCCTGTAGAGCAGCTACACGCCATAACCCGCGCACAAAGCATTCTAGATCTTCCACAATCTGCACCTATTCCAGATCTATGTCCTTAGTTTCCATTATTATGGAATTATTATTATAATTGTTTTTCCCAAACAAGACATGAGCCGCCTGTGAGTGTTAGCGTTCAGAAGAGCGAAACGAGATTCCAACATCGCTCCCTCTCCCCATCACGGCTTTTCAACAATGAATATGAGTAAATGATGGCAGTTTTGAGGTTGACTATGACCTGCTAGCCAAAGTAACAAGGAATAGGCGTGTAAAGGTGACCATAGGGGTGCTATTTCATGTCTACAAGGCTCTAATAATGTTCAAAATGTATTGACAAAGTCCTGTACTAATTTTCTGTGCTGTAACTACGAAAACATTCCCTTTACTAATATTGAATCCTACTTCTGGATCCAATTAACAGTGATAAACGAGGCACGACTGTATGTGCACAAGATAACAAGCCTGAATAGTCACTAAATGTAGCAACACTGATCCCTCATGCTCCGTCTTCTTACTGCCACCTGCTGCATGAAAGTGGAAGGACAGGCTACAGTCCCATTATAATGTGTTTATGAGCAAAGTGCCAAACCTAATTGTGGCGGCCATTCTTATCGGCCATTTTCTTCCTGTCTCTGGCCAAAGCCACGGGAATTAAACGTTTCGGGGTCATATCGAGAACTGCTTATGCCGACATGAATCAGGCATCCGCGTAAACTGGTTCCACCGTATGTCACGTGGGTGATGTCGACTATGATTGGCCGATGTGCCTTAGCTGCCTTTGTCGCCAACATCCACATACTGGTTTCTCCACCGAAAGGCCTGACCAGGAGTGATGGCAAATGTTTGTCTCTGGTTCGCTCCAGCTGATTCTCTGGACTCCTAGACGAAGCACCCCCTCCCCACTCTCCAGTACGTGTGTGTGTGTGCGTCGCCATGCCGACCAGACGTCACATCGATGTGTGTTTTCAACGCCGGGCCAAGCACAAGTCACCGCTTCGCCCATTTCACTCCTCTGAACAAGCCAGTAGCCTCCATTCTTCTGTCTCCACTAGTACAACAACGTCCGCCCCCCCCGACCCCAGACACCTCCCACTGGACTCGGCCGCACTGACAACATTGTGACTGTGAAAGGAAGTTGAAGGCCTTTGAGGAACATAGCCGGGACTGGTTGAACTGGCTGAACAGTCCCCTGGTGGGCCGTCCAGCTTGAAGGTCAGCCCTGCAGCCTGGCCAATGGCGTCTCGGGCAGCAGCGCCGGCTACACTTAGGATGGATTGTATTTTAATCCGTGACCGACTTATCTGCTTTCTTTTCATATAATATCAGGATATCCTTGACCCTTTTCATTTAAAACATGCACTTGTGTACTTACACTGAAATATGTACACTATGTACACCATGTACACTGCGTACTTTGTTCCTGAGTGAATTTTGACAGCGTAGTGCTGTCCCGGATTGATAACCGGAAAACGACAATTGCTTCTTCTCTCCTTTTTAAGTGTGAATTGCAAACACTGCTGATGATCGGCGGCGCATGTTGAGGGCAACATCCGGGTACTTCAGCTTGGGCCTTCACACTGACAAGTACCTGGATGTTGGACCCTCACCACCTTCCATCATCACCCTCTTGAGCTACATAGCAAAAGGGGAGGGATAAACTTGAATGAATCTACGATTTAAGAAGGAGATAAGATGAAGGTGAAGTGGATGAATATTGTCTTTCTTCCAACAGTCATGGACTTTAGGACAAGACCACACAAAAAATACACGCCGTACATAGCGTACTGATGGGAGGTATTCCATTCGAGACACACCCGTGATTTTCAGCCTCACTTTGAATTTGTTGCTACATGCAATGTCGACTTTATGATGGATTCCTGTAATGTTAGCATTTTAAACAGAGTGAAACAAGAAAAAAAAGTGTTGCGTATTGCTTTTTTATGTTTCCTTGTGAGTGTTGAGCATATTGTGCAAATACAAAACCTGATTTATGCTAACTGGGATAGTGCAGTTTGTTCTTGGGATCCTGCTCCACCTCTGATGAACACAAACAATATATGTTTTCTTTGAAAACAAAAGTACATCATCATCACCTCTGTTTTTCCCCCTCCACCATTCTGTTTTACACCACTTCTTTTCTAATGATCTTATTTGCACTTTGCATGTTCATCACCGCAACATTGTGTGCACTTTTTGTTTGTTTTTCTCCTCCCCAATTAAAAAAAAAGTTGTTAGCTGCTTGTGTTTGTGGGAGTCCTTGTTGAATTCACGTTTTCTGTGCGAGCAAACTGATCCAGCCACATGATGGCGCTGTTGTACTGCATATTGCGCAATGTAGGACAGAAGTACACAAGTGCGTGAAGAGAAACCAGACAAACCATTATTCTTCCATTCTAGTGTGTCTTGAAGACGTAGCTACCAATCCCAGTAAACAGTGCGGTAAAGACCGGGAATCTTAGGCTGTTTTTCAATCAATTAATTCAATTCCTCCTGTCCCGAATCGATTTCTGCCGTTGCGGGCTTACCGGAAATGAGTGTTTGCCCTCTTCAACTCACCTTTTATGAATCGCAGCCGCTCGAGTTAGTCCCGCCCTCTTATGCTACGTAGCCAAGATGGCGACGATTAAGAGCGCACCCTTACCATTTGGGGCGTGTTGAGTGCAACATCCGGGTACCCGACAAGTGCACTGCATTGACTTGGCAGCGTAAACGCACTTAAAATCCTATTTGTGGAAGTGCGCGAATTGAAACAGTCGTAATTCCAACGGCTCAGGGAGCCTGTCACTTGGGGCAAAGATCTTCTATTCTGAGACTGAGAACTCACTCTTTTATTTTTGCACACATACGTGACTACAAGATATGATGTAGCTGTATTTAAGTATTCTTTTTCGTACACTCCAATATAAATATACATATAAAAACCTAAATGTGCTACATACAAATTCCAATTCACGATGAGGACTTTTGTGAATGACCGGGCGTCAATGTGAGCATGCGCACTGGACACCTAACCTTAGAAATGTGTGCCATCTGCTTGCAAGTCGGTAGCGGCGCATCATGACTTGCTTGTATAGACGATCTCCGTACGAGTCCAGCGTATCTGCTTGGAAGAAAAGCTTCTCTCTCCCTGTCTGCCATGACCGTGCCGCAGGACGACACTTTCCGCTCCCGGGACTGACCGACTGCTGGGTCCCAGATAGTTCCGTCAGCTTTCGGACATCATCACGGTCCACTTGCGGTCTTTTATGGTTACATTTGCGCGACTTGTGAACCCCAGCTGCTGGCCGTTGAGGCTAGCTGGCTAGCAGAGTGGAGCTGGTCGGTTGTACAGTGACGTTAGCAAACAAGCTAATTAGCCAGAAAGACTCAACCCTGGATTACCGTTTTTTGATTTCCAAGTCTACTATCGAGTCCTAAAAGTGCACACAATGAAGATAACTGTGGATTTTGAGGAATGTTTGAAGGACTCTCCACGCTTCAGGTGAGCCTTGTCAACTAACTGTCCATTTGACCCCATGTACTGCATGTTTATCATAAAAGTATGTTGCTAGCTTTGTGCTCAACAGCAGCGAATTACCGCCAGTTTAAAAAAACTTTATTGAAACACAATTCACAAGAAAAGTAAAATCATACAGAATTGTTAGCTGTTTGTTGCCTTCCAGTTTTCTATATTTATTCCTGAGGAAAGCTGAGGCCAGTAGGCTACCAGAGCCATAGGAAACTAATATAAATAAACAACATGAATACAGAATGCATAAACCACTGTTTATTTATTCTCAATGCTCTTTTAGTGTTGGTCTGGTCAACCAACTACACTGTTTGTTTTAATATTAAATGGCCACATGTGTAAATGTCGTATAACAAATTGTTACTTTATTTAGATTTTTATATTAGTATGAGTTTGTATATTTATTATGAGAATTATATAACAATAAAAACCACAGATGTACAATTTTAATTATTTTTCAAATAATTATGTTATATTTTCATGCCCTTGTGTCATCATAACCTGATATTTTTTCCGACTTTTGTTTCCGTGTTTGCGTGGGTATTTGATGGGTACGCAAATATGTTTATATGAATATGTTATATATGAATTCAGTGGTTCTCAAGTATTTCTGGCGGACAAACTGAACTGGGAACTGAAACCAGCGAAATGCAAGAAAATGGAGCAAAACGTCCAAGCATAGTCAAGAGTCAAATTGCATGCCGAGTACCAAAATCTCATTCATGTTGGCAGGACAGCACTAATATTGAAATTACTTCCCTTTTTGTTCAAAATGGGGGAAAAAAAACACAAAATATGCAGTACTTAAATTTGATTGGACTTTTATTTATCCCATAATTTGATCTAAATGGTTATAAAATTAGCGAAGACATTATTGCAGCTTGACTAGGTCAATCACTAATAACATATTTATGGATCTTTACCCTTTATCTCTTTACCCTTGGACCCAAAATGCTCCGTCTCATGTCCCATAAGAGATGTTGGATGATGGCGTTTGCCAATCATGTCACGATGCCACCCACCGTGATGTGAGGGTGTGACCTTCACATGATGCCCGGACACACTTCACAGCCCAAATGAGGTCTTTGGTATTTGAGACTTGACGTGGTCTTGGCTGCAGGGGCCATCTCCGCTCCTTTCAAAAGGGGGATACTTGCTCCCCGCTTCCTTATTTTTTTTTCTCCTTTTCTATTTTCCAGACATTGAAGAAACCGCCTCTGTCATATTTTTTTTCCTTGGGCTCTGCATTTTTTGATGCTGCAACATCCTCTCTCGTTACACAAATGAGGAACAGATGTTAGAAAGTCATTTGTTGAGCATTTTAGCGTGGGAGGATATTGTTTTAGTGTGCCAAAAAGAGCATCTTGGGTTGTTCTGATGGTTGGAGTTGGCTGGTCATCCACCAATAATCACAACTTAGCTGGAATTGCTAATGTTGAACGCGAGTGCCCGAGTGCTGGGTGATCTCCGCATTTGTTCCGATTTGTCTATTTTACCATAGAATACAAAAAAACGATGTAATTAGCTTAATTAGATTGTTCCAACTTGTTGTCGGTGGGTGACACTGACCTATTTTGCTTATGTCGTGAGAAATATTCGTCATGTCTAGGGTCGGAAACGATACCGACACCCCCGTATACCAGCTTTGACAAGCGGGCTACGTAGCTGCATCGGTAGCCGCCTCCTGGCTGGATTAGCATCGGCCATAAATCCTAATCCAGTAATCCATGCTTCTCAAATAGGGGGGGCGGTGAACAGTCGGGGGGGGGGGGGGGGGGGGGGTGAGAAGCAATGGTAGTGCAGACCTGCCAACGTGTACAAATTTACTGTACTCAACATGCAGTTTGTTTCTTGAGCTTCAAGTTGACTCTGTCCAGGACAGATGATTACATATTCTTAGTTTCTTAGAAAGAGACATGCTCCGTATCTTAGCGTGACGGAAGACGACAACAGCGCTAAAAGCCTTATCTGTTTTTGAATCGTACGTTAACCCGTGTACGTATGTGTGTCAAAGAAATAGTATTTATTTGGGTTTGCCAACTCTGACAAGTTGACTTTGTGGGGGGTTTCTTTCCCCCTCTGTGTTCCGATTTCCATAACGAGAAAATGCAGAGTCATTCCAGACGGTCGGAGGTTGTCGTCAGTGAGCTTGGATTGATCAGTTCGAGATACAAGACAAGCTGCGGTAGACGAGTCGTTGTTGGCCATGGACTGGAACGGATGAGCCATGACGTTTTGGTCATGCTCAAGTCATGTGATACGGCTCCTGTATTGTATGGCTGTTTATACTCTTTTTATTTACAACATATTGCGCAACTGCAGGGTCTTGAGACACATGCTAACTTGCAAACTAGAGAGCTAGCGACCTAAACGGTAGCCTTCAAGTTATTTCCTTTAAACTTAAATAGCCAAAAACTTACCACTTCCACAAGGATAGGGAGGATAACTATTTTTTTAATATCTTTTTTACCGTGCAGCTCCACTTTCTAGTGTTTATTTCCCAGAATCCCCTGCAGCCATTGCCCCATTCATCCCCTTTCCTCACGCTGCAGTCGCCTTATCATGTGTTGGTATGAATCAGAGAATCGTTTGGCGAATGACGAGTGTGGACGAATGAGTGGAGAAACGCGGACTGTATGAAAAGCACGATGACACACCAGCGGACCGGAGCGCCGCTCTGATTTGCTCAACATCTGTTTCCATTTTGGTGTTTGCTTTCAAGTCTGTGCCAGAGAATATGGAGCCCCCGAAGAGACGGGCTTGTTTTCAAGCGCTAATTTGGCACAATCCTTTTTTCCTTTTTTTTTTGCACTCGTGCTCATTTTAGACCGATGCTGTCTGTGTTCATAAAGCTTCCAGCCTGGAGGAGACGCCATGATGTAGTTAGACATAGACATAGACATAGACTCCCTTTATTGTCATTGCACAAAAACACAGTAGTGAAATTGCCAACGAAATGTCGTTGCCTGGCTCCCATATAATAACAGACACAAAAGAAGATAAGTAATAATAAATAATAATAATAATAATAATACTGTGGAGAATAGATAGAACAGACACCAAATATGAACAACATAATGTAAAGTGCAGCGTGAACAGTAAATTGCCCAAATAATTTAAATAAATTATAATAATGATGTAAGGGGGCTTATTTGGCATTGAGCAGTCTGATGGCCAGGGGGAAGTAGCTGTCTTGTTTTTGGGTGATGTTGACTTATTTTGGCTACTAAGAGTATCTGTATGAACAATTCTGCCTTTACTAAAATAACATAAGACTTTTGGACGAACTCATTGTTTAGTTATTTTCACAAAAGGCTGAAAGGTTGAAAGTAGCATTTCAACCTATTTACCACTTTCTAAATACAGTTTTGAACACTATTAGAGCCCTCTAGCCATGAAATAACACCCCTACAGTCAACTTTACACTTCTATTACCCAGTATAGTAGATATAATCAGCCATTTAAGACATAAATAAGACCCATATTGCTTGTGTGATGCTGTGGGTAGAGTTCAGTTTTAGCTCGATTACGGCCACAACAGGAGGCCATTTTGTTTTGATTATGATGTTATTATTGTGCCCGGTGTCAGATGATTTAAAGTCTTTTCCGGTTGGCTAACGGGCGGCTCCTTCGGGCAGCGCGGGTGTCTCCACGGGTGTTCTGGGTGCCGTCATGGCGACGCTGCCGTTTTCGGCAGTTGGTGGGTTTTGCGGAGCGTTCGGTGTGAGGTGTCTCAGTCAGTTGGGGAGGTGCCATGCGACAGACGCCATTTTTGTTGACACGTGGGGAAGAAGCCGAATTTGCTCACCCTACAGGACAGTACCGGGAATCTTGCCTCGTTGGAGTTTTTTTTTTTTTAATTAGCGGGTATTGGCATTTTTAATGATAATAATAATAATAATAATAATAATAATAAAAATAATAATAATGCTATCGAGTTATATGTCATGTATGTATGAAAGAATGGGCGACGTGATCCTAGCTTTCCTTACCATGTGGAGTAAGTCAGCCAATCCAAGGATGTGGACTTAAACGGGAATGAATGAAAAATGTAGCACTCCCGCTCCCAAGTAATTAGCGATGTTGTCGTTCCCGCTTAATCCCGCTAACATGACTGCTCACTCCATATCAGTGTTGCGTATTTGGAGCTCGGCTGGGTTCCATGGCATGGCGTTCCTTGACGCCGCTTCCCCTGAGTCACTGACAGCTGGTCCAGTCAGCAGACGCCAAGGCTGCACCTGGTGAGCAGCGCTCATGTTGCCCTGATGAGTCTCTCCTGGTGGGGGGGGGGGCAAGCTGCTTGCTTGTTAGCATGCCGGCCTTGTTGCCGTGTGATTGAATTAATCTACAGTCCATTTCCTTTTTAATGGTTATCCGCCATGGTAATTAACAGATAATTATCCTGAGTGCTGGCAGCTCTCCTGCTATGTCGGAGAAAGTGGCCAGGCTTTTTTTAGGATGTATAAATAAGGATATTTTGTTTGGAATTGGGTTTTGTCTCATAAGAAGATTTCAATAGGTTGGGACTTTATGCTTATTTTTATTACCGAGCAGCTGTCAAAAACACTAAAGCAGGGGTGTCAAACACGCGGCCCGTGGGCTAAATTTGGCCCGCAGGACACTAGTTTGAGGCCCCCGCCTTGATATGAAAGTTTAATGTTAGTGCGGCCGGCGCAAGTTTGATATGGATGCTGTATGGTATCATGTACCCAGAAAAAATTATTACGTTTGATTAATGTTCATGTTAAAGGTTAAATAACTGTTAATAGTTATCCTCCCTATCCGTGTGGAAGTGGTACGTTTTTGGCTATTTAAGTTGAAAGGAAATAACTTGAAGGCTACCGTTTAGGTCGCTAGCTCTCCAGTTTGCGAGTTAGCATGTGTCTCAAGACCCTGCAGTTGCGCAATATGTTGTAAATAAAAAGAGTATAAATGTGACTATAGTCGTGTTTTGTCATGTCTACAGGGCTCTAATAATGCTTTGTTCATTCAATCATTCTTGATTTGTTTATTTATTTTTCATCTTATTTTGTGTAGAAAAATAAAAATTAAGATATTTGAGAACAGTGGAATGTTTTATCAGAGCTTTTCTTGTAAAAAATTGGAACCAAAGCGAAGTTTTTAAATTTTTTTTGTTTTTAATAAATGCGTTTTTTTTTTTTTTTTTGGAAAACCTGATGCGGCCCAGTCTCACCCAGACCCGAGCTCCAGTGGCCCCCCAAGTAAATTGAGTTTGAGACCCCTGCACTCAAGACATATTTGATTGTGGCGTAGACCAGAAATAGCCATCAACTAGAAGTGTAAACATTCGTAGGGTGTGAGGTAAATCTCCAAATCTCAACCTCCCCTTGGAAGCACCCATAGAATTCCCCAGCAGCCATGTGGAAATGTTCATCTTTCTAATGATGACTTCATCTTGTCGAAAGCAGCCATTTCTGGGTCCCTCCGTAGTTGCGCTGCTCCGTCTTTGAACAATCACAGGATCTCCGTTCTTCACGTTTGGAACTGCACTGTCCGTCACCTCAAGTTCCAGCCCAGAATGTCACCAATGAGCAAAGATGGTGGACATTGGACTGTAAAATAATAGCATGCTATTATAGTAGCAGGCTTGACTTCAAAGGCTTTTTGTCAACATCTTTAATAAACTGCTTTAGTTTTGTTGTTGAATTAATTGCGTGATTAATTAGTGGTTCTGCCCACAAATTAATTGTTTCTGAGAGTCCCAAGTGGATTGTCGGAGTCGGGGCTTTAGTAAACGTAAACAACAGTCTTTACATATTTAGTCCGGATACACACATGTTACAGACAACCTTATTGTGATTCTCAATCTGTGGTCCCAGAACCCCCAATGGTCCATGAGCCATAGTTTAGGGGTATGATTTTATTTTGGAAATAAATTAACATGGCCAAAAATGTACTTGAATACGCATGAGGATTTTAAGGGGATCTCTGGAAGCGGTCCGTCTTCACCAGAGAGGGGAAACTTTGGCTCTGGTGCTTTTTGTTTACGCTGGTTGCTCACAGGAAGTGCAGCCCTTTTGAGTCATCCATAATCCGAGTGGATGACTCAATTTTACTGGCTACCCTGAGAACCTTTGCACTATGTTTACCAACCACCGCAACGCAGGTGTCATTACTCTTCTCCGACATGCCAGCACACAACCACATCTAAAGTGTTAGTTTTTAATGGCCGCCTTGTTTTTAGTTTGGATTTAAGCGCTCATGACACCAAAAAAAAGCTTAATAAAACATGTTTGTCATGCCGCTGTCATAGATAAATAAACAACCGCAAAGTAGGAGAGAAATGAAGTGGTGCAAGTTTTCTGAACCCACCTCATGTTGGCTGCGACGTCACGAGCAGAGGACGTTTCAGGATTCAAACACAAGGAGCCAGGATCTGGCAGAAAAGCCGAAAAAGTGTTAAGTGATAACGATGATAACACACAAAGACATGCTCATAAATACTTTTGTTTGGGACTGTCAGGAAGTAACACTGACAGCTCTACAAAATAAAAGACCAGTGCACAACGGTCATTGCTAATTTAGCCCTGGATTGAAACCTCATACTGTTATTGTAATATTCCTAGGATACATCTAGTACAAAAACTATGGATTTAGTACTTACAGATCAAATATATTCCATTCATTTTCTATGCAGTAATAACACAATAACTAATGCTGTCTTATGAGGCCGCATGGTGTTCTAACGGTTAGCATGGTGTTCTAACTGTTAACATGGTGTTCCTAACGGTTAGCATGGTGGTCCTAACGGTTAGCATGGTGGTCCTAACGGTTAGCATGGTGGTCCTAACGGTTAGCATGGTGGTCCTAACGGTTAGCATGGAGGTCCTAACGGTTAGCATGGAGGTCCTAACGGTTAGCATGGTGGTCCTAACGGTTAGCATGGTGGACCAACGGTTAGCATGGTGGTCCTAACGGTTAGCATGGTGGTCCTAACGGTTAGCATGGTGTTCTAACGGTCCATCAACAGGCATCCTACACAAGAAAAGTAGACTATGTCCGCTGTCATAATGGGAACACCGCATCACGCCTACCAAAGTGGTTCTTCTCAACATCAATATCATAATACTTTTAAAGAATTATGTCCCACCCATCCTAAAAAACACGGTGGCTTTTAATGGCATAAACAGGCCGGGTCTGAAGAGGAAGAAAACCATCCTTGCTGTGGTCAAACGGTTGCTCTTCAACGAGACCGAGGACCTAAACATTCCTTCAGTGCTGAATTGGCCTTTTCTTCTTCGTGTGGCTGACTTCTTTTTTCATCTCTAAGGCCCGTAAACTTGGTCCAACCACACCTCGGTCTTTATCTGGGCCGAGCTGCAACCTCGTTACCAAACTCCTCAACCGCAATGTCTCGCCTCTCACGTTTGTTTTGTCCCATTCGGTAAAGTGCATTGACGGAAGACATGTCTTAAATCGGCAACACGCCGTATTATTTTGTTGTTCGGATGGCTCCGAATGCTCGCTTTCAGAGAGTATTTTCCAACACGGACTTCCTGGTTTGGGTATTCCCGAGTACAAGCTGTAGGTCTGCCCTCTGTTTTGTCTTGGGAGTATGACCAATCACGGTGGAGTTGGGCGTGCCTGGGTGGAATACATTAAAGAATTTTGGAAATCCAAGGACATCCAACTGGAATAGGTGCAGATTGTGGAAGATCTAGAAAGCTTTGTGTGCGGGTTCCACAAGTCCATACAAAAGGGCCCAGCATGAGCATAATTGGTTCCCTTTAAGGCAGGGGTCTCAAGCACGCGGCCCGCAGGCCAAATAGGGTCCGCAGGACACTAGTTTGAGGCCCCTGACTTGATATGTAAGTTTAATGTTAGTGCGGCCCGCGCAAGGTTGATATGGATGCTGTATGGTCTCATGTACCCAGAAAAAAATATTACGTTTGATTAATGTTCATGTTAACGGTTAAATAACTGTTAATAGTTATCCTCCCTATCCGTGTGGAAGTGGTAAGTTTTTGCCTATTTAAGTTTAAAGGAAATAACTTGAAGGCTACCGTTTAGGTGGCTAGCTCTCTAGTTTGCAAGTTAGCATGTGTCTCAAGACCCTGCAGTTGCGCAATATGTTGTAAATAAAAAGAGTATAAATGTGACTATAGTCGTGTTTTGTCATGTCTACAGGGCTCTAATAATGCTTTGTTCATTTTAATCTGAAAAAAATAATTTGTCTACCCACCAACTATATGTGGTTTCTTAAGTTTTTATTATTTGCACTTTTATTATTATTATTATTATTATATTTATTTATGACTGATTGATTGATTGATTTTCTTTATTCTTGATTTGTTTATTTATTTTTCATCTTATTTTGTGCAGAAAAATAAAAATTAAGATATTTGAGAACAGTGGAATGTTTTATCAGAGAAAATCGGAACCAAAGCACTGAAAAAGTTTGTATATTTTTCTGTTTTTAATAAATGCATTTTTTTTTGGAAAACCTGATGCGGCCCAGCCTTGCCCAGACCCCTAGCTCCAGTGGCCCCCAGGTAAATTGAGTTTGAGACCCCTTTTAAGGGCTGAATGGTGAAGTTCTGTAGGCAAACCACGGCTTTAAAGGGTCTCAAGCTGGGCCACAAAATGAAATTATGCAAGGGGACACATTGATATTTGAGTAAATATGTTAGAAGTTATGTATATATGCATCTCAGTTTTGGGATATTGCTGAAACATTTTGTTATTATAAACTTTGGTCTTTACTTACTCCCCCATTTGTACAAATATTGTTTTTTCTTAGAATATTCTGACTTTAAAAAGCATATAATAGTTCAAATCTACAAAATTACACATTTTTTCCCTTTTATTATTACAAATCTCTTCCTTAACTTGCCACTTTTTTCTTTGTTAGAATACGACTTTGACTTCATTCTTGTATTCATAAAAGTATTTTTTCCCCAATTTCCAACTATTTCATCTGTCTAGTAATTGTGAGTTTATTCTCATAATATTTTGACTTTATTCTTCCATTATTTAAACTTTTTTTTGCCGCACGTTGGCCTGCCCAATGCCAGTGCAGAGCAAAGGCAAGCAGCCCAAATAGAATATCTCTGCTTTTATTCAGCACCTTGTGATGAGGTGACAAAGGCTGTTGTGTGAGTCTGTCTGTTTTGGCAAGCCTGCGTTGCTTAACTCCTTTAATCCTGGAGCCAGACAAGGTACGATACCCGCATCACCCGCCCATCTTCACGGCAGCAGCAGCATGCGGGCTCTCGGTTGCCGTGGTTGGCTTATTGACGCTACTTGGTAGGCATTTGTCATCACACAACAATTTGAGATGCGAGACAGAGACAAAGAATGGTTGCATGGTACGTTTTATGTAACGCTTATATCCTCACCAGGGGTCGCGGGAATGCTGGAGCCTATCCCAATCTATCAACTCCATATTCTATGACCATACATCTACTTTGACTGGCTTGTGTAAATCCTCATAGTGTCACCATACATACACAATATTTGGTTGACGAGGACAAGACAAGATTTGAACATTTGGAAAAACTACAGTGATAAAATATAAAATATAGGCCTGTACGGACTTTTTAAAAATGTAAGTCACAAAACAAACATTCATGTTGATTGGCAGGCAGGATTTATCGTTTAGATCAAGGGTCTCAAACACGTGGCCCGCGGGCCAAATGTGGCCTGCAGGACACTAGTTTGAGGCCCCCGCCTTGATTTGAAAGTTTAATGTTAGTGCGGCCCGCGCAAGTTTGATATGGTGCTGTATGGTATCATGTACCCAGAAAAAATTATTACCTTTGATTAATGTTCATGTTAAAGGTTAAATAACTCTTAATAGTTAAGTGGTAAGTTTTTGGCTTTTTTAAGTTTAAAGGAAATAACTTGAAGGCTACCGTTTAGGTCGCTAGCTCTCTAGTTTGCGAGTTCGCATATGTCTCAAGGCCCTGCAGTTGCGCAATATGTTGTAAATAAAAAGGGTATAAATGTGACTATAGTCGTGTTAAGAAACCATATATAGTTGGTGGGTAGACAAATGATTTTTTTCAGATTAAAATGAACAAAGCATTAGAGCCCTGTAGACATGACAAAACACGACTATAGTCACATTTATACTCTTTATTTAAAACATATTGCGCAACTGCAGGGTCTTGAGGCACATGCTAACTCGCAAACTAGAGAGCTAGCGACCTAAACGGTAGCCTTCAAGTTATTTCCTTTAAACTTAAATAGCATAAACTTACCACTTCCACACGGATAGGGAGGATAACTATTAACAGTTATTTAACCTTTAACATGAACATTAATCAAACGTAATAATTTTTTCTGGGTACATGATACCATACAGCATCCATATCAAACTTATGTGGGCCGCACTAACATTAAACTTTCATATCAAGGCGGGGGCCTCAAACGAGTTGAGACCCCTGAACTAGACACTTAGCATAAAAACTCTGGACTGTTCTAGGGAGTAAAATGAACAAAACTCTGCAGGGGATCAAATTCTTTTTTCCCTACTGTCGACAGAAATGTAGTGGACCAAATGAAGGTTTGTTTTGGGGAGCTTGGTGCTAGTGCATCCTTTTCACATGAAATACACCCAATAGCTGTTTTGACCTTCCATTTCAGTGGTACATCCTAAAGCTTGGAGGTCATCCTTACCCTGGCATGGATTCAGGTTGATGCCGTTCAACCCCTCCGGTGTGTACGTGTGTCAGCTTTGACGCGGCAGGTCATTGAACCGACCCTTTTGGTGCCAAATTTGGTTTAGTCAGACTGTGTTTTTTCTCCAGCATCTCTTGTTGAAAGCCGCCATGGTGCCAGAGGATGTTGGCTATCTGAACGGAACAAACAGACGCAGGGAGCATTTGGCAAACGTAATCCAGCTGCTTTAATCAGACCAGTTTTGACAAAGCTGCTTTGCTATCGCTGTCAGGGCTCCTGCGTTTCTTACGCTTGGCGTTCCTAACAAGGTTAAGGTTAAGTATTGCATGTTTTTCACTTTCAGTGTGCTATACGTGAAAGGGTTTGGAGGATGAACACGCGCAGATGATGACCAATGCAATTGTAACATTATGTCAACAAGCTGGAAAGATGGATAACACACGGCCCTCATCTTGTCAACCTCCACAGGGCTACCATCGAGGAAGTGGAGGGGGACGTGTGCGAGTTGGAGTCCAAGCTGGACAAAGTGAGTACAACACGACACCGTTGGGAATCTGCTCTGAGGTGTCGACGCGGCGCGTCTCGGCTGTAAACAGGCGTTCTCCCACACACGGAACACGCGTCCTTCAAAGGAGGAGCGCCGTTTGCCCTCATGTCTGCGTAAACAAAATCAGTTTAACCCTCCTCTTGTGTTAGGGTCGGCACCGACCCGTTTTACATTTGAATGTATAAAAAGAATCACATAACATTTGTTTATTGCATCAAGGCTTTTTGACTTTGTCAGGAAACTCTATTTCAACAAAATAAAACCAAAAAAATCATTTTTACAAAATTTTAAAATAGTCTGGTTGAAATTATGACCACTGTATTGTTAGAGTCGGGTTTCGACCCGGTTATAATAATATGACTATAAAGCAATATTTTGAGACACAACTGAAATCATAAGTGTACAATTAGCCAACACAATGACAACCAGCTCCTCTTCTCATCATGGAAGCTTCTCATTTTGACCACTTTTCCAGTATACATGTGAGGTGAATTCACTCATTTGACTGGCTGATTTCACATTTACACTTTGGATCATGGAAAGAACACTTTGGATCATGGAAAGAACACTTTGGATCATGGAAAGAACACTTTGGATCATGGAAAGAACACTTTGGATCATGGAAAGAACACTTTGGATCACGGAAAGAACACTTTGGATCACGGAAAGAACACTTTGGATCACGGAAAGAACACTTTGGATCACGGAAAGAACACTTTGGATCACGGAAAGAACACTTTGGATCACGGAAAGAACACTTTGGATCACGGAAAGAACACATTGGATCACGGAAAGAGCACTTTGGATCACGGAAAGAACACTTTGGATCACGGAAAGAACACTTTGGATCACGGAAAGAACAATTTGGATCACGGAAAGAACAATTTGGATCACGGAAAGAACAATTTGGATCACGGAAAGAACAATTTGGATCACGGAAAGAACAATTTGGATCACGGAAAGAACAATTTGGATCACGGAAAGAACAATTTGGATCACGGAAAAAGCACGATCCATGATCCAAATTGTTCTTTCATGGAAAGAACATAATCCATGATCCAAATTGTTCTTCCCATGATCCAAATTGTTCTTTCCATGATCCAAATTGTTCTTTCCATGATCCAAATTGTTCTTTCCATGATCCAAATTGTTCTTTCCATGATCCAAATTGTTCTTTCCATGATCCAAATTGTTCTTTCCATGATCCAAATTGTTCTTCCCATGATCCAAAGTGTTCTTTCCATGATCCAAATTGTTCTTTCCATGATCCAAATTGTTCTTCCCATGATCCAAATTGTTCTTTCTATGATCCAAATTGTAAATGTGAAATCAGCCATCAGTCAAATGAGTGAATTCCCCTCGCATGTCTGGACCTTGTTTTTCTGCTGGTATACTGGAAAAGCGATCAAAATGAGAATCCCCTGAAGCTTCCATGATGAGAAGAGGAGCTGGTTGTCATTGTGTTGACTAATTGTACACTTATGATTTCAGTTTTGGCTCAAAATATTGCTTTATGATGATATTATTATAATTATAACAAAACAGTGGTCATAATTTCAAACAGACCATTTTAAAATTTTGTACAAATTTTTTTTTGTTTTTATTTTGTTGAAATAGAGTTTCCTGACAAAGTCAAAAAACATTGATGCAATAAACAAATGTTATGTGTTTATTTTAATGTAAAACGGGTCGGTGCCGACCCTAACACAAGAGGAAGGTTAAAAAAAATTATTGGAATTTTGAGAAAAAAAAAGAAAAATTCATGGGGGGGCTACAAAAACAGTTTTCCAACTGAGGGAAAGACTTTTTACGTCCATTGTTCCCGGACCCGCTGTGTCCTCGCCCCACCACCTCTGACTCTGGCCAGCCTTCACTTCCCTTCCTGCAGTAAAGAGGAAGGATCTTCTGGCGAGTGGGTGTGTCTTTTTAGCAAGCATAATGTGTGTGTGCTTGGGTGGATACTTTTCAACAGTCACACACACACACACACACGAGTAGCACACTCAACGGGGGCCAGCATGAAAGGACTGCATTCCCATTATTGTGTGTGAACTCTCCGGAGTCTTCCGCTTTCCCACATTGATGCGCCTCTAAGCGACTGGTCGGGGAACGGAGCTTCGAATACAGCCATGCTGCATTCATTGTGCCCCCCGTCGATTGGGAATCCACACTTGCTATTCATTTTTCCCCACACGAGGGTCTCAACCCTTGTAATCGCTAGAGAAACGGTTAATTTTGTGCTGTTTTAACACCGTTAAAAAGTTGTGTTTTTCAGACGTCTAATGATTGGAGTAAGGACAAATACACTAATGCCAAAATATTGTTTCATTGGATACGATAGAGGAGGAGTCACCAACGCTAACATGCCGTGTGTTAGAAATGTGGAGACAATTGGGGGAAGAGGATTGTAACGGCATTTCAATATTTCATATGCTTATATGAGGAGGGGTCCCTATCCCGGGGCTCTTAAAACAATATTAGATCCCAGTGGAACACCGTAGTAAGTTCCTTTCAAGAAAATACGTCATACATCTCAAGGTAGTGTACACACAAATCTGCATTCTTCTCACCTTGGACGGAAACGCCTCCTCCCCCATTGGCCAGGGGGTCGAGGGATCTGCTTAAAAACACACCAGCCTCATGGCGTACATCATTTTTAACGAATAGGTGTATATAGAAGATACCGGCCCTTTAAATGTGAATAGTTTCTCTGTACTGCTGTATTTTGGCTGAAGACATCTCTGTGGAAGAGAATGGAGGAAAGCCGATCTCTGTTTATGTTTGCATAACCTGAAATGACCCCCCCCCCCCGGCTCATAACTGAAAGATATGCCTTTTGTTATTTGTTAGTTTCCTTGTGGTGTCCAATGTCATCTTTAACATAAACTGATCTCATTTCATTCCCTTTTGTTTTGTTTTGTTGCTCAGCTGGTGAAGTTGTGTATCGGGATGATCGACGCCGGGAAAGCTTACAATGCTGCCAACAAACAGTTTGTCAACGGGATCCGGGAGCTGGCCCTGCAGTCCACCAAAGATGAGGTCATCGAGGTAAACAAGCAAATCCGGCCTGGACCACTTTAGACTCGATCCGTTGCAGTTATGTCATGACAATCTACCAACATTGGAAATATTATATTCTTGTCAACACGGTACTTTGCCATATCTTCCAAAAACATGACGTAACCTCGCAGATGTTGATTGGCTCGTCCTCTTTGAAGTACTCTAGCAGGCTACTCTGCTAAATGCAGTAAAACCAAACCAAGATGACAACTAACAAAATGGAAGTCACGGTTCTTCCTTCAAAATTGTGACAACAACCTGTGTTCCTCCTTCCAAATTGTGTAGAGACTATATTGGAGAGACCACAGGCACTGTTTCTCCTTCCAAATCTTGTAATGACTATTTTGGAGAGACCACAATCCCTGTTGATCCTTCCAAATTGTGTAGAGACTATGTTGGAGAGACCACAAGCACTGTTTCTCTTTCCAAATTGTGTAGAGACTATATCGGAGAGACCACAAGTCCTGTTTCTCCTTCCAAATTGCGTAGAGACTAATTGGAGAGACCACAAGCCGTGTTTCTCCTTTCACATTGTGTAGAGACTATATTGGAGAGACCACAAGCCCTGTTGATCCTTCCAAATCTTGTAGTGACTCTGTTGGAGAGAGCACAACCACTGTTCCTCCTTCCAAATCTTGTAGTGACTATGTTGGAGAGACCACAACCACTGTTCCTCTTTCCAAATCTTGTAGTGACTATGTTGGAGAGACCACATGCACTGTTCCCCCTTCCAAATATTGTAAATGACTATTTTGGAGAGACCCCAAGCCCTGTTGTTCCTTCCAAATTGTGTAGAGACTATTTTGGAGAGACCCCAAGCCCTGTTGTTCCTTCCAAATGGTGTAGAGACTATGTTGGAGAGACCACAAGCACTGTTTCTTCTCCCAAATTGTGTAGAGACTACATTGGAGAGACCACAAGCCCTGTTTCTCCTTCCAAATTGTGTAGAGACTATGTTGGAGAGACCACAAGCCCTGTTTCTCTTTCCAAATTGTGTAGAGACTATGTTGGAGAGACCACAGCCGCTGTTCCTCCTTCCAAGTTGTGTAGAGACTATATTGGAGAGACTACAAGCCCTGTTTCTCCTTCCAAATTATGTAGAGACTATATTGGAGAGACCTCAAGCACTGTTTCTCCTTCAAAATCTTGTAGTGACTGTTGGAGAGACCACATGCACTGTTCCTCTTTCCAAATTGTGTAGAGAGTATATTGGCGAGACCACAAGCGCTGTTCATCCTTGCAAATCTTGTAGTGACCGCGTTGGAGAGCTCACCGGCCCTGTTCCTGCTGTTCCTTCCAAAACGTAGTGAGACTATTTTGGAGACGCCACAAGTACCGTTACTCCTTCCAAAGCTTGTAGAGATGTTGGAGACCCCCCAAGTATTGTACCTCCAAAGCTTCTAGAGATGTTGTGTTTGTCTTGTCAAGCCATGATGAAGGTTGCATTTGATGATTGTTGTTGAATTGCGATGATGATGCGTTCATCTTGTCTTTCATTGGCTGATATTTGTCCCACTTCTCTCTCTCTCTCTCTCCGCAGTCCAGCCTGTCCAAGTTTGCTGAAAGCCTTCAGGAGATGATCAACTATCACACGGTACGCCGGCTCATCCATGTGAAACCGGATGTAGAGTCAAGAACTGAATTCCCCGCTGACAGCTGACTGATGGGAAAACCCAGCTGCATCTGAATTGCAGCAGTGACTTCCTGCCGCCCAGACGAGTCGACTCCTACACAAAACACGACAACTTTCCAACAAGACAATCTATACTCAACAAGCTGTCACCTTTTTGAAAAGCATATCTTAAAACAGGGGTCTCAAACTCAATTTACATGGGGGCCACTGGAGCTAGGGTCTGGGCAAGGCTGGGCCGCATCAGGTTTTCCCCCCCAAAAAAAACGCATTTATTAAAAACAGAAAAATATACAAACTTTTTCAGTGCTTTGGTTCCGATGTTCCACTGTTCTCAAATATCTTAATTTTTATTTTTCTGCACAAAATAAGATGAAAAATAAACAAATCAAGAATAAAGAAAATCAATCAATCAGTAATAAATAAATATAATAATAATAATAAAATGGTAAATAATAAAAAATTAAGAAACCACATATAGTTGGTGGGTAGACAAATTATTTTTTTCAGATTAAAATGAACAAAGCATTATTAGAGCCCTGTAGACATGACAAAACACGACTATAGTCACATTTATACTCTTTTTATTTACAACATATTGCGCAACTGCAGGCTCTTGAGACACATGCTAACTCGCAAACTAGAGATCTAGCGACCTAAACGGTAGCCTTCAAGTATTTCCTTTCAACTTAAATAGCCAAAAACTTACCACTTCCACACGGATAGGGAGGATAACTATTAACAGTTATTTAACCTTTAACATGAACATTAATCAAAGGTAATATTTTTTTCTGGGTACATGATACCATACAGCATCCATATCAAACTTGCGCAGGCCGCACTAACATTAAACTTTCATATCAAGGCGAGGGCCTCAAACTGGTGTCCTGCGGGCCACATTTGGCCTGTGGGCCGCATGTTTGAGACCCCTGTCTTAAAATGTATGCTGACAGCTGCAGTCGGTCGGCTGAGCTAACGTCGGTCACGTCAGCTGACTTTTTAGCGGTTGTTTCCCACTCGGCCATCTCTCGGCATGTGATCTGAAAACGGTGTGTTCGACAGAAGTAGCCACACTGCTCGTATTGTCCGTCCTGGTTAGGGAATTGCATAGAATCCATAGCAGGGGCGCGGTGCTCCTGGGAAATCTTGACAAGGAATCATGCCGGAATGAACGTGTGACTCAAAAAGAAGAGAAACAATCATGTCTGTCCTCCTTCTTTGCAGATATTATTTGACCAGGCCCAGCGATCCATCAAGACGCAACTTCAGACATTCGTTAAAGAGTGAGTATCCACTGAAATCACCATCATTCTATGTAGCATACATCATCTTCCTAAAATGACTTATGTAAGTGTCTTTTTGCTGGTTTGTTTTAGTTTGAGGAATTAGTGGAATTAGTCCTTTTTTTTGCCCCTGGCTCACCAAGGCTTAACACCCACATCGGGAGTCACCACCATGCTTCTCAGATAAAGCAGGGGAGTACCAAGAACAGAATTAGCAAGCAGCCTCGCAGCACCCACATATGACTTAATCTCGCTAAGCCTGAAGACATCTGAGGACAAATGTGGGACACAAGACGATGTATGCAAACACCGCCATTAGCATATTCATCATTTGACCGTGCTGTGTAACTATCACCCTGTTATCACCCTGCGTGTATTGGGTCACCAGCCACTTCATCTTTCATCCGAAAATGTAACGCCTTGTCTCCCTTTTCGCCAGTGACCTACGCAAGTTTAAAGAAGCCAAGAAGCAATTTGACAAAGTGAGCGAAGAGAAGGAGGCGGCGTTGATCAAGAACGGCCAGGCTCCTCGCAACAAGCAGCACGAAGTGGAGGAGGCCACCAACATCCTCACCGCCACGCGCAAGTGCTTCCGACACATCGTCCTCGACTACGTTTTACAGGTATGACAAAGATTTAACAAATGAACCAATGATTGCGTTGGATTTATTGATTTCAGCCTCTCAAATGTCACTTTTATTTGGAAGTCGTCCATGAAAGCAGACGTTTTAGATATTCAAAGCAGCGATGGCATTGTGGGCCAAAGCACTAATTGTTTGTGCAGCGTTATGTAGATTCGGTCCAAGGAGGGATTATCCGATGACTCTATCATGGAAACAACAAGCTTGAGATGAATCAAAAGAAAATAATCATTAGTTGCAGCCCAAGTCTGACTACAATAACAGTAAAGCTTTTGTACCTACGGTATACACACTCACAGGCAGGGGTCTCAAACTCAATTTACCTGGGGGCCACTGGGGCTAGGGCAGGGGTGGGCAAACTACGGCCCGGGGGCCACATCCGGCCCGCCAAGTGTTTGAATACGGCCCGCCCAATCTTTCCAAAGTATTTCATTTAAACTCAACATACAACCTGGCATCATGGCCTGAGCCAACCTTTTGATGGTTTTATCAATTTCGTTTTTTGACATGGTCTGTTGTTTACAAAGTGTTCCTGAAAAAAGGAACACAAGCACATAATAATAATAATAATTATTATTAGATTATTATAATTATTAGAACTACTATGATTATTACAATTATTATAGTAATGCTAATTATTATATTAATGCTAATTATTATATTAATTATATATAATATTGTTATATTTGCATATTTTACATAATAACAATATAATAATTATTTTATTTTATTGTAATTATTATAATATTTTATTATTTTTAAAGTATTTAAATATAAATATAAAATAATAAATAATAATAGCAGATTGCATGACAATTTTACAGATACAATAATACCAGGTGGACTGTTACGTGTAAAATATATAGTCTGCCCCCCCCCCATACATTTTGTCATATCCATGCGGCCCGCGAGTCAAAAAGTTTGCCCACCCCTGGGCTAGGGTCTGGGCAAGGCTGGGCCGCATCAGGTTTTCCCCCCCAAAAAAACGCATTTATTAAAAACAGAAAAATATACAAACTTTTTCAGTGCTTTGGTTCCGATTTTCTACAAGAAAAGTTCTGATAAAACATTCCATTGTTCTCAAATATCTTACTTTTTATTTTTCTGCACAAAATAAGATGAAAAATAAATCAAGAATAAAGAAAATCAATCGGCCAAATGAAAATCTCTCCCAGGAAGACATGACCAAACACGACTATAGTCACATTTATACTCTTTTTATTTACAACATATTGCGCAACTGCAGGGTCTTGAGACACATGCTAACTCGCAAACTAGAGAGCTAGCGACCTAAACGGTAGCCTTCAAGTTATTTCCTTTAAACTTAAATAGCCAAAAACTTACCACTTCCACACGGATAGGGAGGATAACTATTAAGTTATTTAACCTTTAACATGAACATTAATCAAAGGTAATAATTTTTTCTGGGTACATGATACCATACAGCATCCATATCAAACTTGCGCGGGCCGCACTGACATTAAACTTTCATATCAAGGCGGGGGCCTCAAACTAGTGTCCTGCGGGCCACATTTGGCCCGCATGTTTGAGACCCCTGCTCACAGGTATATAAGTGGAAATAATATTAAATATAGTAGAGAAATCAACCATTCTTAGTCAGGGTGCCAGATTCAGAACAAAATATTTAAACTCTATAGGACTAAAAACTATTAAACCCTCTCGAGGCACCTGAAGAGGCATAAGACAGTCAAAAGTGAGCATGTCAGCTGCAGCAAAGCATGCTGGGAAATGTGTAATCTGCCCATCCCACAGCTGCAAACATCACCCGGTGTTGTGATCAAATAGTGTAGCTTTTGAGGGAATGATGACAAAGCTGGTCCAATCGACATCACTTTATCGAAACAAACCACCTGTCATGCATCCACGGAATATCGGGAAGCTCACTGATGAATGGACACGTTACCCCCACCCAGTGTAAAAGCAGATATCTTCATGTGGGTGAGGGGGTCTACAACCTAAAGTTGAGTTTGACACCCTTGCCTGATGCCGACGTTGTGGACATAAACATGCTACTTTGTTGTCTTCTCCATATTGCTGTAACTTTCCATTACATTTTTGAAGCTCAATTATGCCATTTTAACACATTTGTCATTTTTCAAAACAATCTTCACAACAAGAAAACTCAGCTAAGGCGTGCATTTATTCTTTTTACGACCAGGAGCTTTAGAAATGCTGTACTTGCAAATCAGACATCGAAACAAAAAATCCTAATTCCCTGAGTCAGGATTAAAAATGCTGATGCGGCACAAGGGAGAATGAAGCTCAGCTGTGCCGGATTCCAAGTACACGCGTCGCGTGATAGCGGATGCAGCTGACGCCGTGTTAGTGATTGCTGTTAGCAGTTAGAAAGTCTGCATGCGTTTTGTGCAAACAGATGGGCGGAAGATGTATAGTTACCGATGTAAAAAGGCTATTTGCATGCTATTTGCGACAGAATGGGAAGGAAATGAAGGGAAAAATGCGGTAAATAGTAATAAATATGTTTGGTAGTATACTCCAATTTCTTATTGCATCATTTGTCTCCCTTGACAAGGCTCAGCCCTGACAGATTATCCTGCTTTCCTTATTGGAAATCTATGCGGCAAGCTGCTGGCACGGCCAAATGAAAATCTCTCCCAGGAAGTGGTCGAGAACTCTCCCGGAATTTGTGGCGTTTTGCGTAATTACACATGTCCCAGTCCAAAATGACACGCACGGCATGGATGAAAAGAGGCCGTGATGAGAGGAGCTACTTTTATGACAAAATTCCGCATCGTCGGTTGTCGTTCTTTGTACAAAAAGCGATATCATTTAATCAGTGAGACGACGTAACAGTTTTTTGCTCCGTGGCACTTTTGAGATTGGCAAAATCTAAAATAAAATGTATATAGTCTCCACTGATTTGCCAAAAACCCTGGTAGACGTCTACAGTCCCGCACTTTTACACGAAAATTAGCACACTAATGACTGAACACAATACACCCATGCATGGGAAGTGAGGGGGGGACGTTCAAATCCTCTCTGTGTTTCAATGTACGCCACTTTTTGCTATGACAGCCCTAAACACGGCACATACGTTTGGAAAAGCACATGAAGAGCGTGAAATAGTCATATCTGTCTTCCTACTTTGCAGTCCCAACCTTAGAGCACTTTGCACGGCCAATTAGCAATTAGCCGCACATTAATTAATATGAGATCTGGAGGCTAAAGCAGAGAAAGAAGTGCTGGAGGCAGGTAGCTGCAGTGCAAGATTGTAGCGTTATACAAATCCCCCCCCCCCCCCCCCCCGGTGTGAGTATCAGGAACTTTGGTTCTCCTTATGTTCTTCCCAATCCATGTATTACAGATCAATGTGCTGCAATCCAAGCGAAGGTCGGAAATCCTAAAATCGGTAAGCGGTCTTTGTCTTTTCCGTCACGTGGAGCGGAGTTGAAGGCGTGGATAACGTGAATAACGTGAGCGTCCTCTCCTCAGATGCTGTCCTTCATGTATGCCCACCTGACTTTCTTCCATCAAGGCTACGACCTCTTCAGTGAATTACAGCCGCTCATGAAACAGCTCGGAGGCCAGGTACGGCACGGCGTACACCCTTTTACCAACCTTCTGTACAATATTATGTATTATTTATAGTGCTGTGTTATTGCTCTTCTAGTCATTGAACGCATCTTAGGGGAACTTGATGTTATTCTGAACCAAACTATTCTAAATTGTTAAAATCTTGATCTTCTAGTGTCACCCTAGGGACATTTTTTATTGGCATATTGTAGTGGAATGAATTCATAATTAATGACACATTATTAGATAATTAGATGAGACTCATTTGCTTTGTACAATACAACACAAAGCTAAGATGCGGACATTTTATTCTGATGTATTTGCATATATGTGCCTGCTTTGGATTAACGCCCAAAACCCTCCATCGTACTGAATGAAATTTGAAATTTGTCCGCCCCTGGTTCTTAGAGACGTATTTAGGAAGCACTGCAGCCACTAGAGGTGCTCCACAGGGCACGTTTGTATCCATGGGATACCAAGCGACATGACATGGGTCAAAATTTTTAGAGGTTTTGCTTGGAATTAGATGCTCTGATTATAATTAAAGCAACCAGTAGACTTTCAGTATTTGTGTATATAAACACAACAAGGTAAGACAGTGTAACAATATCAGCCAAGTAAGACCCCCCCATTGTTGGAGCAAAATAAAGGCAGAAACCACTATGGACTCGCATTGAAGGCTTTGGCTTTTTGCCCCCCTCACGAGGATGGCATGATGTTTGGCTCCAACCTGCCCACCTCCAGGAACAGAAGGACTTACCTTCTTGTGACATCTGGGCTGCCTCTGATGCTGTCTCTCAAGTAAATCTGTTATCCTTTGACAAAGAGACCCTCCCTATATGCCCATGTCTGACTTGGAGATGATGATCTCAGTACAACGAGGAACGAGGAAGAGAGCAATGTGTTTTTCCTCACCCTCAGACTCATAAGAGTTTGGAGTCAGCTGAGGGAATGCCGCTGGGAAAGAAGGCTTCTGGGTTGTAAGGCAGCGGTTCCGTGACTGGAGCACGAGACACCAAATAAGAGGGCATTTCACCGAAGTGCTTGGAAGACCGGGACAGGAACGCCAGTCAGAGAAGAGCAATACAGCGCATGAGGCTCCTGGAAAGGAGTTTGGACCTGACGGCTTGTTTGTGAAGTCCGGACAGTTTAGACAGCATTCCTCGAAACTGGAGTGGTGCGTGGTTTCCAACTCTCATTGGCTGAAATTAGAGCTTTTCTAAGAAGAAGCCCCGCAGGACAGGATGAGCTCTGGAGCCTAATATTCCCACACAAGCAACGTAAAACAACGAGGCATCTACTGTAAACATGTGGAAGAGGAAAACGAGGAAAACTGGGACCGTGAAAGGTGGCTGTGAAGCACACGTAACCGTGGCCCATGTGCTTCCACGCTGAGCTCCGGAGCCATCACCCGAGCCATGGTAAGCAAGGACAGGAGGACTGTGGATTATTTCCGTCCCGTCATGAAGCTGAAGAAGATGGAGAGGCTGTGCAGGGAGGCGTGGAGGAGCTGTCAGCAGGTCTGATAACACCACAAACACATCACTGACGCTTCTTTTTAACTCCTCGCTGAAGGAGACGCCAAAGAGTCACAATACGTACGCGGCTAAGGGTTGTTGGGTAAACATGGCGTCGTTACACAATGGCTACGTTGGAGCTCCACACAGACAGATAGACCATCTGGACCTGACTGGACTTGTTGTTATGGTTGTGACAGAGGGAAAATATTTCTCATTTGATGCTATCAGATGGCCGCTCTGACGTCCACCCATTTCCTGTCAAACAAAGCAAAAGGCACAGCCCCACCCCCCAGGAAGATCTCTTTTGGAAGCACCAGATAGCTGCCTGTTCCTGTCCAATGTAATATACAGCATGAAAGTTAGGGAGATGGAATATAATATTGGGGAATGTATAACTTCAGTCAAATACTCTTCCTGGGAATTAAACACAAGAAGTTAGGAATATTTCAGATCCGTTTCAGGATAGATTTCTCCATAATCCTTACAGGTGAACAGCTTCCCTAATTTGGAATGTCCAACATGGGCCATACCCTGGTCTAGCATGGCCACACAGTCAGGAGGTCTGACTGTTAAGAAACAAAAATTTCTTAAAATGTATTAAAGATAAGTTACAAATGTCAATGTCAAAAAACATGTTTTTTGAGGAATACCTGGAATATGAAATGATACAAAAATTTAATAACAAAGATATTTCAAGAAAACAACCTGACCGGGTCATTTTTGACCCACTTATGGAAGATTGGGGTAGCAACACAAAAACTAAAATTTCTTAAAATGTATAAAAGATAAGTTAAAAATGTGAACGGCATGATATCAAAAACAGGTTTTTTGAGGAATACCAAGAATATGAAATTATTAAAAAATTTCATTACAAAGATATTTCAAGAAAACAACCTGACCGGGTCATTTTTGACCCACTTATGAAGGTTGGAGTAGTAACACAAAAACAAAAAATTCTTAAAATGTATAAAAAATAAGTTAAAAATGTGAACGGCATGATATCAAAAACATGTCTTTTGAGGAATACATGGAATATGAAATGATAAAAAAATGTAATTACAAAGATATTTCAAGAAAACAACCTGACCGGGTCATTTTTGACCCACTTATGGAAGGTTGGGGTAGTAACACAAAAACAAAAATTTCTTAAAATGTATAAAAGATAAGTTAAAAATGTGAACGGTATGATATCAAGGGCGGGGCGCTGGTTGCCCACACCAGGAATTCTCACAAAAAGTCTTCATACGCCAGACCCCCCCCTAAATATTCAGTTATAAAAAGTGGCGTCCACACGCATTCACACAATATCTGGTTTAGAAATTCCAGCTTGAGTAGAAATGTGTGCACGCAACTGCGCCTCAAATTACGGCCTTTCCACGCCTCCGCTTTACCATTGAAGGCAATGTGGCGTCCATTTTTAGAGAGCCTGGAGTATACACGCGCATATTTCCATGTCAGGTTATGGTAACTGAACTCAATCTTTCGAGATGAGACCCCTGGTCTTTCTCTACTTCTCGGGCGATGGAAGGTCACCTCCCTTGAGAGGGGACTATTTTTTTTTTTGGCTTTACTCCTGGACCTGTAATGGGATACCGCGCCTTTTGTCCTGCATTCTGATTGAGGTCACATTGTGGCAGCAAACTGCCAATGAACGCCTCGGAGCGAGCTGGCACATTTTGTGGCATCCCTCTATGACCGCCAGCATTTGTCGCTTTCATCTCCGCTCAGAGGATCCCGGTCTTTCCGTCTCCGCATGCGATGTTTACGTCTTGAAGAGAAGTCATTCATTTCCCGCCAGGAGGAAAGAGCGTCTCTTCGCTTCATTCGTCGAGATAGAAAATGAAGCACTTGAGTGCAATGGAAGCCGACTCCATTTGGGACGCTCGATGGGCCTGGAAAAATGTCACACTTACTTGCGCACCGTGTCGTCGTGGTTGTTCAGACAAACCCGAGCGTGAGCAGGTGGTTCGCTTAGCACGCTTGACTAATCGTTTGTTTCTTGCAGTTGGACCAGCTGGTGGTGGACGCCGCCAAAGAGAAGAGGGACATGGAGCAAAAACACTCCACCATCCAGCAAAAGGTACAAATCCGCCCTCTTTCTTTCGGTTTGGAACCAAAGTGGACGAAACAGCGCAGTTAGTAATTATGACCGACTTCTTCATTTACGTTGACTCCGCCCAGCAGTCGCAAACAACACAATATGAAAAGACACGGACTCTAAACCAAGATACAACCTTTTCTTGGTGCCCTTGCTGAGCTTTCCATTAAAAATAACGAGGTTCTCTCAAGTGGGGGGGGGGGTTGATATCTCGGGGGACTTAACTTGTACTCCACAGCCACACTGCCTAGTCCAGTACGACTGTGATTACTGCCCACCGGTCCCAAAGTTTCTCAGGGCCTGAGGCTGCCTTGTATATGTGGGCTCATTAACCCACGAGTGACTGGACCCTACACTCTTCCATAAGTGGCTCAAAAATGACCCATACTAGAATCAATGCCTTTTTATGCCAATTTTGCCATTTTGGTTAGGAATAATCACTTGTATGATATTTAGTATTATATTTAGGACCACACAAGAATGATTTCATGTTAGAAACGTCTTCATTTTTCACTTTTTTACATCTTTAAAAAAGAAAATGACCCCGTACAACAATAGAAAATGTGAGGATCCATTGTGTGTTGCATAAAGGTAAGTTAAAAATGTGAACGGCATGATATCAAAAACATGTTTTTTGAGGAATACCTGGAATATGAAAAGATAAAAATTTTAATTACGAAGATATTTGAAGAAAACAACCTGACCGGGTCATTTTTGACCCACTTATGAAAGGTTGGGGTAGTAACACAAAAACAAAAATTTCTTAAAATGTATAAAAGATAAGTTAAAAATGCGAATAGCATGATTTCAAAAATATGATTTTTGAGGAATACCTGGAATATGAAATGATAAAAATTTTACATGAGGAAGCTATTTCAAGAAAACAACCTGACCGGATTCATTTTTGACCCACTTATGAAAGGTTGGAGTAGTAACACAAAAAACAAACAAAGTTAAAAATGTGAACGGCATGATATCAAAAACATGTTTTTATTTTTGAGGAATACCTGGAATATGAAATGATAAAAATTTTAATTACAAAGATATTTCAAGAAAACAACCTGACCGGGTCATTTTTGACCCATTTATGGAAGGTTGAGGTAGTAAATCTTAAAATGTATGAAAGATAAGTTAAAAATGTGAACGGCATGATATCAAAAACATGTTTTTTGAGGAATAATTGGAATATGAAATGATAAAAAAAATTTTCATTACGAAGATATTTCAAGAAAACAACCTGACCCATTTTTGACCCACTTAGTATGCATCTAAGGGTTAAATAGCTGTGGTGCAAGAAAGGTAAAGACGGCCACGCCCATGGCAACAAAATGTTAATGGGCACGCCCATAAAAAAACACCTGCTTTGACACTTGAAACCCTCCAATTCGGGTGTTGCGCTTACAAATGCGCAGATAGACACCGTCATAGCATCTACATGCTGGAAAATGTTGAGTGATTTGACTTATGAGACAGCACCCTCTGCTGGAATTCTAGCTGCAGCACTTCTGCAGCACTCATTTTGGGCTTTTTCTGGAGCAGATTAATTGGATTTAAATGATTTCTTATGGGAAAACCCGATTCAGTTAGCGACTGTTTCCGGTTCCAGTCGACCAGGGTTCCGCTGTACTTCCTGTTTAAGTGAACAAAACTACCTTAAAGACAAGATACGCACATACTGTATATGCGGCGCCCCGATTGCCCGAGCGTGACGAGGCGGGGATCGACTCCACTTGGCTCCCAAACGTAAGGTGATACCACCGGATGATCTCCACCACACGGCCATGCATTTTTAAAGGCTGCCTCTAAACACACAACAGTCAAGCAAGGTTACGTTACCGCTGGTAACTAAGCGCCTTAAACTTGCATGATTTTGATGGCGCATCCATGTCAACCCACACACGCCTCTGTTCAATTCTGCAAAGTCATTGTCGTCTGTGGCCCAAGTCTATTTCCATTTGCATTCTGTTCATCCCTCGCCACGTCGCCGGACGTCTCATGCGGCGCCAACGTGTGTGTGTGTGTTTGCAAACACCTCTCCTTTAATTCACGTGTGGACTATTTTTAATGTTGTCAGTCTGCCAGTCCTCTCCGTTTCTACCCCGCTAACCAAAATATCTGATCCTCTTCCCACCCCCGTTTCTTCTTCTTCTTCTACTTACGACAGGCTGCTTTGCAGGTAAGCAATGTTTGCTCACCTTTCCATACCTTTGCACGTGACTTTCGTTTCCTCACAAGAACAGACATTATTTTGTGTTAGGTAATTGTCTCCCAGGCAGCCATCCCAGCTGCCATGGTAGAGGTCGTAGCATTACATTTCATTGATGATGATGGATGGCGTCCACTTGTGAGCATGAAGCCAACCGATTGTATGAACTTATACAGTCGTCCCTCAATTACAGCGATTAATTAGTTCCAGACCCAACTATGATAAGGGAATACGCTCTTTACGCTCTTATTATTCATTTACACCACATTGTGCAACTCCTGCTGTAATGACTCAACTAACCACCCAGCTAGCAATCAAGAATAAAGAAAATCAATCAATCAGTAATAAATAAATACAATAATAATAATAATAAAACAGCAAATAATAAAAAATTAAGAAACCACATATAGTTGGTGGGTAGACAAATTATTTTTTCAGATTAAAATGAACAAAGCATTATTAGTGCCCTGTAGACATGACAAAACATGACTATAGTCACATTTATACTTACAACATTGCGCAACTGCAGGGTCTTGAGACACATGCTAACTCGCAAACTAGAGAGCTAGCGACCTAAACGGTAGCCTTCAAGTTATTTCCTTTAAACTTAAATAGCCAAAAACTTACCACTTCCACACGGATAGGGAGGATAACTATTAACAGTTATTTAACATTTAACATGAACATTAATCAAATGGAATAATTTTTTCTGGGTACATGATACCATACAGCATCCATATCAAACTTGCGCGGGTCGCACTAACATTAAACTTTCATATCAAGGCGGGGGCCTCAAACTAGTGTCCTGCGGGCCACATTTGGCCCGCGGGCCACGTGTTTGAGACCCCTGGTCTAGAGACAGTGCCACCGAGGAAAAGACAGGAAGCAGAACTGGAGGTAGCAGAGATGAGGATGCCGAGGTTCTCATTGGGAGTGACCAGGATGGATAGGATCAGGAGGGAGAACATTACAGGGACATTACATGTTAGAGGCCTTGGAGATAAAGTATTCGGCCAGACTGAGATGGTTGGGACATGTCCAGAGGAGAGATAGTGAATATATTGGTAGAAGGATGCTGCTAGGTAGGAGGCGTAGAGGAAGACAGGGTTGGATGGAGGGGATTGGTTTGCTGTGGCGACCCCTGAAAAGCCAAAGAAAAAGAACAATACTATTAGTACTGACATTTCAACTTTTTCTTGCTAGCTACCAATGGCTCCAGCGTGCGCCCTTTGGACACGCCTGGTCCGTGCTCGTCGGTCCTCTACAGCCGGGTACCACATTCGGTGGTGGTCGTCTGCTGACACCCGCTCATGCTATCAGTGAGAAGGTCGGTTTGAGTTGGAAAAAGTAATTGAAACACCCAGGGTTCTTCGAAAAGGTTCCTGATCCTATCCATCCTGGTCACTCCCAATGAGAACCTCGGCATCCTCAACTCTGCTACCATCATTCCCACTGTGTGTTCCTCACTCAGGCTGAGTGTGTTTGGCCGCTAAACCTGAACGCGGCATAAATGTTTCATGGCGGCGCCGTTTCGCTTCAGTACGGGATCTCCCACGGCCACATGAGCATCAGACACACAAAGGTGACCTTCAGAGCAAGAGGCCTCGGTAGGAGGAGGAGCGGAGGTTTTATCAGGAGATGTTCATGCCGCTAAGAGTGCCAATCAAACGCTTCCTGACTTGCCGAGTTGTGCAAGATTGCTTGAGACGTTTGTTTGAAATGAAGATTTTCAGTCGTTTCCGCTATGTTTGGTACCTGGTGAGTGACTCAGCGGTTTTGCATCTCTGTCCGTATTACATCGCTTAGCTCCTCTTTTCTCTGCAAACCCTCATTAGAAGCTCAGTTCTTTCTTTTTCTTCTTTTTCTGTTGCTGTGTGACTCGTAGGACGTGACGGAGCTCCACGCTCTGCCAGACTACCGAAACTTTTGCGCTTGGAGGTCGTCCTCCGTACGTAGTGTTCGCCACGTTGGTTTGTGTTTGGTCTCTCCTCTGCCGCACTAACCAAGACTGCACTGCACACCCCGTGACTTCCAACCGTCATTTGGTTACGCAGCGGCCTTTTCTTTGTATGCTTCACTGCATGTCGTTTTGGTTTTTTCAGCTTAATTGGAGCTTAAGCTGGAGGTGACTTTTTGTTGCCTTTTGTGTTAGAAACCCCAGTTATTCTTGTGTTGTCATACGAGATGGTGTAGATGACGCTCCTGCTTGTGTTACTTTTACCGAACCAACAGAATCACTATAAACGTAGAGAAGTCATAATGAAGCACATCCATTTATTTTTGGTTTATCTGTAAAACAGAATTTGTCCGGTTTACTGATTTTACTACCCTTACTAAATGCTTGCAATGCACATAATAAATGATGACTCCCTTAAAGGGATTGTCAAAAACATTCTAGATGAAGTATTGGAATGCACAACTCCAAAATCTGTACAGGACTGACTTAGTACTTCCATTATTTTTCATGGATTGTGTATACCGTGTGTTCCAATACTTTTGTCTACCAAGTGTTGATGACCACAGCTGTAACTGCGGTCACTTCCTGGAGGATACAAACTAGGCATCGACCGATGTGTTTTTTTTTTCCCGGCCGATGCCGATTACCGATTTTTTTCCATCACCCTCAGCCGATGGCCGATTTTGCTTGGGCCGATATTTGTGTCCGATACTGCTTTTGCTTCCTCAATTTATATGAAAAAAATGACAATGATAACAAATATTCCAGGTCTCAAGTTTAAACAAATTTTTATTGAAATGTAAACACTGAACACAGTAGGATCCGGCTTTCTTAAACACACATTTAAACGGCATTATCAACTTGAAAAGGAATAAATATTCAACCATGTGCAAAACATTTCTGTCGTAGTTTAAGTTTTATCTAGCATCGATGTGATGACTGCTCCTCCGCAGTGTTGCCCGGCGGATGCAAGTAAAAATGCAAATATCGGCTCGATATATCGGTCGGCCGATGTATCGGTCGATCCTCAATACAAACCCCATGTCACTTGAAGCGGCGGGAGGGGAGGGGGGGGGGGGGGGGGTTGGGGGAGTTGTGACAGTGTAACAGTATCTCAGGCATGGTGGAAGTCAAACGAGCTCAGTGGCAGTCCCCGTGACAACGCATCACAATGTCTCACAGTTGCACACGACACTGAGAGGCTCATTCAAAATGGCGGATTTTAGCCGCCATTCTTCCTTTTAATTACCAAGCATGCAAGTTTCATGTACGTGCTTCAGAGTAGAGCTGCACGCTCATGGAAAAAAGTCAATCACACATACTTTTATTCCTCATTTTCAAGAGCGGATTGTTAGAAAATCAAGTTATTTTCCTCGAGCGGAGTACAGTAAATATTAGCTTTGAGGAAAAATGGAGCCATGTTAAGCATCCTTAAGATAAGAGATAAGATATGCCTTTATTCGTCCCTCAGTGGGGAAATTTGCATTGCACAGCAGCAAGAGTATAGAATCAGTTCAGCAGTACAAAATACACAATATAGAAAAATAAACAATATAAAGAACCCAAGTATTAACAAAATCAACAGATTTTCCCAGAGTTATATACAATCTTATAGTTATACAGTTATATACAATGTTGTATACAATTAAGCATCTGTTGTATAGTTTTATCCACAAAGAAGTGGCGGCCAGGCATCATAAGCAAGGTTCCAGGGGCTCAATTAAGCGTTTAAACTCGACTTTCGTCCCCGCCGACAGGGGCGGGTCATCTCTTCCCATGTAACATGGCCGCCAATGTGCGACGAGTTTGCTTGTATTGAACTTGTCCAGTTCCGTGCCACCACAGGAAACATCCCCTGACCCCTCTGTCTTTTTCGGACGACATCACTCCACTCCGTGCAAAAAAAATTGTCGTCAGTTAGGAACTGCATCTCATGTTGGTGTGAATCAGGATGGCAATTTTTTTGTGTGTGCAACCCAACTTTAGAGAGGAAAGTTGTTGTGTCATTCCAAGACAAAGCAAAGCATGTTGTTTGTACTTTAGCTGTAAGACACCATTAGGAATACTTTTTTGTGCTTGTTTGCTAGTTTTTGTTGTGTGTGTGTGTGTGTGTGTGTGTGTGTGTGTTTGACAACGCCAAGGCTGTCAGAAAGCAATCAGTTACCCATGCTCCTTTGCTTTTTGCCTCCGCCGTAGGACTTCTCCAATGACGACACCAAGTTGGAGTACAATGTGGACGCAGACAACGGCATCGCCATGGAGGGTTATCTTTTTAAGAGGGCCAGCAATGCTTTCAAGACATGGAACAGGTAGGACAAGATCTCTTCAACAGCAGAAGCAATGACACGTTTGCTTCTGGCCTGCAGAGTGGCTTTTTAAGCCATTCCTGCTATTTGCGGGAGTTGTTATTCCAGACATAGTGGCTAACTAGCTAAACAGGCTAAGCATTCGTTCATTCATTTTCTGCCGCTTTTCCTCAGGGTCGCGAGCCTTGGGGCGAGAGGCGGGGTCCACCCTGGACTGGTGGCCAGCCAATCACAGGGCACATATAGACAAACAACCATTCACACTCACATTCATACCTATGGACAATTTGGAGTTGCCAATTAACCTAGCATGTTTTTGGAATGTGGGAGGAAACCGGAGTACCCGGAGAAAACCCACGCATGCACGGGGAGAACATGCAAACTCCACACAGAGATGGCCGAGGGTGGAATTGAACCCTGGCCTCCTAGCTGTGAGGTCTGCGCACTAACCACTCGTCCACCGTGCATTTTAAAATGATAATGAAAGATGACTGATAGGACAGATGGAATCAAGAGTCACGGTGTAGCCTTTGGCGTTGTTGTCTACGTGAGCAAAAGAGTGCATGTACGTGTTTTCCCACAATCTGAATATGGCGGGGTCATGAATGCTGAATAACAAATACGCACCCTAATGAGTTATAACTCTTCGTTTGTCTCCCAGAGTGAACGCCAAGACGTGAAATTTAAATCTAAGCTTTCTTTGCAGACGGTGGTTCTCCATCCAAAACAATCAGCTTGTTTACCAGAAGAAATTCAAGGTATGTCGAGTGACTCCAAACCTCAATTAGACACGCATGCCTTTGGCATAGGGATAACGGGGTCTTTCAGACTCATTTTTTTTCCTAATATATACACACAAAGGTGAAATCATCTTTTTCAAAGCAGTTTGACTGAGTTTTTAAGTGCTCTTCTTTAAAAATTGTAATGAAATGATGACTGTTTGATACTGGTCTGCTCCCCCAGGACAACCTGACAGTGGTGGTGGAAGACCTGAGGCTGTGCACGGTCAAACACTGCGAGGACTTAGAGCGACGCTTCTGTTTCGAGGTGGTGTCACCTACCAAGTGGGTACACGCTGCCGCACGCAACAATGCAACAAAACTGACCGTGCCATGACAAGGATATATATTTTGGCCCGGCGCTGCACTGTGAAGACGTTGAGCAGGCGGCGGTGGCGTAAAGCTGTTTTGTCCCAACAGGAGCTGCGTGATGCAAGCGGACTCTGAGAAGCTGCGACAGGCATGGATCAAAGCGGTCCAGAACAGCATCGCCACCGCCTTCCGCGACAAGGGAGAAGACGGCGAGGTAAAAACAAACATGAAGAGGCTGACTGGGTGGATGTAAAAAGTCTCTACTGTATGAATATCGCTCAGTAGCACCTAATATGATATCAAATGCGGCCTATATTGCTTTGTCCAAAGCATTTCATGAATTAATAATATAATATTATAATAATAATATATATATCATATAATAATATTAAATAACAATAATATAATATTTAATCATTAATAATAATCAAATATTATTTATTTATTTAAATTTATTTTCATTTCATGAATGAATAATGTTTTATTTTATTAATTTATTTTAATTTATTTTATTTTTAATTTTTTGTCCCATATTGAAGTAGGAGGTGACATGAGCGGCCTATATTTAAAAAAAAAAAAATTAGAAAGCATTACAGTGAAAACGATACCCAAAGTATTACTCAATTGTGTTTCGGGACCAGAAGCTGGACAGGAAGTCTTCCACGTCAACAGGGAGCCTGGACTCCGGCGGGGAGCCCAAGGAGAGGTCCTTGAAAGGGGAGAGCGCCCTGCAGAAGGTCCTCGCCATCCCGGGCAACGCCTGTTGTTGCGACTGCGGCCAGCCAGATCCTCGCTGGGCCAGCATCAATTTGGGCATCACGCTTTGCATCCAATGCTCTGGAATTCACAGGTAGAAATATTGGCTTCCAAAATATGACCGATACCAAAAGAAAGAGAACCCACCCATTGCATTCATTCCATTTTCCAACCCTGAACATGAACACCAATGGGCAATGAAGTTGATTTTCCCGTCCAAAGCATGTTGAGTTGTAACAAAATGTAACATTTGTTATCTTTTCTTGACCTCCAGGAGTCTGGGAGTTCATTTCTCAAAGGTCCGCTCCTTGACTTTGGATTCATGGGAGCCAGAACTGCTTAAGGTAGGAGCTGATGTCCATAAAGGCATGCACGGGGCCCTTTTTAGGAAACTCCTCAAAGCTAACATCACTGGTGTCCAAAGCCCGGCCTGGCACCCATTTGCAGCACGTTGCTCATTTTCATCCCAAAATACTTAGTAATGTTCTGATGCAGGCCGTGTTCCAAGAGAAATATGAAATATTAGGTAGAATGCTATCATACTAACAGCAAACACAAAGCTGAGATGTATGCCCTTTTTTAGCACGTATTCAACTACTTTAAACTCATTTTCAGGATAAACAGTAGAAAATGAATGAATGAATGAATTGTGTGACTTATACTACGGAGCGACTTGTAGTCCGGACTATGGAATTCCGGAATGCATTAAAAAAAACAGAACCAAAATTGTAGCATACAATTTTGAGGTTACCAAAAAAATACACGCTAACTGAGGCGGATGCTAACCAAGGTTCCACATTATTAAGACAAAAAATGCCATAAATGTTGATATATTAAAGACAAAAATATGTATTATTTTTGTAATATGTATTAAGTATTAGTATTAATATCGTAATATGAGAAACAAACAAATCAAATAATTACTTCTTTTAGGGGAATTTTCGGTTAGAAAAATAGGCATAATATGAGAATAAAGTCATAATACTACAGGAAAATAAATGATCATATTTATAAAAATTGACAAAAAGTAGCACGAATAAGTAAGTTCAGGCTTATACCGTATTTTCCGGACTATAAGTGGTACTTTTTTTCATAGGTTGGCTGTTCCTGCGACTTATATTCCAGAGTGACTTAGAAATGAAAAAAGTGTTTATGTTCCATAAACGCTGGACACCTTTTGTGTTCATGTTCATTTTTTGTGTAGCTGAATAACCATTGTGTTAGCATATGTTAGCATGTTCTCTATTCTTTTATTGTTAGAACTTGCCTTCCAAGAGGACGTAATGTCTGTTTTGGTCAAGTAGTTTGGAAAATTAATTACCCTCAAAAAATGCCACTTATCAGTGCGACTTATGTATGTTTTTTTTCTATGTAATTATGCATTTTTGGCCTTGTGCGACTCCGGAGCGACATGTAGTCCGGACTATGGAATTCTAGAATGCATTAAAAAAACAGAACCAAAATTGTAGCATACAATTTTGAGGTTACCCAAAAAAAACACGCTAACTGAGGCGGATGCTAACCAAGGTTCCACTTTATTAAGACAAAAAATATGATAATTAAGAAAAAAATTATCATATTTTTAAAAATTGACAAAAAGTAGCACGAATAAGTAAGTTCAGGCTAATACCGTATTTTCCGGACTATAAGTTGCACTTTTTTCCATAGGTTGGCTGTTCCTGCGACTTATACTCCAGAGCGACTTATAAATGAAAAAAGTGTTTATGTTCCATAAACATTGGACACCTTTTCTGTTCATGTTTATTTTTTGTGTAGCTGAATAAGCATTGTGTTAGCTTTTATTGTTAGAACTTGCCTTCCAAGAGGACGTAATGTCTCTTTTGGTTAAGTAGTTTGGAACATTAATTACCCGAAAAAATGCCACTTATACTCCAGTGTGACTTATGTATGTTTTTTTTCTACGTAATTATGCATTTTTGGCCTTGTGCGACTTATACTCCGGAGCGACTTATAGCCCAGAAAATACGGTACATCAAAAAGGGAAGGTCTACCTGTAGAACATTTCCTGTATCTCCCACTTCCCTTTTCAAGATCCACAGTTCAAATACAGGTACAGCTGAATAAAACAATATCTTGGAAATGTCAAGCTCCTAAAGTCTTAGTTCTTATTGGTCTCCTAGTCTGAATCGCCCTCCTGAAATCAACGTTTTCACTCTGAGCTGAGCTGCACCTTCTCATGTTTCCAACCCATCCTTTGCAGCTGATGTGCGAACTTGGAAATGGCGTCCTGAATCAGATCTACGAGGCCCGACGAGAGGAGCTGGGAGCGAGGAAACCACAACCAGGAGACCCGAGGTACACAAACACAAACAAAGAGACACAAACAAGGATTTGGGGCATCATCATAATTGGCCAAGACTCGGGGCTAGCGTGTGGCCGTACAGAGCTGTAACTACAGTGTGTGTTTTTTTGTTCACTTCCTGCTTTCCATAATACAGTTTAAGTTTTTTTTTTTTTTTTTTTTTTTGTCACGTACCAAAGTACAAGGTGATATGTACATATCTGTATTTAGCAAACATCAATACGGGTACCATAGGCACCATATCACCTCATACTTCAGACTAAAAAATCACTGAGTAAAATAAAAAATATTCATGAATGAATGAATAATTTTTATTTTATTTATTTTATTTAAATAAATTAAGAAAATAAAAAATATTCATGAATGAATGAATGTTTTTATTTTAGTAATTAATTAATTAATTATAATATCAAATGATATCACAATATAATAATATTAAATATAATAATATAATATTTAATAATAATAATTAAATATTATTTATTTCAATTTATTTTCATTTCATTGAATTCCATAAATGAATAATATAATACTATAATAATAATAATAATATATAATATCATATAATAATATTAAATAATAATACAATATTTAATAATAAATAATAATAAAATATTATTTATTTATTTAAATTTACATTTATTTTCATTTCATGAATGAATGATTTTTTTTATTAATTTATTTTAATTTGATTTTAATTAATTAATTAATTGATTTTAATTTATTTTTAGTTTAATTTTTTGTCCTGTACCAAAGTAGGAGGTGATATGAGCATCCAATGCCATAATGGGTACCATAGTAAGTGTCAATATAGTGATATATATAGCACATCATGACTGGTTCAAGACTCTTCATCCTTGTATTTAGCAAACATCAACTGCTTGTATTGTTTCTTGAATTGGCTCATCGTTGTGCATTGTTTGATTTCCTTACTCAATCCATTCCATAGTTTGATTCCACATACTGAAATGCTATGGCTAGCATAACGTAGTCCTAGCATAGAAGTGTTTCAAATGTACTTCTTCCCTGAGATCATATTTCTCCTCTCTTGTAGAGAAGTATTGGATGACATTTTTAGCTAATTGCTTATTTTTAACCTTATGCATTATTTTAGCTGTTTGAAGATGAACTATATCAGCAAGTTGAAGTATTTGTCATTTTAGAAATAAGGAGTTAGTATGTTCTCTGTAGGCGGCATTATGAATTATCCTTACTGGCCTTTTTTGCAGTACATTTAGCCAGTGAAGATTGTTTTTATAGTTATTAGGCCATATTTCCACACAATAAGTAAGATATGGTAGAACCAGAGAACAATAAAGAGTGTGGCGTAATTTCTGATTGAGAACATGTCCTTCATCAACTATGCGTTGTGTTTGTGTTTTCCAGACACGAAGTCGAGGCCTACATAAAAGCCAAGTACGTGGACCGCAGGTTTGTGCGCCGGCCCTCTGACGAGGAGCTTCGGAGCAAGGTGGTGTCCCTCAGCAAGCAGGAGAAGAGGCTGAGCAGCAGCTCTGAGCATCTGCCCCCGCGCCCGCCGCCGCCCACGCCCAAGCTACGACCTGGTTCCAACACGTCCGGACAGTCAGGTGAGGGGAGCCTTTGGGGGTCTAACACTTGCAGTGGCGGTAGAAGAAGCTCTTCGGCGAGGTTTCTGGGTGTGGGAGGTGACTACAGAAGCACGACATGCAGTGCATCTAAAGAGACTCATCCCCCCCTCCCAACCCCCCCATAGCAGCCTTTCCTATCCTTGCTCTTAATGTGCTTTTTGCACTGCAGTAGCAAACCTTCTGCCTCTCGTAGTCCCGTCTCCTCCAGTGTCGAGCGAGCTGCTACTCTTAACTATTTATGCTTTCACTCTCTCTCATTTCTCTGTTCTTTGTCACACTTTGCCCCCCCCCCCCCCCCAACCCTCCCCGCTGGACTAACGCCTGCTCCCCCTCCGCCGCCTCCCTCAAACCGCAACTCCCACCCGACCATGCCACTCAATCAAATACCTCGTGCCGCCCAATCCCCCTCCAAAATCCCCGCCGTCCCTCGCCCAGCTGCTGCCAGCGGCTCGGAGGCCCGCCGGGACTCCCTCTTCTGTCCTGACGAGCTTGACTCGCTCTTCTCCTACTTTGACAACTCCTCCAAGCTCAGGAGCAGTAAGTATTCAAATGTTTGGCCTGCTTCTCCATCCTCCTCCTTTTTGTCCGTCCGCTCTTCCCCCGAGTTCCAGACTCTCCACCTAACAACCCCTCATCCCTCCGGCCTGCCCCCACCTCATCAAAGACCCCACTCATGGAAGATCTCTTACCCCCAAGAGATCTTTATGTTGTCTTTTTCCTGGGTTAGGGTTGCGGTTCCTGGGTTTTTATTCATGTGCGTCGTGATGGTGGTGATATGCCTCACTTTTATGGAATCAATTAGTCGCTAGATTTGATATAGTAGCATCTAATAAAAGACAATAATAATAAGAATGTCTTAGTTTGGCCCTTTGAACTTATTTGCTGCCCACTTTTTGTTGAAAAGCCGACACCGGCTGTCCATTTTTGGCTTTTTTGTCAATGTGGCATTAGAAAAAAACTCACTGGTAATTAGTCAGGCTCGTCATCGTTGTTGTTGTTGTTGTTAAATTAGCTACCAGCTTGCTTACTAGAGTTACTAGTGTGTTGACGGAAGAAACCATCCCGTCATTTGGTCCAATAGTATGCAGCCACCAGGTGCTGAACGCCAGTGTGAGCACTTTCATAGAAAGTGGTCACATGACATGATTTTGTGGGGTGGGGGGTGGAGTGCTGCAGCTACGTATCCAGCAGAGGGCGCCGTGATGTTGTTTAACTGCACTGTTGTTTTTCCTCCTTTCCTTGTCTTGTGGCACATAACCCTACTCATGGTGGGGATCTACTCTGGTAGATCATGACATGGTGGGGATCTACTCTATTCTACTCTACTGCATTCATCCAAATGCTGGAGGTCTCTGACGTTTGTAGTTTTTTTTTTAACAATGCTCCGTTTGATCCCAGCTTCTGCTCTTTTTGAGAGATGCAAACTGAACTCCCACAGTAAGATAGAAGCTCCTGTCACAGTGATGGCTAAAACAATAGCAATGATGATCAGACAGGAAGACATCCCACGGACATTTTACACACTTTGTGTTCCACATGACCTTTTTCCTATTTTCCCCACAGTCAAAAGTGCAGATAGCGGCATCCAGCACAGTGCTGATGGCAGCAGGGAGATGCTGGCCACCACTCCCTCTAACAGTAGTTTAGCAGATGCAGGTAAAAACAAACACAACCAATATAACCATGAATGGAAAACCAGTTTGGTCCACTGACTTATTCCTTTATTGTTCAGATGCCGCTGAGGCTCCGCCCATGCCGATGCCGTCCACGCTGCCCCCGCCGTCCCCCTGCAAGGAGGTGGTGTTCTACGAGCCCAAGGAGTACAGCTCAGGTCTGCAGCTTTACTGGGCTTCCTGCGCCCGCAGCCTTCCCGACATGGCCGAGGCGCTGGCCCACGGCGCCGAGGTCAACTGGGTCAACACGGAAGACGACAAGAGAACGCCGCTCATTATGGCCGTGCGGGGGGTAAGCGGGTTTCCGCAGATTTGTGACAGCTCGTTCAGTGGACGGTACCTGCGTACGAAGTTGAGCTTGTGTGAAATTTCAGGGTTCTCTGGTCACCTGCGAGTTCCTACTCCAAAATGCGGCGAATGTAAACCAGCAGGATGCTCAAGGTCGAGGACCCCTGCACCACGCCACCATGCTGGGTCACACGGGGTCGGTCTACCATGCCGTAACGCACAAAATGAACTTTGCCTCACAAGAAGTCTAACTATTGTGTCTCTTTTAGGCAAGTGTGTTTGTTCTTGAAGAGAGGAGCCAATCAAAATGCTGCAGACATTGAAGAGAAGACGCCGCTGGCCGTTGCCGTGGAAGCGGCCAATGCTGATATTGTCACGCTGTGAGTGCCATCGCTCTGCTCTGTTTGGAAGCTGTGTACAGTCGTTGACTTGGCAAACCTTAGTTTGGATCACCCTGTCATATATTATTGGACATTACACTCATTTTTATTGGCCATCTGCATATATGACATCTATTGTGAATCAGATCTTTTATGACATGTTACACACATTTTTATTGGCCTTTCATGTATTATAAAACTAAAAATAATCCATTATTAATCAGATATATTCATAATTATACACATTTTTATTGGCCTATCATGTATTCTAAAACTAAAAATAATCCAATTATTAATCAGATATATTCAATATTATACACATTTTTGGGGGCCTTTCATGTATTCTAAAACTAAAAATAATCCATTATTAATCAGATATATTCAGTATTATACACATTTTTATTGGCCTTTCATGTATTCTAAAACTAAAAATAATCAAATTATTAATCAGATATATTCAATATTATACACATTTTTTTGGGCCTTTCATGTATTCTAAAACTAAAAATAATCCATTATTAATCAGATGTATTGGCCCGTATATTATAAAAACAAAAATAAAAAAATAAAAAATATGAATAAATGAATAAAAATAAAATGAATAATAAAATAAAAATAAATTAAATTAAAATAAATTAAATTAAAATAAATTAAAATAAAATAATAAAAAACATAATAATAATAAAAATAGAAATACTGCTAAATGAGATGCCTTATGAAATAATTAAAAAAAAAACATTTTTTTAATCCTTAAATTTTACAAATTGTGAATGTTGAAAACATTGTAATTATCAATGAGCTACGTTAGATGATACCCAAACTTAATGGTCGTCGGCATACTCTAAAAACAACTCATTGACCAATGACATATATAAGATTTTATTGCCACTCAGCGTATTGTCAAAATGAAATGAATTCATTATTAATAGGCTATATTATTAGATATTACCTACACATACTTCATGAGCCCTAGGCGTATTCTAAAAATACAATCATTCATTATTTACCAGATGTATTATTAGAAATGACATTCATTTTTATTCACTCCTTTGGATAGTCTAAAATCAAAGGTAATTCATATTTAATGGGATACATTATCAAATCATTGAATATGAATTACACACATTTGTGGTGGCCCTCTACAAATTGAAACAATAAAATGATCGATCAGATCTACTTTCAAATGTGAGACTAGCTGCCTTTGCTACGTGTAAGAAGCTAAGATATGCACGTTTTGTATATATTGACCTACATATGGTTATGTTTTAGCATCTTTAGCATCACTCGGTCGGCCATTGTCCATCACTGACAGGAAACTTTTCTAATGTCATTTGTATGTCCCCCCTCCCCCAGGCTGCGACTCGCCAAGATGAACGAGGAGATGCGAGAGGCGGAGGGGCCCTACAGCCAGTCAGGTCAATATAACCCCAACAGTCCCACCGAGATGCAGTACAGGAAGTGCATGCAGGAGTTTATCAGTCTGCAGCTGGATGACACCTAATAGCGCTGTAGTCGTGACAACAAGCTCACGGCAAGAAGTACTGGGCCCGCTTGAAGACTTGGCGGGGGGAGGGGTGTCTTTCCTTGGGGAGGCCAGTTCCAAAGACAGGTCATCGCGGAAAAAGGGAATTTGTCATTGTCTTTCCGGTTGGGTAGAACTAGGATCTTGGTCTAACTCTGCCAACGATAGGGAGCACCCTGGGGGGGGGCATTGGATCTCAGGTGCAGTTCTTTAAACCGCTCTACCGGTCTGCTCTACTGGTCTGCTCTACTGGTCTACTGGTGGTTGCTAGAACCACAGCATTACCCTGGATAGCTGTCAGCTTCTCCTTTAAAGGAAACTGCACTTTATTTTGGAATTTTGCCCATCATCCACAATCCTTATGGGAGTCAGGAACACACATCTTTACTGGGAATTGTAAAGATATAACAAGAGATAAAAAGACAGCCTACTTAGACCGCTATTAAAACACCTCCAACAAGGCTTGATGGTTTTATATCCGTATATTTTTAGTTTTTTATATTTTTATAGGTTTTTTTTTTCTAACTTCTAGGTCCTTGTGATGTCACAGGGAGCCGGGCTTCCTTATATGGGCATGCACTGTAGGCCAGATACGCTCTAGGACGGGCCTCCCACGCAGCGCTGCTTGGCTCTGTTTATCCTTGCTTGCTATGGCTCCCAGGAAGTCTTTCTATGAGGCCAGCTCAGGCAGAAGTTGTTGGAGTGATTCCCTGCAAGAGAAAATATTCTCATCTGCCAGCAGCATTTCACACGGAACTGTTTTTTTGAAACGTAAAATATCCACCAAACTGTTGCTGAAGCCAGAAGCAGGGCCCTCTCGACAGGAAATGTGCGTTAATGTCAGAAACACTATGCCTGCACTCTGTAAACACGGACCTATGTTGCCACTTGAGTTCAAACACGGTAAGTCAGGGGTCTCCAACCTGTAAGCCCCTAACCACTTACCAATTAGCTCTCCAACTATTCATTTATTATCAACTCCTATACCCACTGAATTAGAAAGTGCGGTTCGGCAGTAGTCCGGAAGTACTTGGGAGTGTGACCAATCACAATGGAGTGGGCGTGGTCGGAGGCAAGGCGGAAATCCAGCTGGAATAGGTGCAGATACTGGAAGACGCAGAAAGCTTTGTGTGCGGGTGTAGCTTCTGTTTAGCTGCTCTATAGGAGTCCACAACTCAATACAAAGGGCCCAAAAATTAGCATAATAGTTCCCCTTTAACAATAACAATACCAATGTTGCTGTAGCTTGGCTAATCCGCACGCCACATTACATGGACCGTATTTTCCGGACTATAGTTGGCACTTTTTTTTCATAGGTTGGCTGTTCCTGCGACTCCGGAATGCATAAAAAACAGAACCAAAATTGTAGCATACAATTTTGAGGTTACAAAAAAAAAACACGCTAACTGGGGCGGATGCTAACCAAGGTTCCACTTTATTAAGACAAAAAATACCATAAATATTGATATATTAAAGACAAAAATATGTCTTATTTTTTTAATCGTAATATGAGAAACAAACAAATCAAATAATGACTTCTTTTAGGGGAATTTGCGGTTAGAAAAAAGTTATAAAATTATGAAAATAGTCATAGTATGAGAATAAAGTCATAATACTACAGGAAAATAAATGATCATATTTATAAAAATTGACAACAAGTAGCACAAATAAGTAAGTTCAGGCTAATACCGTATTTTCCGGACTATAAGTTGCACTTTTTTTCATAGGTTGGCTGTTCCTGTGACTTATACTCCAGAGCGACTTATAAATGAAAAAAGTGTTTATGTTACATCAACACTGGACACCTTTTCTGTTCATGTTTATTTTTTGTGTAGCTGAATAACCATTGTGTTAGCATATGTTAGCATGTCTTCTATTCTTTTATTGTTAGAACTTGCCTTCCAAGAGGACGTAATGTCTGTTTTGGTCAAGTAGTTTGGAAAATTAATTATCCGAAAAAATGCCACTTATACTCCAGTGTGACTTATGTATGGTTTTTTTCTAGCTAATTATGCATTTTTTGCCTTGTGCGACTTATACTCCGGAGCGACTTATAGTCCGGAAAATAGGGTACATATTATATATATTACATATCTGCATGAGGATTATGGATGATGGCAACATTTCTTCCCAAAAAAAAGTGCAGTTTTCCTTTTAAATCCAAAGAGTGATTGCCACTAAAGACAACAACATCCAGTGGAACCAACCCACATTGACCCTAATCCAAAACGACCCTGAACGTAAGACAAACACAATTTTTCTGGACCTGTTTTTGCGAAAATATTTTTTAAGACAAAATGTTCTAATATCAGTGAAGTTACGTTAGATTGCAGTGACACCGCGAGGCACCATGCATGGCAAAGTTAAAACCTCTGACGCTCGTTGGCGAGTGTAAGACCACCCATCTTATTCAGACTTTTTTTAATTTGGGGAAAATTTTTATAAATAATATTTTTGAGCCACTACCGTGGTTTGGAATGGCTTCCCCGTTTAAAGTAGTCATTATACTCTGAGTACTGTATGTAGTACATACTGTATTTTATAGCGTGAAGTGATCCATCCTCTCAAGGCTGCTGTGTTGTCCAACGTCCAACCATGCAGCATATATTTATCACCTAGGATAGATTCCCATTAATAACCGCTGGGAATGGACACAACAAGAGTGGAGCGGCCTGACGTTGTTGGACCAAAGTTTGACCGACTCGTTCCGATGGTAGCGTCAGGATTTGAGCGTATTCATTCGCCGTCAGAGTCGTGGACCCTCTGGGGGCTTTTCATCAGAGCATCCGAGGACTGACGGCGATTAAGCAATAAGATGCCATTCAGGAGGGCTGTGTAGATAGCCACTTCCTGTTCCTGCCCCCATACACCCCACTGGCCAGCACACGGCACTTTGACTAAAGGAGCAGTGTGGAGCATCATCACAGGAGCCTGATGTTTGGCTACACGAGGGAGGGGCTTTCAAAGTGGCTAAAACCCTGCTGACATTTGTGAAAATAGACCCAGTCGAGGGCTAGGAAACATGCTAGCACAACACGGATACGACCTTCGGTATTGATGCTATCGATATTTAGAGAGATCCACCCACGGCTAGCGTGGAGGAAACTCTCGCATTCTCCTGAAAACCAGGTTTCTAGTGGGCAGGCCCCAAATGTTCTACCTTCTTCAATACCACTTTGAAAACCCAGCAGTGTTTCTCAACTCGCAGCTGGTGACCCAAAAGTGGCTCACGGAGCCCTTCTCAGTGGGTCTTCAGAAAAAAATGAGCAACACATTGACTTTGTCAAGGGGAAGGACATTGAGCTGGTGCCTTCCTTAGGACACCCAGCTGCAGATATCCGCAATATCGTGTTGCGTTGCAAACCTTCTCTGCTTAAATCTACAGTGGTATGAAAAAGTATCTGAACCCTTTTGGAATTTCTCACATTTCTGCATAAAATCACCATCAAATGTGATCTGATCTTTATCAAAATCACACATGAAAAAAAACAGTGTCTGCTTTAACTAAAACCGCCCAAACATTTATAGGTTTTCATGTTTTAATGAGGATAGCATGCAAACATTGACAGAAGGGATAGGAATAAGTAATGAACCATCACATTTGGGCGGTTTTAGTTAAAGCAGACACTGTTTTTTTCATCTGTGTGATTTTTGACAAAGATCAGATCACATTTGATGGTGATTTTATGCAGAAATGTGAGAAATTCCAAAAGGTTCAGATACTTTTTCATACCACTGTAAGATATTTGAGACGTTTGAGTTGACAATCTTCCACGGTTTGGGTCAGCGCTCGTCGTGGAGGGGGTGGGGTGGGGGCTATGGTGGGTCCCGCAGCCAGAACCTCTGCCCTACAACCTGTGGTGCTCGGGCTCCTTCAGGCTCCTTAGGCTGCACACTGGCCCTTTAAAGCATTACGATGCTGCTAGCAGACTAGGAGGCCACTTGATGGCGTCCATTGTGTTTGTATTTTGGATGGACTTGGTTAGGATGCGTTGTTGGGATGCGTTGCTCCTGGCAACCGGACTCTTCTTTGCCTTTGCACACTGCTGTTTTTTTTCTTTTGTTTTTTTTATGCACTTATTTCCCACTGTTGGAATATGAGGAATGTGTTTGGACCTACCACGAGAACGATGCCTATTGGTTTTTGGGGTGATCCATTGATGGGGAGGTTTTAGGAAGTCTTAGGAGCATCCATTGGTGGGGAGGTCTTAGGAAGTCTTGGGAGCATCCATTGGTGGGGAGGTCTTAGGAAGTCTTAGGAGCATCCGTCGGTGGGGAGGTCTTAGGAAGTCTTGGGAGCATCCATCGGTGGGGAGGTCTTGGGAAGTCTTTGGAGAATCCATCGGTGGGGAGGTCTTGGGAGCATCCATCGGTGGGGAGGTCTTGGGAAGTCTTGGGAGCATCCATCGGTGGGGAGGTCTTGGGAAGTCTTGGGAGCATCCATCGGTGGGGAGGTCTTGGGAAGTCTTGGGAGCATCCATCGGTGGGGAGGTCTTGGGAAGTCTTGGGAGCATCCATCGGTGGGGAGGTCTTAGGAAGTCTTAGGACATCCATCGGTGGGGAGGTCTTAGGAAGTCTTAGGACATCCATCGGTGGGGAGGTCTTAGGAAGTCTCAGCGGCATCCATCGGTGTGGAGGTCTGAGGAAGCCTTGGGAGCATCCATTGGTGGGGAGGTCTTCGGAAGTCTTGGGAGCATCCATTGGTGGGGAGGTCTTAGGAAGTCTTGGGAGCATCCATTGGTGGGGAGGTCTTAGGAAGCCTTGGGAGCATCTATTGGTGGTGAGGTCTTAGGAAGTCTTAGGAGCATCCATTGGTGGGAAGGTCTTAGGAAGTTTTGGGAGCATCCATTGGTGGGGAGGTCTTAGGAAGTAAGTCTTAGGAGCATCCATCGGTGGGGAGGTCTTAGGAAGTCTTAGGAGCATCCATTGGTGGGGAGGTCTCTGCAGGAGCGTCATGCAGGGCTTTGTTCTTTTGGTGGTGTCTGCTTCTTGCTTCCCTCCATGTACTTGGTCCTTCCCAAGGCTGCCAATAAAGATTCCCGATCCGGATGCTAACACCAACCTGATGCGTCTGCGCTTTTCTTTCCTGTCTTGAGTTCTTGGCTTGCTTTCTTCTGCTTCTTCTGCCGTCTCCTCTATGACTTCTCCAGCCGCTGCCGGCGCCCTGACAGGTATGGCTGACCTTTCCTCCTCTAGCTTTCTTTCCTACGCTGGCCACACGACTTCTATGCCCGGACTGTCCTGGCATGGATCAGGTCTTATGTGGTCCCCATCGGTACTGATGTCATGTCATGATGTTCACTCATTCCATCCCAGATGACCCCTTCACTGGCGGCCATTTTCACTGTCATCTTTCTGTTCTTTCGTCATCAGCAGTAGAACATGGGTGGGTTTCTGGAAAATATCAGTTCCCAACTAAAAAAAAAAAAAAGAGAGAAAAGATACATTGCTAGCATAACTTTGACACACGCTTTGTTTGCTTTACTTCCAGCTCGGATGTTTACATGCGTGTTCATTCTAGCATGTGTAACCTTCTGCACGCTACACCCCTCCACGGTCCCTCACTTCCTCCTTCCTGTATTCCTTGTATGGCTTCCCATTGCTCCCAAGTGGAATCCATGGGGTCGGAGTAGGTCACCATCGCAGAACTAGAAGTAGTCTTTGGTCCTGAATGACTTCCGGAAGGACATGTCCATTCCCGGATATATCCTAGATATCCTACATCCTGAACCTTTTTTTTTCCGTGGTTCAACGCTAGCTCGTCTATGCTTTGCTACTTTTGCTACTTCCGCGCGGCCTTCGCTTCTTCGCTTGGTCGTCATTTTTGGTTTTACGTTGCTCTTCCTTTCAGTTTGTCCTTCTGGGTAGCGTTTCCTTTCCGTCTGATTAGTCGGTCTTTGGGTTCGATTCCGTGTAGGGTTTTCTTTTAATTGTTTATTCCTGATGTTGCAAATCTTGCTCTCCAGTACTTGGTACTCTGGGCTCTTTTCACCTTTGATCATCACACATCCATCCTGTGGTTTGGTGTCATCATGTCAGTACTACAATCAGTAGTATAATATTCATCCTAAAGTACTACAATCAGTAGTATAATATTCATCCTAAGGTACAACAATCAGTAGTATAATATTCAGCCATAATATTGATCCTAAAGTACTGCAATCAGTAGTGTAATATTCATCCATAATATTCATCCTAAAGTACTACAATCAGTATAATCATCCATAATATTCATCCTAAAATCAATAGCTCCATTCGTCAATCTATTCATCCTAAAGTACTACAATCAGTAGCTCCATTTGTCAGTATATTCATCCTAAAGTACTACAATCAATAGTGTAATATTCATCCATAATATTCATCCTAAAGTACTACAATCAATAGCTCCATTCGTCAATCTATCCATCCTAAAGTACTACAATCAATAGTATAATATTCATCCTAAAGTACGACAATCAGTACTACAACCAATAGTATAATATTCATCCTAAAGTACGACAATCAGTAGTATAATATTCATCCTAAAGTACGACAATCAGTAGTATAATATTCATCCTAAAGTACGACAATCAGTATAATAGTCATCCATTATATTCATCCTAAAGTACGACAATCGGTAGTATAATATTCATCCTAAAGTACGACAATCAGTAGTATAATATTCATCCTAAAGTACGACAATCAGTAGTATAATATTCATCCTAAAGTACTACAATCAGTATAATATTCATCCATAATATTCATCCTAAAGTACGACAATCGGTAGTATAATATTCATCCTAAAGTACTACAATCAGTAGTATAATATTCATCCTAAAGTACGACAATCAGTAGTATAATAGTCATCCTAAAGTACGACAATCAATAGCTCTATTTGTCAATATATTCATCCTAAAGTACTACAATCAGTAGTATAATATTCATCCTAAAGTACTACGATCAGTGGCTCCATTTGTCATTATATTGATCCTAAAGTATGACAATCAGTACTATAATATTCATCCATAATTTTCATCCTAAAGTACTACAATCAGTAGTATAATCTTCATCCTTTCTCCGAGCCAATGAGTTTTTTTTCCTCAACATGACAAAAGACGTGTTGACGTCGGCGCTGACGTGTTTCTCCTTGCGCTTCCAGGAGACGAAACGTACCAGGACATCTTCCAGGACTTCACCCACATGGCCTCCAATGATCCAGACAAGCTGAATCGCTACCAACACTACGACCCTCAGAAGCCCTGACCCAGTCTTCATGTTTCTCTGGTGTTTGATGTCGAAGTAGGCAACGGATGACGCCTCGGTGAAGGACCCCTGATGATGATGATGATGATGATGATTGGCGAGCATAGCCCGGGTGGAGAGCGTGAGCGGTACAGACTCTAATCAGCCTTCAAGGCCGACTGGACCTTTTTTATTCAAATGCTTTATTATTTTGCACAAATCTAACAAATCTATTTGTCTTAAATGTTAAATGTCCACCCGTCAGGCCAATGTGAAACCAGTCGGTCATCAATTGAACGCAACGTTCTCCTATTTCTAAAATGGTCGATTATTGTCCACACATTTGATATTTTACTTCTTCTCAGAACGTTTGTCCATTTTTTTATGTTCTTTTATTATCATTTTAATGCTAAAGTCAATTCTGGAGTTCACTGGAAAAAATAGAATTAGATCCAAACTGCACAGTAATGGCAATTTAGTAAAAAAAAAAAAAAAAAAAAACCTCTGTTGTCATTTTTTGTAACGCTGTTGTATGTTTTTCTTTAAAATCTTATTTTACTTCAAGTCGAACGGAAAGAAAAAAAGATGTACAGCACAAACAAGTTTGGGATATTAATGTACTTTTGTGTGTTTGAATAGCTGATGGCGACATACGCGGTACTTGAATCATGCTCATGTATATTCTCTGTACTCATATCGTCCTTTTTTATATTGTATGTACTGTACATGATTAGTATTATTATCAACTGATTATTACACACCAAATCATGAGTCCGTCGTCATTCTTTTGTGTTCCACATTTTCCTGTGTGTGAATCACACAAGAAGAAGCTGAGTTATGCTGCCATCTGCTGGACGGACGTGGAAGGACAAGCTAGAGTCACGCCCATTCTAATATCTTAATGAGCCACGGTGAACAGACATAAATATGTAGTATGCCTTTCATAAACTTCTATTCTCCTCTTCCACTCTGACAACCAAGTGATGTCATAAATGTCATAAACTTCATATTCAACATTAAACATTCACATTTTCAGGGCACACTTGCTATGATTCTTGTCCATTGCTTCTCATAATTACCCCTTTTAATAGCAAAAAATACATATCAATAAAGTTGTTTTTTTTAAACCTGGACGGCTTGGCTAGCTTAACGAACGCACTCGCAGTTTTAATATCAACAATGTTTGTCCACCAATTGTCTTTGAAGCTAAAGTACTAAAACATTGAATCGTATAAGCAAGTGTAGGGTCGGTGATGTTGGTGTTTGGCGCCCCCTAGTGGCAGAAGAGGGTATTACGGAGAAAGACTGGTGGATGCAGAGAGTCATAAGATCATTGTTAATATTAAACACATACACACCCCACGGACACAAAAAGGCTACTATTTACAATCACTGTAGAGCATCACCACCATACAAGAAGTATGTCTGGGAGGGCTATGTCTATGAGACGTCAAAAGATGAAAAAGAAGAACTATAACATACAAATAAATACATTCTATCGAGCACGGAGAAAATTGCTTTATAGTACATTGGACAGATGTTGGGGTCGCCCTCTAGTGGCCAAGTATGAAATAGGTCAGTCAACAGAATGTTGGCCTTTTCGTCATTTTTATTTGGAATATGAACGGTGGTCCGTTAAAACACAAAATATTGATTTTTATATTTATTTATACATTATCTCATTTATATAATGTATATCATTTATACATTATACATGACAAAAACGAGAAAAATGACTCTCCAATCCAGCAGGGGGCATCATATCACTATACAGCTGATAAGTCCCTGTGATAAATATGTACGACTGTTATTTGCTAGCATGCAAACAAATGAATAACATTTGTTTAATTTAAAGACTTTCACAAAGGTGAGGTAACAAGAGTTGGCTACTAAAATGTACACATAGTTTGCTAAGAATTTACATAAGTACAGGGTGGGGGCGCTGTGTCGTTCATAGCAGTTCTGATGCAATGCCTGTCAAATTAATTATTATTAGTGCAGGTGTGTATATGTATGTATGTATGTATCCATCCATCCATACATACATACATACGTAAAGCTGATATCAGCTGGAAGGAAAAAGGAAACACTGTCGAAATGCTCATTTGCCTCCACAACGGCAGTTTCATGACTCCAAACCCAACCCGCATATCATCCCCTCACGACCTAACTAACTAACTAACCAACTAACTAACTAACTAACTAACTAACTAACTTCCCACCCGCCAACAAAGTCAACCATGAAACACCCAAATTAATCCCGAACGTTTACCCCCAACCCCGAAAGTGTCCCAAAGTTCCCCGAAGAGTCAGTGTTAGTCCTCAAGACAGAGGTGAAAGCCGCAGTTCCACTCACGGACACGCATCCACCTGTCAGTCCAGTCCATGGGCCCGGAACCTTGGCCAAAGTGCCAAAAGCTGAAGCCGAGAGGGAAAAGGAAATCCCATCAGGTGTCCGCTTGACAGAGTCGCTCCTCGTGGCTCGAACGCCGGCTCTCAGGATCCCGTCGGCGTGTGACGTCACTAATCGTTTCCTTCTCCAACCACCCCGGCGCGCTGGATGAGCTTCCTTAAATAGGCGCCCTCTGCAGGCGCGTCTTCTCACCGCAGGAGCTCTTTGTTGATGAGGAGGAATGATGTCCGTACATACTATGGCTTGTGTGGAACTCCTGTCATTGTTCCCCTGTACGTTGCTCATGACAGCAGAGTCTAATATAGTGACGCACTTATGGACCCCACTACCTCTGCTCATGGACTCCTGTGGCCATTACAAGATGAATACATACATACATACATAGATCCATCCATGCATACATAGATCATACATACATACATTTAGATAGATAGATCCATACATACATAGATCCATACATACATACATACATGCATACGTTTAGATAAATACATACATACATAGATCCATCCATCCATATGTTTAGATAGATAAATAAATAAATACATACATATATACACATACATACATATATGCATACATACATACAAACACACACACACATACGAATGCATATCCATACAATCATACATACATACATACATACACAACTACATATATATGTGTTTACGAAAGTATGTGTGTCTGTAAGTGTGCATATATGTATGTAAGTCTGAATGTATGTATGTATGATTGTATGTAAGTATGTATGTATGAATGTGCATATGTGTGTATGTATGTATATGTGTGTATATGTATGCATCTATGTATATGTGTGCTTGTATGTATGTATGTATGTGTGTATGTATGTATGTATGTATGTATGTATGTATGTATGTATGTATGTATGTATGTATGTATGTATGTATGTATGTATGTATGTATATGTATGTATGTATGTGTGTATGTATGTATGTATGCATGTATGTGCATATGTATATATGTATGTATATGTGTGCTTGTATGTATGTATGTGTGTATGTATGCATTTTTTGTGCATATGTATGTATGTATGTGTGTATATGTATGTATGTGTGTTTATGCATGTATGTGTGTTTATGTATGTATGTATGTATGTATGTATGTATGTATGTATGTATGTATGTATGTATGTATGTATGTATGTATGTATGTATGTATGTATGTATGTATGTATGTATGTATGTATGTGTGTATATGTATGTATGTGTGTATGTATGTATGTATGCATGTATGTGCATATGTATATATGTATGTATATGTGTGCTTGTATGTATGTATGTGTGTATGTATGCATGTATGTGCATATGTATGTATGTATGTGTGTATATGTATGTATGTGTGTTTATGCATGTATGTGTGTTTATGTATGTATGTATGCATGTATGTGCATATGTATGTATGTATGTATATGTGTGCTTGTATGTATGTGTGTGTTTATGTATGTATGTATGTATGTGTGTGTGTATGTATGCATGTATGCATGTATGTGCATATGTATGTATGTATGAAAGTATGTATGTATGTATGTATGTATGTATGTATGTATGTATGTATGTATGTATGTATGTATGTATGTATGTATGTATGTATGTATGTATGTATGTATGTATGTATGTATGTATGTATGTATGTATGTATGTATGTATCTATTTATCTATCTATCTAAATGTATGTATGTATGTATGTATGTACATACATAAAAGCGCCATTGGTTGGTGTGGAGGCTGAGAGTTCCGTTAGTTCCTGTTGGATATAAAGGATGTAAAGTTGAGACTAAGGTAAAACTGTCAGGTTTGTTTATGGCAGATTAACGTTTATGTTTTTGACTGTTTATAATCCCAGAAATGGATGATTCCATCATCAACCTGCCATGCCACCATCTGCAGCGCTGAGCCTTTGCTACCTTTTACCTTCACACTAGATTATTTACAGTCATTCCCTTTGACCTTCACTGGCTCCACAGAATCCACTTCATGATAGTCCTCAATAACCACCCCCCCCCCCGCCCCCACATCCCTGACCTCAATCATGAGCCTTCCAGATGGCTCACGTGTTAAACATGGGAGGCCTTTTCCATCCTTTTTTTTTATTCATCTGGCACTTTAACTTTATTTAAAAAGTCAAATCAAACAGATTTACAACAGTTGAAAATTTATTGTCAAGAAGAATTGTTACAACAGAGAATCTAACAAACACATATGAAATTTTAATGGTGGCGCATCGGAAGAAGAAATACCAGAAAACCTACCAACCAAACTTTTAGGTCAAATGCTGAAACCAGAGCAAGAGAAGAGCGAGTGGCGCCGCTTCTCCAATCAGAGGAGGTTGGAGGAGGACCTTCCCGGCCACCATTTTGCCCGGCCCCACTTTGCCGTGTTTCACAGTTTGTGTTCGAATCTCACCTTCTTGCAGTTTTTTGAAATCAACGGATGTTGGGAATGAAACGTTGATGAAGGCGGCTCCATCAAGGCGGCTGGCGTCACGTGACAAGTCAGAAACCTGTCCGTCAAATGTTCCGCCTTTTCACCGAAACGGGACGGGTTCTCGTCTTTGTGAAACCGAAAATGAATTTGGAAAAAAAGCCACGACTTGTGTGATGGTTGCTCTAATTTCTCATTGGCGTCAATCATCTCAGGTCTGGTCCTCCAGACCGACTAGGAGGTCCTCCATGAAGGATCTTTCCTCTTGCTTCAGGCAAACCTTTATTTATAACGTGGCAGCAAAACCCAACAGACTAGCATGTCTAGCTAGCCTTCCTTAGCCCGCCCCCTCCAAAGGTCACAGAAATCCCCCCTTTTCCTAGCCGTCTCAGGAAGTGCCTGGAACTTCAACTTTTTACTACTTTATTCTTGGAAAAATATTACCACTTTTTCTCATAAATCTACCACTTTATTCTGGTAATATGACTACTTTTTCCTCATAAATATACCACTTTATTATCGGAACATTACTACTTTTTCTCGTAAATATACTACATTCTGTAATATAAATATAACACAGTCTTCTCGTAATATTACTACGTTCTCATAAATCTACCACTTTATTCTGTAATATTACCACTTTCTCATAAATATGCCACTTTATTTTCGTAATATGAATACTTTTTCTCGTAAATATACCACATTATTCTCATAATATTACTACTTTTTCATAAATATACCACTTTCTTCTGGTAATATTACTACTTCCTCATAAATCTACCACTTTATTCTGGTAATAGGAATACTTTTTCTCTTAAATATACCACATTCTTCTGGTAATATTACCACTTTCTCATAAATATGCCACTTTATTTTCGTAATATGAATACTTTTTCTCGTAAATATACCACATTATTCTCGTAATATTACTACTTTTACATAAATATACCACTTTCTTCTGGTAATATTACTACTTTCTCATAAATCTACTACTTTATTCTGGTAATATTACTACTTTCTCATAAATCTACCACTTTATTCTGGTAATAGGAATACTTTTTCTCTTAAATATACCACATTCTTCTGGTAATATTACTACTTTCTCATAAATCTACCACTTTATTCTGGTAATATTACTACTTTCTCATAAATATACCACTTTATTATCGTAACATTACTACTTTCTCTCGTGAATATACTACATTCTGTAATATAAATATACCACAGTCTTCTCGTAATATTACTACGTTCTCATAAATCTACCACTTTATTCTGTAATATTACCACTTTCTCATAAATATGCCACTTTATTTTCGTAATATGAATACTTTTTCTCGTAAATATACCACATTCTTCTCGTAATATTACTACTTTCTCATAAATATACCACTTTCTTCTGGTAATATTACTACTTTCTCATAAATCTACCACTTTATTCTGGTAATAGGAATACTTTTTCTCTTAAATATACCACATTCTTCTGGTAATATTACTACTTTCTCATAAATCTACCACATTCTTCTGGTAATATTACTACTTTCTCATAAATATACCACATTCTATAATATGACATTCTATAATATGACTACTTTTTCTCGTAAATATACCACAGTCTTCTCGTAATATTACCACTTTTTTGTAGTAAATGTCTGGCTTCATTCTCAAAAACGTTTAATACTTTGTCAAAACAGGCATTGCTTGTGGCGGCTATGAAAAGAGGGAACTTTCGTGACCTTTGGCCTCAGGCAAAGGTAATATTACAACTTTTTTTTCTCATAAATGTACAACTTTTTTCTCGTATATATTTTCTATTTTTTCTCAGAAATGGACACGTTTTAGCTAGAATTTTTTTTTCAATGTGGCCGTATGATTTACTTGTAGGGGTCACAGAATAAATGATTTCAATGCCGATGTGTCACCTGTGTTTGTGCGAAGCTAATATGCTAGCTTGAGTAGCCATTTTATTCCCGCCAATCCCAGTTGAGGCACTGGTGATGTTTCCGACGCCCACAAATACATTCAGGAGGAAAAGGTCCTGTTGTTGTTGTTATGCAAAGCAAAGAAAACTTCCAGACTTAAAACCGTGACAGGAGGGAAACACGAGGCCGTGTTTGTTTGTTTATAACGTGGCCTAGCATGTTTGTTTGTTTATAACGTGGCCTAGCATGTTTGTTTGTTTATAACATGGCCTAGCATGTTTGTTTGTTTATAACGTGGCCTAGCATGTTTGTTCATAACGTGGCCTAGCGTGTTTTTTATTTATAACGTGGCCTAGCGTGTTTGTTTGTTTATAACGTGGCCTAGCATGTTTGTTTGTTTATAACGTGGCCTAGCATGTTTGTTTGTTTATAACGTGGCCTAGCATGTTTGTTTGTTTATAACGTGGCCTAGCATGTTTGTTTGTTTATAACGTGGCCTAGCATGTTTGTTTGTTTATAACGTGGCCTAGCATGTTTGTTCATAACGTGGCCTAGCGTGTTTGTTTATTTATAACGTGGCCTAGCGTGTTTGTTTATTTATAACATGGCCTAGCGTGTTTGTTCATTAATAACGTGGCCTAGCGTGTTTGTTTGTTCATAACGTGGCCTAGCGTGTCTGTTTATTTATAACGTGGCCTAGCATGTTTTTTTATTTATAACGCGACCTAGCGTGTTTGTTTATTTATAACGTGGCCTAGCGTGTTTGTTTATTTATAACGCGGCCTAGCGTGTTTGTTTATTTATAACGTGGCTTAGCGTGTTTATTTATAACATGGCCTAGCGTGTTTGCTTATTTATAACGTGGCCTAGCGTGTTTGTTTGTTTATAACGCGGCCTAGTGTGTTTGTTTATAACGTGGCCTAGCGTGTTTGTTTATAACTTGACCTAGCGTGTTTGTTTATAATGTGGCCTAGCGTGTTTGTTTATTTATAACGTGGCCTAGCGTGTTTGTTTATTTATAACGTGGCCTAGCGTGTTTGTTTATTTATAACATGGCCTAGCGTGTTTGCTTATTTATAACGTTGCCTAGCGTGTTTGTTTGTTTATAACGTGGCCTAGCATGTTTGTTCATAACGTGGCCTAGCGTGTTTGTTTATTTATAACGTGGCCTAGCATGTTTGTTTGTTTATAACGTGGCCTAGCATGTTTGTTCATAACGTGGCCTAGCGTGTTTGTTTATTTATAACGTGGCCTAGCGTGTTTGTTTATTTATAACATGGCCTAGCGTGTTTGTTCATTAATAACGTGGCCTAGCGTGTTTGTTTGTTCATAACGTGGCCTAGCGTGTCTGTTTATTTATAACGTGGCCTAGCATGTTTTTTTATTTATAACGCGACCTAGCGTGTTTGTTTATTTATAACGTGGCCTAGCGTGTTTGTTTATTTATAACGCGGCCTAGCGTGTTTGTTTATTTATAACATGGCTTAGCGTGTTTATTTATAACATGGCCTAGCGTGTTTGCTTATTTATAACGCGGCCTAGCGTGTTTGTTTGTTTATAACGCGGCCTAGTGTGTTTGTTTATAACGTGGCCTAGCGTGTTTGTTTATAACTTGACCTAGCGTGTTTGTTTATAATGTGGCCTAGCGTGTTTGTTTATTTATAACGTGGCCTAGCGTGTTTGTTTATTTATAACGTGGCCTAGCGTGTTTGTTTATTTATAACATGGCCTAGCGTGTTTGCTTATTTATAACGTTGTCTAGCGTGTTTGTTTGTTTATAACGTGGCCTAGCGTGTTTGTTTATAACTTGACCTAGCGTTTTTGTTTATTTATAATGTGACCTAGCGTGTTTGTTTATTTATAACGTTGCCTAGCGTGTTTCTCCACGTACCACCGAGCACCAAGACTTTTCCATACAAATGGTTAGCCAATGCATGGTTTATTAAATGTTGAAAAAAGGGCAATGACACAAGTTATTACCGATGTGCGTAAAGTGGTGGAATACCGTAGCGTATGGATTTTCATATCAAAATGATACAATACAACTAATTGAATTACGTGCCAACATATAGAGTGCAAAGAGTGTCCTCGTATTCCCAACCGGCATTAAGATATATTTGTATTTTCCCCGTATCCTCAACCGGCGGGGTCTTTGACCCAAATTCCACCCAAGACGACATCCACAATGGAGGCTGAGGTCCCCCGTCGTCCCGTGCAGAGGTTTCCATCAAATTAGGAAATCCAACCAAAATGGATGAATGAAAAGGGGAGGGGTGAAAATGATCCACTTGTGTTTCCTCGTTATCCGATTCCGGGTTCTCGGTTAAGCTGGAGCCTATCCCAGCTGAGATGAGGGGGGGTAGCCAGTCAGTCCCCATAACCGTTGTGTTGAATTCCGTTTCTACATCGTTTGTGTCGGCATTCCCGTGGTTCAGTCTCGCTGGGAATTGTAGAGTAGAGTAGAATAGAATAGAATAGAATAAAATAGATGGACCCAATAGAAAGACTAGAAAGCCGTGATGCTGAAAGTGCAGAATTCCATATTCTAGTAGGTTCTATCCTTCCACCCAAAACCCCCCAAAAAACATTTCTTAAGGTTTTTCCATTGTGCATATTGTGTTTCGCTTCCGTTGTTTTTCAGATTTTTTTTATCTTTTCAAGAAAAAAAATGACCCCCCCCCCATTGTCAACACATGCCTTAATAGATGGAAATGGAATCTGTCCCACGGAAGTCTGGAGTGCATCATCTATTCCTTACAAAGATGTCTCAGCTCGTCTTTGCACCGCCGAGATATGTTTTTATGTTTTTTATTCATCTTTTTTATTTCAGCGTAAAAAGAATGAAAAATATATCCCAAATGTTTTTGACTGATTGCTGTCGTCTTCTGGATATTTTCTACTTCCGACTTATCAAAAATGACGTTCCCTGCTGCGGCCTGAGTGCCAAACATCCACGGATAAGAGCTGAAGCGGAAGCGTTGCTTCAGACGGGTTTTGCACCGACAACCTCCCGCTAAAGATGTCCCCAAATCCGGTGCGTCCGGGGGCTATACCCGTGTGGTGGAATGCGGGTGGGGCAGGGTGTTGCTCTGCCCGCCGCTGGGGAAGGTGCTGAAGGACTGGAGCGAGGTGAGGCGCCCCATGGTGCTGGGGATCATAGTTATGGTGTTGGGCGTCATGAGGGGGATGTCGTCCGGGGACCGCCTCATGGCCAGGGTGTAGTCGGGGGGGCAGGTAGTCCTTAGCAGGACGTCGTGAGGGTTCAGGGAGTCGGCCAGCTGCCGGCATTCCTGCTCCAGGTCCGAGTGCTGCTTCATCTGAAGGGACATGATTTCCTCTTCCTGGGTGTGCGCCAGGTCGTTGGCGGCGTTGCGTTGGGGGCTGCAGCGCTTGTGGATGTCGTGGCGGTGCTTGTCCTTCTTGTAGTACAGCGCGGCGAAGGCTAGGATGTTGAGGAAGAGCAGGGAGGCTCCCACGGCGATGGTCACCGACAGCTCCGTGGAGTAGTCCCGCTGGTCCACCAGATGCGGTTGGTTGTGGCTGTCCTGGGTCTCAGTCGGCGATGGACTTGGGTTGGGGTTCTTGGTCACAAACGACTTCGGTTTTGGGGTGCGGTTGCTGGTGTCTGACGGAGGGATCTGAAGAAAGGAATACAACACAAAGACAAGCTTACTCAGGGTCTAGCGCTGGTGGGCGCGGGCCGGTCTGCGGTACCGTTGGTATTTGGATCGAGCTGGATTCGAATCTACCACTCCTGAAACGCTCGTGTGGCGCGTGAAAGTCAAAAGATGCTGAAAGACCAAGAACTTTGGAAATATTGGCTGTATGGGTCATCGGACCGATCCATCGGTCTTGAAAGAAAGGGGAGCGGAACCGTCCATCGTGAGAACCGCCACGTTACCTGAACGGGATCAACGAGAGAGGAACCTCGTGGTCCCTCAACCTCATTGGTCGTTCCCATTGGAGTTGCCGTCTTTCTACCCAACCAGACCTACCCAGACCTGGATTGTTTCCTCATGCTGGACTCCTATCCGGTTTTACCGAACCGTAGTTCTGAGTTCTCGCTAAAGGAGGTTTTTTGTACTCTTTTTGGACTCGTCTTTTGGGAACAAGACTCCATTTTGCCTCAATGGCTGCATCCTGAGATCCAAACCAAACCAAATGGGTCATCGGACCGATCCATCGGTCTTGAAAGAAAGGGGAGCGGAACGGTCCATCGTGAGAACCGCGACGTTACCTGAATGGGATAAACGAGAACGATGCAGGAACCTCGTGGTCCCTCAACCTCATTGGCCGTTCCCATTGGAGCTGCCGTCTTTCTACCCAACCAGATCTTCCCAGACCTGGATTGTTTCCTCATGCTGGATTCCTATCCGGTTTTACTGAACCGTAGTTCTGAGTTCTCACTGAAGGAGGTTTTTTGTACACTTCTTTTGGGAACAAGACTCCATTTTGCCTCGATGGTTGCATCCTGAGATCCAAACCAAACCAAATGGGTCATCGGACCGATCCATCGGTCTTGAAAGAAAGGGGACCGGAACGGCCCGGTTCATCATGAGAACCGTGAAGTTACAGTAATACTTGAGTGACGACATCAAGGATCGGACAAGAGAAGCATTCGTGCATCAGACCTGAACGGGATCAACGAGAACGATGCAGGAACCTCGTGGTCCCTCAACCTCATTGGTCGTTCCCATTGGAACTGCCGTCTTTCTACACAACCAGACCTTCCCAGACCTGGATTGTTTCCTCATGCTGGACTCCTATCCGGTTTTACTGAACTGTAGTTCTGAGTTCTCACTGAAGGAGGTTTTTTGTACACTTCTTTTGGGAACAAGACTCCATTTTGCATTTGACAGTCAAGGGCAATCGAGTTCGATCCCCCCCTTTTATTTACACCAAAATAAGACGGTTGTCAGAATCAATTTCCTTCCAGAGAAGATAAGATAATGGAGCCTCGCTTTGACTCCGACTCCGATATTTTGTGTCGTCTTGGAAAAAACAGATCAATATTCCAGCTTGAAAGTATCAATTTCAGAAGAGGAATTCTTTTCCTGGGTGTCTCGGTCCACGGTGAGGTAAAAGTGGCGTCACGATGAGATCGGGACTGTGGTGTTCCTGCAGTTTTCCCATTCATGGTAAACTTCGGTTTTGGTGCTTCCTGGTTTGTCCCAGAACATCCTAACACTTTCCTTATTTCCTGATTGGACTGGATTGGATTGGTAAATCTTCTTGTGTAGACCTTGATTGGGTTCCTCAGACCGTTCCTAGGATTGATCGATACATCTGTCAACTTCAACAGCATTTTGGAATCCCAAAGTCTCCATGGCTTGGTCTTAGTCTTGGTCAGAGACCACTCCGGCAACGTTTACCAGAGTTCATCAGTAGTTGCCTTCTAAAGGCCATAAAACGCTACGAGAACCTGACGGAGACTTGCCATGGCTGCAGTGGGAATGACAGGAAGTCACCTTGCAGCCATAAAGATCTGCTCCAGGCATCTCCTCTAACATTGCGGAGAAATCATCCGCTCAAGAACACAAAGGACCACGTTGGGTTCGATTGAAAGTGCCTTGAGATAAGTTTGTGAAGCAGAACTTGAGAACTTCCTACCTTGGTGGTGGTGGGAATGAGCTGGGTGACGTCATTAAGGCTGTGTAGATGAGGAACCAACTCCAGCCACAAATTCACCTGGAGGGATGAGAAGAAGATACCATAATTCCACGGTCATACAGAGCTTCACAATCAAAGACTATAGGCCGAGCACCAAGGTTTGGGGTTACCTTGTTGGCGCGGTAGTGCTCTTTGACCCGGGGTTTGAGGCCGATGTGCAGGTAGAGCTGGTCTTTCTGGTTGTAGCGTGTCCATGCCACTTCCTCAAAGCGGTTGGGCTTGGTGTGGATGAATTTGGTGTCCTGCGGTACAGGCTGATTGGGGTCCCTGGAAATAAACAAGATGCATTATGGTTATGGTTATGGTTTTATTTCATTTGAACATGCATCAGATTACAATTGAGTGCATCCCATAATCAGTTCCCAGTTCCACATGTCCAAAAGGAGTAGGAAGAAGCAAAGCTTATTAAATCCTACCCCTTCATCTGGTACTTTTACAATCACTAACTCTTACAGTTGTTCACTTCCTGCTTTCCAAATATAATTTAAGTTTTTAATTTTATTTTATACATTTTTTTAAATAAAAATTGTTTAAAATTTTTTCTATTTTTTATTTATGATTTATTTTTAATTATTATTTTTTTATTTTTTGATATGAGCATCCAATGCCATAATGTGTACCATAGTAAGTGTCAATATAGTGATATATATAGCACATCATGACTGGTTCAAGACTCTTCATCCTTCATAATTTATTTTATTCATTAATTTATTTTATTAATTTTTATTTATTTATTTTTTTACAATTTTGTTATTTTTTTGTCCCGTACCAAAGTAGGTGGTGATATGAGCATCCAAAAAATTATTCATGAATGAATGAATGAATGAATGAATAATTTGTTATTTTATTAATTTATTTTAGTTTCATTTATATATTTTACATATTTTAGTCTTGAACCAGTTTTTGAACCTATTTTAAATTTAAATAAATTAATAAAATAAAAAATGATTCATGAATGAATGAATGAATGAATATTTTTTTTTATTATTTTTTATATAATTTTAAAAATTTTAAATAAAAAATAATTCATGAATGAATGAATGAATGAATATTTTTTATTATTATTAATTTATTTAAATTTATTTTAATTTCACACACTGGCTTTGGTGGAAGCCCAGTCACGGTCAGACCATTTGCGTGTGCGTCTTGCTCTCTCATCCATTCCACATCTCATTCGTGTTATGATCCGTCCATCGGAATGGCGTGTTGTTCCATTTGCCATCATCCTTGTTGTCGTGTTTCTCTCGTTCAGATCCGTCCTATTCTGGAGATTTGTGGCTTCCTTTTCACTCCTCTGCTGTCTTTTTTTTGCTCCTCATCGGCCTTTTTCCAGTAATTAATAGGCCTTTTCTTGCCTGTCTGATATCTTAATTACTGTCGCTCGTTCTGTAGCGCCGCAATTTGTTTTGCCGTCATTACTGCCAAACTTCTTCTCCACCTGCGTGGCTGCAGTCTCGCTTCAATTTTCCCTCCGCTGTTCCGTCAATTCTTTGACACCTCATTTGGCCAACGGGGCCACTGCTTCCATCATTATCACCCGAAGGGCACCGTATCATGTAATTACTTCATTGTTCATCTTCTCACATGTCTCTCTTTCTGGGACTCATCCGTCTCCTCCGGCATGGGATGTTCCGCGGCAAGCTAGCCTCTTCCGACCAATTAAACAAGAGGAGGGAAGGAGTGGGGGTGCTCAGGCAGCGATGGATAAAAAACGGTTAAATCTTGAACCAGGAAGCGTGTTAGGAGGAACTCAGGAGTTCTTGCTGCTCGGAGATAAAGGACCTCATTTTCCAGAAATTACAACTTTATTTCTCATACAATTCAGACTGGTACAAATAATGTATATTTTAATATTTCAACTTTATGTGACTACATTTAAATGTTTTTGTCTCATTAAAAATGACATTTTTCCTTTAATATTTGGACTTTATTCTCATAAAATGTTCTTTTCCGTTTCTGCTGTTGCTTTGTTTTAATTCCAACTGTTTCAACTTTCTTCTCATAATTCTAACTTTAATCCATATATTGTTTTGACTTTCTTCTGACATTATACTGGAAGTTTTTCTGCAGCCAAAAAAATGACAATTTTGTTTATCGTGATATGACTTTTAAAAAAAGTTTTTTTTTTCTTTAATATTGCAACTTTATGCTGTTAAAGGAAAAAAATCATCATTTTAGTAATGGTAATGGTAACTATTACCATTACTAAAATGATGATTTTTTTTCTTCATAATAATGTAATATTATGGCGAAAAAACTCATCGTCATTTTTTTCTTCATAATAATGTATTATGAAAAAAAACTCATCATCATTTTTTTCTTCATAATAAGGTAATATTATGAAGAAAAAACTCATCATCATTTTTTTCTTCATAATAATTTAATTATTATTTTTATTATATTATTATATATTATATTTTTTTCTTCATAATGCTACATTATTTTTTATTATATTATTATATTTTTTTCTTCATAATATTACATTATTATGAAGAAAAAAATCATCATTTTAGTAATGGCAACCATTTTTCTTTCTTTAATATTGATGATTTTTTTCTTCATAATAATGTGATATTATTATATTATTATTATTATTATACATATATTATATTATTATAATATATTATAATATTAAAAATAATCAATATTAAAGAAAAAAATGGTTACCATTACCATTACTAAAATTTTTTTTCTTCATAATAATGTAATATTATGAAGAAAAAAATATAATAATATAATAAAAATAATAATATTACATTATTATGAAGAAAAAAATCATCATTTTAGTAATGGTAATGGTAACCATTTTTCTTTCTTTAATATTGATGATTTTTTCTTCATAATAATGTAATATATGAAGAAAAAAAATCACAATTTTAGTAATGTAACCATTTTTTTTCTTTAATATTGCATTGGTAATGGTATGACTAAAATGATGATTTGTTTCTTCATAATATTACATTATTTTCTGACTAAATTGCTTTTTTAAACGTTATTCCAGTGAAAGGAATGGATGAGTAGGATGCTATGCTAGCACATGCATACCCGGTTTTGGCGAAGTTGGTCCAGTAAGTCATCATCACGGCACTGAGCATCACGTCGTTCTTGGAGAAGTTGCAGGGAAACAACTCGGTGGGTCCAATCATTGGCAGGCCGAACACGTACGGGATCTCATCGCCATGCGATGCATCCGCCCAGGGCGGCACCTTATGAGGAACAGGAGTCATTGCAAGAGTAATACTTCGTTTGTACACAAAGGCTGCCAGAGCCCCCACCTGTTCTGTTTGACAGTGATGGTAGAAAGCGTAGAAGTACGTGGGCGACCCGAAGCTGGAGTGCAGGTCAGCGGTGGCCACGGCGGGGGCCACCCACTGGTGATCGGTGAAGAGCGCCAGCAGCGTCTTCCTGCGCGTCTCCGGGTTGTGTCTGTCAGCCCAGTCGGTGTACATGAACTTGATGGTCTCTCGGAGGACGTCTTTGCCCTCCGGATAGCCGTAGAGGTCATCCACGAAGCTGGACACGGCGTAGTCAAAGTCGTTGGCCTGGACGCCGTTTTCATTGTCCACGATCAGCTCCACGAATTTAAGGCCCTCCCCTTGGTTGACTCCCAGCATGATATCATAGTTCAGGAATTCACCTGGAAAAAGACAGAAAAGATTGCTGTACTGGTAAGTACTAAGAAGTACTATGTATTGATATTTAAAATATCTATATTTCTTTGAAGTTCCATATGAAGAACAAGCATATGGTTCATATGGATATAGACTGGAGCGCAAGCTAGTAACAGCAGCTCAGTAATTTCCTCTGTGTTTTTATATTTTAAAATACTTCATTTATTACTTTCTTATGTTTTTTGGTGCCATAGCAACCTCTTGAGAAAGTGTGCAGCTATGGACGTTCATCTTGTTACGTTTGTAGCTTTCTATTTGCTCCTTTATTTACACTCGTGAGCACCCCTCACTACACCGAGCAAGTGGAGATCCCTGCTGGGATACGGAGGAGGAGAGGCTGCGTAGCGGGAGTGAACAGCGTCAAAGACGGTATAAAGGTTGCTGTATAATGACGGTATCAAGCATGTTTACAGTCTGTGGTCATGGGGAACTTGAGATGGAAGCGCTAACCCGGCTGCAGAGAGACGGCCGTGACTGCACTCAAGATTCAACATTAGATTTAACTTAAAAATAAATTAAAAAATACTATTTTATTTCTGCAGTTTTTACATCTGCATGTTTACATTTTTAAAATAAAAATATGGGGATATACGTATGTATATGGTATATGGATATTCAACCTAAATCCATTGGCCCAGCCCTAGTACTGAATAAAAAAGTACCTTGGATTTCATGATTAGTACCTTGGATTTCACATGATTAGTACCTTGGATTTCACATGATTAGTACCTTGGATTTCATGATTAGTACCTTGGATTTCAGGATTAGTACCTTGGATTTCATGATTAGTACCTTGGATTTCATGATTAGTATCTTGGATTTCATGAGTAGTACCTCGGATTTCATGATTAGTACCTCGGATTTCATGATTAGTACCTCGGATTTCACGATTAGTACCTCGGATTTCACGATTAGTACCTCGGATTTCACGATTAGTACCTCGGATTTCACGATTAGTACCTCGGATTTCACGATTAGTACCTCGGATTTCACGATTAGTACCTCGGATTTCACGATTAGTACCTCGGATTTCACGATTAGTACCTCGGATTTCATGATTAGTATCTCGGATTTTATGATTAGTACCTCGGATTTCATGATTAGTACCTTGGATTTCATGATTAGTACCTCTGATTTCATGATTAGTACCTCGGATTTCATGATTAGTACCTCGGATTTCATGATTAGTACCATGGATTTCATGATTAGTACCTCGGATTTCATGATTAGTACCATGGATTTCATGATTTTTACCATGGATTTCATGATTAGTACCTCGGATTTCACGATTAGTTCCTCGGATTTCATGATTAGTACCTCGAATTTCATGATTAGTACCTCGGATTTCATGATTTGTACCTCGGATTTCATGATTAGTACCTCGGATTTCACAATTATCACCTGGGATTTCATGATTAGTTCCTCGGATTTCATGATTAGTACCTCGAATTTCATGATTAGTACCTTGGATTTCATGATTTGTACCTCGGATTTCATGATTAGTACCTCAGGTTTCATGATTAGTACCTTGGATTTCATGATTAGTACCTTGAATTTCATGATTAGTACCTTGAATTTCATGATTAGTACCTTGAATTTCATGATTAGTACCTTGGATTTCATGATTAGTACCTTGAATTTCATGATTAGTACCTTGAATTTCATGATTAGTACCTTGAATTTCATGATTAGCGTTCATTCTTTCTAATGTAGAACAGATTTGGTTGAGGTACGTTTGGGTTAGAGTCGGACCTTAACGACGCTAACCAAGGTTCCACTGTATTTACTGTCCCTGTGCTTCCACGTACCTTGTTCCATGAGTATCTGGGGGTCGTCAGGGATGACATCGCCATCAATAACGGGTCCAAAGGCGATGTGGTAGCGAGCCGGCTGGATGTCTTGATCGACCAACTCCTTGTAATGTTTCCTCTGAAGACACGCCACCAGTTCTATGGTGTCCTCCAGATTGCAGCCCACTTTTCGGGCCAACATTCTGGCGTACTTAGCCGGCTGGAAGCTAACAGCCCAGCTTGATAGCGCCGTGCCGCTCTGGGTAATGGCTCTCTGGAACAGGCCTAAAATGGAGAAGGGGAGAAAGGAAAAGTAACTCAAGACGTCAGTCATTTTTGTCCACGATTTATGGAAGGAGAAGAAAATGTACAAGAAGAAAGGCGAAATAGTTGGAAAATTAAATAAGAAAAACAGCTGTAATTTTACGGGAATAAAGCCAAAATATTAAGAGAATAAATTGTGCAATTTTGCAAGAATAAACTGGTAATATTATTGAGGAAAATAATTTCAGTATTATAGAATTTAGTAGCATAGAGCTGAAAAACAAAGCGAGTCATAACATGATGAGGAAACAGGAATATTTTATTTTACAGGAATAATGTCAAAATATGAAGTTTAAATGTAATGAGAAGGAGACATCATTTTATGACAATTACATAATATTATGAGGGAAAATGTCATTTTTGTGGCATAAATCAAAAAGTGGTAATAAAGCAAACAACAAACAAAGTTGCCATGTTGGGAAAATTAGGCTGCGGAAAAAGTAATAATGTAAATATTATGGAAATAATAAGAAGAAAATAGAAGAAGAAGAAGAAATAGTTGGAAAATTAAATGAGAAAAACAGCTATAATTTTACGGGAATAAAGCCAAAATATTAAGCGAATAAATTGTGCAATTTTGCAAGAATAAACTGGTAATATTATTGAGGAAAATAATTTCAGTATTATAGAATTTAGTAGCATAGAGCTGAAAAACAGAGCGAGTCATAACATGATGAGCAAACAGGAATATTTTATTTTACAGGAATAATGTCAAAATATGAAGTTTAAATGTAATGAGGAAGAGAAATAATTTTATGACAATTACATAATATTATGAGAAAAAATGTCATTTTTGTGGCATAAATCAGATAGTCATAATAAAGCAAACAACAAACAAAGTTGCCATGTTGGGAAAATTAGGCTGCGGAAAAAATAATAATGTAAATATTATGGAAATAAGAAGAAAATAGAAGAAGAAGAAGAAATAGTTGGAAAATTAAATGAGAAAAACAGCTGTAATTTTACGGGAATAAAGCCAAAATATTAAAAGAATAAATTGTGCAATTTTGCAAGAATAAACTGGTAATATTATTGTTATTATTATATTATTATATAATTATTATATAATAATTATTATATTATATAATTATTATATAATAAAGGTGTCATTTTTGGAAAATGAGGCTTAAATATCAGAGTTGCTCTTATGTCCTTTCATTTATCATTTTTCATTTATCATTTTTCATTTATGTGGCCCTCGGTGGCGAAGACATGAAACAACGATGCCAGACACATCCACACCAGGATGGTGACCCAGGTCATATTCTAGTTACGCTGTCAAGTACTTCCTATCTTTATTGCCGCCATCATGGAGCGCTCGCGTCCACATTCATATTCAATACATCCACACGTCATCAATAAATCACCTGCTCACCGGCTCAACTCAACCCCCCCGTGATGACGATTTTACAACATCCATCTGTCTAATGGTATGGATTGGAAGAGATCCAATCATTCTCTCGGGGGAAGGAGGTTAATGGACACCAGCTGTAATGCCAGTTAGCGCCATCATCGGCCCATACGGGACGGCGCTCAGATGTCACAAATAAGAATACGATTAAACAAAGCTGGCAGGGATAGCGTTTGGAAAGCTGCAATTTTGGACGTGGCACAAACATCCCGGTGAGGACAAAGTCAAGTAGCAAGGTTAGCATATACCGACATGAACCGGTAAAAATGGTGTGGCCGATATGATCGGACAAAGCATATTTGTATGAACAGTGTTTGCTCTTTTTTTCCATATTTTTCAAATAATTTTTATTATTTGAAAAATATGGAAAATATGAAAAATAATCTACAAATAAGCATATTTGTATGAACAATGTTTGCTCTTTTTTCCATATTTTTCAATGATTTTTTATTTTTTCCAAAATATGGAAAATATGAAAAATAAACTACAAATAAGCATATTTGTATGAACAATGTTTGCTCTTTTTTCCATATTTTTCAAAAAAAATATTATTTGAAAAATAATCTACAAATAAGCATATTTTAATTAACAGTGTTTGCTCTTTTCTTCTATATTAAAAAAAATTGAAAAATATGGAAAATATGAAAAATAATCTACAAATAAGCATATTTTTATGAACAATGTTAGCTCTTTTTTCCATATTTTTCAAATAATTTTTCAATTTTTTTTATTATTTATTATTATTTTTCAAATAATGTTTATTATTTGAAAAATATGGAAAATATTTTTCATTATTTCAATTGATTCATATTTCCAATATTTTCATTTTTTCAAATATTTTTATTATTTTAAAAATATGGAAAATATGAAAAATAATCTTATTTTTTCCAAATAACTAAACATTGTTCTTCTATAATTTTTGTAAAAAAATGTTTTTGCGTGATATTATGACATTTTCCCAAAATGACACATTTTCATCCGGTTTCTCATAATATGACTGTATTATTATAAATGTAGTTTTGTTTAGTATTTCAACTCTATGCTATTAAAATAAAATTAAATTTAAAAAATAAAAATAAATAATACATTTTATATTTATATATAATAAATAAATACAATAAAATTAAATTTTCATGATATTTTTTTCTTGTAAGAATACCACTTTTGTTCTTGATGAAATTATTATTATTTTTTGGGTTTTTTTTTTACCAACTGCTCCTACATTCTACATTTTCTTCTTGTAATTGTGATTTTATTCCTATAATATTTGGTTTATTCCATTATATTTTTGCCACAACCTAATTTTCCCCCAATCTACTATTTTCTTCAGTTTGCTTATATTATATTATATTGATAGTCTGGTAATATTATGACTTTTTCTTGTTAGACTATGGGTGCCCCCGGCTTCCGGGTTTTACCTTTGGTTGAGTTGCTCCAACGGTTGCCCTCCGAGTAGTGAGACAGTGTGAGAAGGTTGACGCAGGAGGCTCCAGCCCCTGACCCAAACACGGTAATACGTAACGGATCGCCACCAAACGCTGCGATATTCTCACTGGTCCAGCGAAGAGCCTGGATTTGGTCTAAAAGGCCGTAATTCCCTTTGGCTGCCTGGTCACCAGTACTCAGGAAACCTGCAATGCGAGAACAAGGCCATGTTAATCTTAAATACCAGCTAGCTAACCGTGTAGTACGGCAGGATTCTTACCAAGAACACCCAAACGGTAATTGACGGTTATGACAATCACGTTGCCGTAGCTTGCCAGGATGCTGCCATCAAACAGGTTCCCAGTTCCTTCCATGTAGGATCCTCCGTGGATGAAAACCATGACCGGTTTGGGGCTTCCACTCTCCCTAATATCTAAAGATAGACCGGGAGGGGGAAAGAAGTGATTAGATGTGCGGTATTAGCGGTAATTGGCAGCCAGGTTTCAGTCAGTCTATCCAAGCTGTGACTCCAGATGTAGATACCGCCATCAGTGATTGACTCCGGAGTGAATTAATTTAGAATTTTTTTTTTGGTATCTTAACCTTCCTCTTGTGTTAGATTTCTGGTATCATGTCTTATGTTAGCGGGTGGGTTTTGACCCATGTATTAAATCAGCTATAAAATACACTAAAAACAATAAGTTAACATCAAATTTGCTTCTCATGTCTACTAAGGGATATAGAACATATCTCTTAAATCAATTACTTTGATTTATGTTCTCATTTTAGTATTAATCACTAAAGAAACATCTATGGTGTTGGGGTCAATTTTGACCCATATATATTCATGTCAAGAAAAGGTAGAAAAAGTTATTGTTTTCAGCAACACAACTTTAGTAGAAACTGAAATCAAAAAGCAGAACAGGTCCAGATCTTGGTTCACTCTACTTCTTGTCATTCTTTCCATGGTCCAAAGTGTTTTTTCCATGGTCCAAAGTGTTCTTTCCATGGTCCAAAGTGTTCTTTCCATGATCCAAAGTGTTCTATCCATGATCCAAATTGTTCTTTCCATGGTCCAAATTGTTCTTTCCATGATCCAAAGTGTTCTTTCCATGATCCAAAGTGTTCTTTCCATGATCCAAAGTGTTCTTTCCATGATCCAAATTGTTTTTTCCATGATCCAAATTGTTCTTTCCATGATCCAAAGTGTTCTTTCTTGGTCCAAAGTGTTCTTTCCATGATCCAAAGTGTTCTTTCCATGATCCAAAGTGTTCTTTTAATGATCCAAATCGTTCTTTCCGTGATCCAAATCGTTCTTTCCGTGATCCAAATTGTTCTTTCCGTGATCCAAATTGTTCTTTCCGTGATCCAAATTGTTCTTTCCGTGATCCAAATTGTTCTTTCCATGATCCAATGTGTTCTTTCCATGATCCAAATTGTTCTTTCCATGATCCAATGTGTTCTTTCCATGATCCAAAGTGTTCTTTCCCTGATCCAAAGTATTCTTTCCATGATCCAAATTGTTCTTTCCATGATCCAAAGTGTTCTTTCCGTGATCCAAAGTGTTCTTTGCGTGATCCAAATTGTTCTTTGCGTGATCCAAATTGTTCTTTCCGTGATCCAAATTGTTCTTTCCGTGATCCAAATTGTTCTTTCCGTGATCTAAATTGTTCTTTCCATGATCCAAAGTGTTCTTTCCATGATCCAAAGTGTTCTTTCCATGATCCAAAGTGTTCTTTCCCTGATCCAAAGTATTCTTTCCATGATCCAAAGTGTTCTTTTAATGATCCAAATTGTTCTTTCCGTGATCCAAAGTGTTCTTTCCGTGATCCAAATTGTTCTTTCCGTGATCCAAATTGTTCTTTCCGTGATCCAAATTGTTCTTTCCATGATCCAATGTGTTCTTTCCATGATCCAAATTGTTCTTTCCATGATCCAATGTGTTCTTTCCATGATCCAAAGTGTTCTTTCCCTGATCCAAAGTATTCTTTCCATGATCCAAATTGTTCTTTCCATGATCCAAAGTGTTCTTTCCGTGATCCAAAGTGTTCTTTCCGTGATCCAAATTGTTCTTTCCGTGATCCAAATTGTTCTTTCCGTGATCCAAATTGTTCTTTCCATGATCCAATGTGTTCTTTCCATGATCCAAATTGTTCTTTCCATGATCCAATGTGTTCTTTCCATGATCCAAAGTGTTCTTTCCCTGATCCAAAGTATTCTTTCCATGATCCAAATTGTTCTTTCCATGATCCAAAGTGTTCTTTCCGTGATCCAAAGTGTTCTTTGCGTGATCCAAATTGTTCTTTCCGTGATCCAAATTGTTCTTTCCGTGATCCAAATTGTTCTTTCCGTGATCCAAATTGTTCTTTCCGTGATCTAAATTGTTCTTTCCGTGATCCAAATTGTTCTTTCCATGATCCAAAGTGTTCTTTCCATGATCCAAAGTGTTCTTTCCCTGATCCAAAGTATTCTTTCCATGATCCAAAGTGTTCTTTTAATGATCCAAATTGTTCTTTCCGTGATCCAAAGTGTTCTTTCCGTGATCCAAATTGTTCTTTCCGTGATCCAAATTGTTCTTTCCGTGATCCAAATTGTTCTTTCCGTGATCCAAATTGTTCTTTCCATGATCCAATGTGTTCTTTCCATGATCCAAATTGTTCTTTCCATGATCCAATGTGTTCTTTCCATGATCCAAAGTGTTCTTTCCCTGATCCAAAGTATTCTTTCCATGATCCAAATTGTTCTTTCCATGATCCAAAGTGTTCTTTCCGTGATCCAAAGTGTTCTTTGCGTGATCCAAATTGTTCTTTGCGTGATCCAAATTGTTCTTTCCGTGATCCAAATTGTTCTTTCCGTGATCCAAATTGTTCTTTCCGTGATCTAAATTGTTCTTTCTGTGATCCAAATTGTTCTTTCCATGATCCAAAGTGTTCTTTCCATGATCCAAAGTGTTCTTTCCCTGATCCAAAGTATTCTTTCCATGATCCAAAGTGTTCTTTTAATGATCCAAATTGTTCTTTCCGTGATCCAAAGTGTTCTTTCCGTGATCCAAATTGTTCTTTCCGTGATCCAAATTGTTCTTTCCGTGATCCAAATTGTTCTTTCCGTGATCCAAATTGTTCTTTCCGTGATCCAAATTGTTCTTTCCATGATCCAAATTGTTCTTTCCATGATCCAAAGTGTTCTTTTCATGATCCAAAGTGTTCCAAACCTGAATGAGTTGAGTTGGAATCAGGTTTTAACGAGGTGATTCCTCACAGTTTCCCCCCTAAAAGTAGCCAGAGGCAGTCCTCAAAGTACTAAAGAGTGGTGCCCGGTTGGAAATCGTGAAAATCCTGTTTGTTCTTACTATGTTTGCATCTGGATTTTTTTCCCACTGCAGACGCAATTCGCCGAAAATAAACCATGCGTTGCCGCAACAGCTCCAAATTCAGGCTAGCAAATATAAAGACTTAGAATAGTCGATTATTCAACGACGAGATTCGGAGGAGTCTGAGATGGATTGACTACAACAACAGAGGTGGCCGAGTCATAGCTTATTAGCTACATTTATTTCAACTTTTGGGCTGCAACGTCATAACCAGGGGTCTCAAACACACGGCCCGTGGGCCAAATGTGGCCCGCAGGACACTAGTTTGAGGCCCCCGCCTTGATATGAAAGTTTAATGTTAGTGCGGCCCGCGCAAGTTTGATATGGATGCTGTATAGTATCATGTACCCAATCAATCAGTAATAATAATAATAATAATAATAATAATAATAATAATAATAATAATAATAATAATAATAAAAGGGCAAATAATAAAAACTTAAGAAACCACATATAGTTGGTGGGTAGACAAATTATTTTTTCAGATTAAAATGAACAAAGCATTATTAGAGCCCTGTAGACATGACAAAACACGACTATAGTCACATTTATACTCTTTTTATTTACAACATATTGCGCAACTGCAGGGTCTTGAGACACATGCTAACTCGCAAACTAGAGAGCTAGCGACCTAAACGGTAGCCTTCAAGTTATTTCCTTTCAACTTAAATAGCCAAAAACTTACCACTTCCACACGGATAAGGAGGATAACTATTAACAGTTATTTAACCTTTAACATGAACATTATCAAAGGTAATAATTTTTTCTGGGTACATGATACCATACAGCATCCATATCAAACTTGCGCGGGCCGCACTAACATTAAACTTTCATATCAAGGCGGGGGCCTCAAACTAGTGTCGCGTGTTTGAGTCCCCTGCTATACATCCATGCAAGTCAACCAACGCCAGCTAAAAGCTCAGCAAAAACTATTTTAGGAATATTCAAATCGCAAGCATGAAAATGAATAAATGTCACAAACAGTATAAACCAGTATAACCAGTATAAAACCAGACACTATAAACACCACCAGTATATTCCTTTACCGCTCAAACTCACCGGACATAACGACAACAACAAGCGCTTATGACGACGACTTGTCTTACCTTTGCTGTTTCTCATCATAATTATGATTGATGGCAATCATCCATTGTTAATGTTACATCGAAACGACCCCCACTAACCAATGACAGGCATTCACTATCCCAACCCCCCCTGAAAGTGCGACTTTCTGTCCTGACATCTTGCGGGTGAATTTCTGACAAGGCTCATTGCTCAAGCTGAAATTTGGAGGTGGGATGCTGTTTCTCTTGGCAGTCATTCAGATCAGACGTTGCGTTCAAGGACACATACACACGCGTTGGGGATTAGAAATATCATTACTCAACATGCATCATTTGTCGTTACTCATGTTTTAACTGTGTATAAATGGATGGATGTTGTATTTTAACGTATATTTTACTCCATTTACTTGTTTTTATTCAACTCCATTTTCTGTAGTGTCTGAGTATTTCTAAAAGCGCTATACCAGGGGTCTCAAACACGCGGTCCATGGGCCAAATGTGGCCCGCAGGACACTAGTTTGAGGCCCCCGCCCTGATATGAAAGTTAAATGTTAGTGCGGCCCGCGCAAGTTTGTTATGGATGTTGTATGGTATCATGTACCCAGAAAAAATTATTACGTTTGATTAATGTTCATGTTAAAGGTTAAATAACTGTTAATAGTTATCCTCCCTATCCGTGTGGAAGTGGTAAGTTTTTGGCTATTTAAGTTTAAAGGAAATAACTTGAAGGCTACCGTTTAGGTCGCTAGCTCTCTAGTTTGCGAGTTAGCATGTGTCTCAAGACCCTGCAGTTGCGCAATATGTTGTAAATAAAAAGAGTATAAATGTGACTATAGTCGTGTTTTGTCATGTCTACAGGGCTCTAATAATGCTTTGTTCATTTTAATCTGAAAAAAATAATTTGTCTACCCACCAACTATATGTGGTTTCTTAAGTTTTTATTATTTGCCGTTTTATTATTATTATTATTATATTTATTAATTGATTGATTTTCTTTATTCTTGATTGTTTATTTATTTTTCATCTTATTTCGTGCAGAAAAATAAAAATTAGAATATTTGAGAACAGTGGAATGTTTTGTCAAACTAATGCCGCGTGTTTGAGACCCCTGAGTTTACGTGTTGACTCACTAAAGACAGCGTTACAGTTCAGATGCCTCACATTTCAACCTCCTGTTACTGCGATTGCAAGCCGGTCATGACTCTTGTTATATTTCAAATGAAATAGATAATGAATGTCATGTCATGCAAAACATGTTGCGAGCTGTTGTGATCCATATTTACAAAACTGAATGCAACATAAGAAAAAAAAGTAAGAAAGAACAGGACAAGTTACATTGTCAAAGACAACAATTTTGACATGTAAGCTTCAAAATAGCTGAAAAGCAAAAAAAAATATTCAGCCCCAAAATAGTTTTACAAGAAAAAAATTCCATTGCTTAAAAAAATGACAGGAATTGCAAAAAAGAAGAAGAAAAAAAATAAAAAGAAAAAAGATGCAAATATGGGGGTGGGGGTGACGGGTGGGGGAGGTTGAGTGTACTGGTTTTATAATTCATGCAAACCATCTTGTTAGTAGAAAATACCTTCGTCTGCTGCGCGGTCACTATCACTTAAATCATCAGAGTGTTTCTTTGTAATGGGACCTATGAAGATCAAGAAGAAGAAAAAGGAAGGAGGAAAAGACCATCATCAAAAACATGTTCAGCTTCAAAAGATGAAAAAAGAAGAAGAAGACAATCACACCCCCCTCAGGATCTCACAGGATCTCGCAAAGCCCCGCAAAATTACCCCGAAATTTGGCTAATCGATCATTTTGGATGAACAGATAGCGTCCCACCAAAGCCAACGTGCAATCGTGTTTGTTCTTCGCCAACAAAAGTCACCAGGAAGTAGCACGCTTGGCGCTTCCTGTGTTCTAAAGGATGTGCAACATATTGGAACACAAAGGAAAGCTAACGATAGCCAAGCGACAAAACATGCGTGGACAATGTCCGTTTCATTGCGTTGGCTAATCGGCTAACTGATTCCAGACCAAACTGCGATACCAAAATGAATATCAGTAATGTAGTATTCAATATTAATAAATAGATTTTTTATAGCTAGCTGTTTATGACTTTTTAAATACGTTTTTAAAAATTATTAGAGCCCTGTACACACAAAAATAACACCCCTATAGTCACCTTTACACTCCTATTAGTCATTGTTTATTCCATATTGCAACTCCCAGCAGGCTAGCTAGCTAATTAGGTAGCATTTTTTCTACACTCTATGACTGCCATGGCGGACTTCATGCTGTGTTAAGGTAATGTAATGTAAGCTAATGTCTCAATGTTTAGTGACAGGAATACTACGTATCACTTGTATTTAAATATGTTTGGACTAATAAAAGATCATACTTTACTACGAAATAATTTCTGAAAAAAAAGTGATATAGCGAGAGAGCAATAATGGAACCATGATATTGCAAGGGACAACTCGAAAATGTTCGTTTAATTGGCACAATGAATGTGCTAATTTGTCTCTAGAGCTGCAATAATTATTATGCAATTTATCAATAAGTACAATAGGTTACGGACTTTTGAGCGCATCTGAATGTAAGCCGCCCCGACATATTTATAAGCTGCAGATGTCCACATTGTAAGAAGGGATGTTTACATAGAAACACAGACCATAAACCTTGCAATCCTAGCTAGAACCAGTGTTTAGTTACTTCTTAGCTTTGTCTTAGCTTAAGACAAAGTTTGTTTTTTTTTTCCTATCAGAGTTCAACAGCTGCCAAGCAGAAGTCATTTTACACTTGATCAAACGTACTTAAGATTTGTCACATGGAAACCAGATGGCTGCATAAGACATCAAAACCTGATATTAGCGTCCACTTGACTACCGTATTTTCTGGACTACAAGTAGCACTTTTTTTCATAGGTTGGCTGTTCCTGCGACTTATACTCCAGAGCGACTTATAAATGAAAAAATTTTTTATGTTCCATAAACACCGGACACCTATTCTGTTCATGTTTATTTTTTGTGTAGCTGAATAAGCATTGTGTCAGCATATGTTAGCATGTTCTCTATTCTTTTATTGTTAGAACTTGCCTTCCAAGAGGACGTAATGTCTGTTTTGGTCAAGTAGTTTGGAAATTTAATTACCCGCAAAAAATGCCCCTTATACTCCAATTCGACTTATGTATGTTTATTTTTCTCCGTAATTATGCATTTTTGGCCTTGTGTGACTTATACTCCAGAGCAACTTGTAGTCCGGACTATGGAATTCCAGAATGCATAGAGAAACAGAACCAAAATTGTAGCATATAATTTTGAGGTTACCAAAAAAAAACACGCTAACTGGGGCGGATGCTAACCAAGGTTCCACTTTATTAAGACAAAAAATACCATAAATGTTGATATATTAAAGACAAAAATATGTATTTTTTAAATCCTAATATGAGAAACAAACAAATCAAATAATGACTTCTTTTGGGGGAATTTTGGTTAAAAAAAAGTTATACAATTATGAAAATAGTCATAATATTAGATTATATAGTCATAGATTAAAGTCATAATACTACAGGAAGAAAAAGATCATATTTATGAAAGTTTACAAAAAGTAGCACAAATAAGTAAGTTCAGGCTAATACCGTATTTTCCGGACTATAAGTGGCACTTTTTTTCATAGGTTGGCTGTTCCTGCAACTTATACTCCAGAGCGACTTATGTATGTTTTTTTCTACCTAATTATGCATTTTTGGCCTCGTGCAACTTATACTCCGGAGCGACTTATAGTCCAGAAAATACGGTGCTTCCTGA